>NC_029777.3:38422464-38428880 GCF_000817695.3 Arachis duranensis | reverse complement strand
ATCCATGTGCCTTTGAGTGATGATGTGGGCTTTGCTTGCTTTGGATTTGAGGAGAAATGGGTTTGGTTGGCCTTGATTCAATTTGGTGAGGAATTGAATTTATATGAAATTGAACTTTTGGCCCATGATTATTTGCTCCCAGGAGGCTGCCCTGCCCTTGTGGAGGGCAGGGCAGGAAAGTGTGCGTGCTGGTGCTTGTGCGTGCGAGCTTGGTGTGTGAAGATGCTGCCCTGCCATTGTGGAGGGCAGGGCAATGTTGCCTTGCATGTGTGTCTTGCGCACTCACTTCCTTGGACCGTGTCATGATGCGCTCCTCACTCCCCTTAGGTGCTTGGTTCGAAACTTGGTGAAAGCACTTGAGGAGCAATTTTTTTCTTGATTTTCCATGAAGAGCACGACATTGCCCTACTCTCCAAGAGGGCAGGGCAGAAAATTGAGCGCTACTTTGTTTTGGAGTGAGGCTCCAGCTTCGAGCCTTGGTGGAAGCACTTTAGTTTATTTTTGCTTACTTTTGGCTCTTAAAGATGCCTCTCGTTCCTGCCTCAATTGTACGCCAAATATGGATTGCTATATATCGTTGGAAAGCTCTGAATGTCAGCTTTCCAACGCAACTGGAAGCACATCAATTGGACGTTTGTAGCTCAAGTTATAGCCCTTTGAAGGAGGCATGGTCATGCTGTGAGCGCCCAGATTTTACCTTAGCGAAATTCTTGCTTCCAACCTCAATGTGCATCACGATTCTGCCCTGCCCTTGGCAAGGGCAGGGCAGTGTGCATGCTGGTTGTTTTCCTCTTTAATTTGGTCATGGGCCACGCTTTTAAAAGCGTGGCCTAAGGCTCCAAAGTGTGCTCTAACTTTAAAGTGTGTCCCAAAGCTCTTTTTTTCTCCTTTTTTGTGCTTCTTTGCTTCTTTTTCTTCTTATTTCCTACAAGATTTATAAAATTAAAATATCAAGAAAATATATCATTTAAGTACAAAAGCATTCAATATTTAAGCACAAATTATCAATTTCTTGTATGAAAAGCATAGAAAAATAGGTATATGATGACATGTCATCACTGGGCAACCAGATTCCTAAACCTTGATGCCAAGTTAGCTAGAGAGAAAAGATTCTTCCAGTTGAATGAGCTAGAGGAATTCAGACTCAATGCTTTCGAAAATGCAAAAATTTACAAGGAGAAATAAAAAAGGTGGCATGACAAGAAACTATCATCCAGAGTCTTTGAGCCAGGATAGGAGGTTCTGCTGTTTAACTCTAGGCTCAGATTGTTCCCCGGGAAACTAAAATCCCGGTGGAGGGGACCATATATGATCATAAGTGTGTCAGCATATGGATATGTATAGCTTCAGGATGTTGACTCTAACAAAAAGTTCATTGCCAATGGACAGAGAGTCAAACATTATCTTGAAAGCAATGTTGAGTAAGAATGCTCAAAACTGAGGCTAGACTAAAGCTCAGTAAAAGTCCAGCTAAAGACAATAAAGAAGTGCTTGCTGGGAGGCAACCTAGTCATTAGCAAAGGTTCTTGTTATTTAAATAATAATTATAGGAGTTTGATATAAATTATCTTTAAGGTTGATTGTCCAAATGAAGAAGTTCACAGAGTTACAGAAGGATTTAGAACACAAAGCAGAGAAAAAGAGCTCACTGGCTCGAAAACACCAGTAGGAGGTATTTTGGGCGTTAAACGCCAAAATGGGTATCATTTTGGGTGTTAAGCCAGAATGGGTACCATTCTGGGCGTTTAACACCAGAATTGCAGCATCCTGGGCGTTCAGAAAAATGCCCATTGATAAAGGATTTATGGCGTTTAACGCCAGCCACTTGGCTGGGTGTTAAAACGCCCAAAATGGCTAACAATTGGGCATTAAACGCCAGAATGGATACCATTTTGGGTGTTTAATGCCAGAAAGGATAGGGAGGAGGAGATTTTGTTTTCACTTCAATTTTTTTTTCAAATTTTCATGTTTTAATTCATAATTTTCTGCATAAACATGTTACAAATTTTCATCTCTCAAATTCAATTTTCGAAAATTTGATAATCTTGTAGATTCCTTTTAATTTTCTCTCAAATCTCTTTCACATCTTTTTCAAAATCTCAATTATCTTTTCAATTTCTTTCAAAATCTTTTTCAACTCATCATATCATCTTTTAATTCTTAGATGCATCAACAAAATTCAGATTTAACTTCTTTATATCTTTTCCATATCTTTTGAATTTTAAAATCTCATCTTTTTCATACCATAAATCATATTTTCCAAATCATATCTTTCTATCATATCCAAAAATTTTGAAACCCACCCCTTTCCTTTTAAATACACGTTTGGCCATCCCCATCAATCCACCATTCGAATCTGTCTCCCCCTCTATTCCTCTCTTTTCCTTTCTTTTGCTTGAGGACAAGCAAACCTCTAAGTTTGGTGTGTTTTTCTGTGATCACTGAGCAAAAACTCACCAAGAGGCAAGAAAGATTATTTACTTTGGTCTCCCCCTCTATTCCTCTCCTTTCCTCTGACCATGGTTTGTTTTCCTTTCGAACTATGGTCAGAGGGAAGATTATTTACTTCCACCATGACAAAATAAGAGAGGTCTTCAAGCTGCCTCAACTACAAGATGATCCAGAATCCTTTAATAGGAGAATGGTGAGAGTAGATAAGCGTTTGGACCAAGTTCTAGAGGACATATGCCTCCCTGGAACTAAGTAGATAACCAACTCAAAAGGTGTCCCAAACCAACTCAAGAGAGGAGATCTCAAACCAGTCGCTAGGGGCTGGTTGGACTTCATTGGGCATTCTATACTACCCACTAGCAACCGCTCTGAAGTCACTGTCAAAAGAACAGTGATGATTCATTGCATTATGCTGGAAAACGAAGTGGAGATTCATCATTTGATTGCTTGTGAGGTTTACACAATTGCAAATAAGAACTCCACTGAAGCCAAATTGGCTTACCCAAGCTTAATCTCTCTGCTATGTAAAGATGCTAGGGTAAAGATGGGAGTGGATGAGTTTATCTCAGTCAAGCATCCAATCACCAAAAAGTCAATGGAGGGACAACAAGTACATGACAACTCTATCAAGAGGAGGGAGCAGGAGTTCCTCCCAGAAATCCCTTAAATTAACTACTGGACCCGCCTAGAAGCATCTGTCACCAAGCTACAAGAAGCTATGGATCAAGTTAAGGAAGAATAGCAAAATCAAAATAGCATGCTCTGCAAGCTGCTTAAGGAACAAGAAAAGCAAGGGCGTGAGCTACAGGAGCTGAAGCGCCAGAAGCTCTTCTTTGAGGGACCAGACACCACACAGATTGAAGGAGCATCCATCTCCCAAAATAAAGGTTGTTGAGTCCTAATCTTAAATATGTGATAATTTTTATTATTAGAAACCTATCATAAGAATTACATAAGTATTAGTAATTAGGGTCTTTATTTTTATTTTTATTTTTATTATCTCCAAGTAAGCTATAATTTGTTCTTCTTATCATCACTAAACATGAATAAAATAGTAGATTCTCTTTAGAGTAGGGAGGCAATTATTTCAAGTTTTCAATAAGAAAAATTTTAATTATTTTTATGTGGTGGCAACACTTTTTGTCTTCTGAATGAATGCTTGAACAGTGCATGTTTTTGATAGTGAAGTTTATGAATGTTAAATTTGTTGGCTATTGAAAGAATGATGAAAAGAAAGAGAAATGTTATTGATAATCTGAAAAATCATGAAATTGATTCTTAAAGCAAGAAAAAGCAGTGAAAAAGAAAAAAAAATAGCGAAAAAAAGAGAAAGAGAAAGAAAAAGCAAGCAAAAAAAGGCAATAGCCCTTTAAACCAAAAGGCAAGGGTAAAGAGGATCCAAGGCTTTGAGCATTAATGGATAGGAGGGCCCAAATGAATAAATTCCTGGCCTAAGCGGCTAAATCAAGATGTCCCTAACCATGTGCTTGTGTCATGAAGGTTCAAGTGAAAAGCTTGAGACTGAGTGGTTAAAGTCGTGATCCAAAGCAAAAGAGTGTGCTCAAGTACTCTGGACACCTCTAACTGAGGAGTTTAGCAAAGCTGAGTCACAATCTGAAAGGTTCACCCAGTTTTGTGTTTGTGGCATTTATGTATCCTGTAGTACTACTGGAAAACATGATGCTTAGGGTCACAGCCAACACTCACAAAGTAGCTGTGTTCAAGAATCAATACATTAAACTAGGAGAATCAATAACTGATGCATGAAAACTTGTCTCTCAACAAATTTTCCTTCGGCAAGTATACCGAATTATCGTCAAGTAAAACTCACTATAGAGTGAGGTCGAATCCCACAAGGCTTGATTGGTCAAGCAACTTTAGTTAGAAGAATATGCTAGTTGAGCTAAACAGAATTTAGATTGAGATGCAGAAATTTAAATGACTAGAAAGTAAATAGCAGAAATTAAAGTGCAGAATCTTAAATGGGGAATTGGGTAATGCTCATAAAAGTAAATGGCAGAAATTAAAGAGAATGGGTAAGATCAGAAATGGGGAGATCATTGGGTTTCGGAGATTTTGCAATTCTCCGGATCAAGTTCATTCTCATCTCTTCCTCAATCAATGCATTCATTGATCTCTTTGGCAATCTTAACTGATTGAATCCCAATTCATTGGTAATCCAATCTCTTAAATCTTGATCAATAGCCAATTCTTTGATCAAATCTTGATCAATAGCCAATTCCTTGGTCAATTGCTCATGTGAAGAGATGCAGTATGGTCACTGATTATACCACATACATTTCCCAACTCAAGTATTGAGGGGATTATAGTCACATATCCATCCCAACCCAAATTGGTCCAGCATGAGAAAGCAATTCTAGCATGATCTCTTCATTCCTCTTCCAAGGTTCCGAAGAGATCCAATTATGGAGAGTTTCTTTTCTAAGATAACTAACCAATTGAATTAAGATTGAAAGCTTTCTAGTAAAATCAAAAGAAAAGATAGAAGAAGAAGAATGAAAACTAATATTGATCCATCAAATTACAGCAGAGCTCCCTAACCCAATGAAAGGGGTTTAGTTGTTCATAGCTCTAGGAATCAAAAATGGCTGAAAAGCATAATCCATGCTAGAAGTACAGAAAAGTAAATATGCAGAGAGTAGTTCTCCAAGGTGCCAAAGTCTCTCTCTAGTTCAAAACTACTCCTATATATACTACTCTTCATGATCTTCTAGTGAGTTCTTCAAGTCTTGGATGTGGGCTTTGGACCTTGAGTTGAAGCAATTCTCATCTTTAGTGGGCCCAGCTTGCAGAGAAATATGAATTAGGCTTGGGCATTTAGTGAGATTAATCGTGGAATACATTTCTGGGTGTGAGAATGTTAGTGGCATTCACCTTTTCCACTAGCGTTCCACCCTTATATGCCTACGTTATTCTCAACGTTAGAAGTCTTAACGTGACTTTTAACGTTCCTTCTCAATTCTTGGCCAACGTTAATGGGACTCACTTTTCCCATTAACGTTGGCTTGTGCCCCTTTTCGCAAACGTTAATGGGAATCACTTTTCCTATTAACTTTGCTTGCCTTTTGCCTCCTACGTTAGGTCTTACGTTAGCTTAGCTAACGTAGCTCTTAACGTAGGCACCTATCACCTTCGAGAGCGTTAGTGACACTCACCTTTGTCACTAACGCTCTAATTGCCCTAATCCCCTACGTTAGAACCCACGTTAACTAAGTTAACGTGGCTTTTAACGTAGTAATGAAGCCATCTTCCAACGTTAGTGACAAAAGTGAGTGTCACTAACGTTGGTTCTTTGAACCCCACTCCACGTTAACTTTCACGTTAACAATATTAATGTGAGAGTTAGCGTAGGTAATGAAAATGATCAAACGTTAGTGACAAAAGTGAGTGTCACTAACGTTGGCAGTGTTGATCCTTGTCGATGTTAGAGTTCATGTTAACTTAGTTAACGTGACTCTTAACGTGGGGCATTGCCTAGTTTCCCAACGTTAGTGGTGTTTACTTTTACCACTAGTGTTTGAGGAAAAACGTTATTGGAGTTCACGTTTCTCATTAACGTGGAGTCCTCCTTTTCTTCTACGTTAAGTACCACGTTAACTTAGTTAACGTGGCTCTTAACGTAGGCTATGAAGTGGCTTCGCAGGCGTTATTGGTGATCACTTTTCTCATTAACGTTGCAAGCCAATTGCCATCCCACGTTAGTAGTCACATTAACTAAGTTAATGTGAATGCTAACGTGATTCTTCCGTGCCTCATTTGTCCTGAAATCAAGCAATTAAAGTGCATCAAAGCTCTAGCCAAAATCATGAGATTATGCATCATTAAAATATCATGTAATTCTGGAAAAAAATCTCATGAAATCATGCAAAATTCAAAATAGTTGCTTGAATGAAGGTGTAAGTGTATTTTCACCCAAAACTTGCCTTGTTTACTAGGAAAATGCA
>NC_029777.3:38389436-38422344 GCF_000817695.3 Arachis duranensis | reverse complement strand
ACTTTTTATGATAAGCTTTCAGCCAACACTCCCAAACCAGTTGGTTTTAAGGTTCTAGGTGTTAAGACACCCCTAAGGACTTACTCCCTTAAGTCTCTTTCCCTCGTACATACACACCACAGGCACATGGTTTGTTATTCTTTCTTTCTTGAGACTTTGGTGTCTAGCACCTCTTTGGGTTACTAAGTGCTATGTAACAAGGGTTACTCTTGATAGTGGATTTTCAGCTGATAATCCCGGATTAGTTAATCCAAGTTACCAAGTGATAAGGCACCCCTAAGAGCTTATTCATCCAAGCATATCCCTTGTACATAAACACCACAGACACATGCCTCAGCTTCACAACCCTTGGTGCCTAGCATTGTTCCTTTTTGTGTTCCCTTTCTTATTTCCACTTGTATTACTCTTTTCTTTTCTTGTTGGGATCTTATTATTTAGCTAGCCTCAAGGAATGTGTCTCAAAATTATGACTTAGGATGGATAGTTGCTTTCTTTCCTTTCTTGGTGAACCAACTTAGCTTACTAATCATCCTACCACAAACAATTAGAATGCACTTCACAAAATGACTCTATTCTTGTTCTTTCCATAACATTTTCTTTTTGATTAACTTAAAGAGACAAGCATACAAGTAAGCAAGATGACAGTGAGCATTCAAGACATTAGGCTCAATAACATAGACCTAAGCAATGAAGAACTAAAGACAGGATTGAAAGGTTCCAACTAACGAGCAACTATTAATCAAAGGTGCAATTGGACTTCCAAAATTATTTTTTTTTGAATTCTCAGCATATGGAATTAAGTAATAATACAACCTTTGAGTGATGGTTTCTAGTTGTCCTCCTCTTTGTCATCGCCCATAGTCTTTGCTACTTTATCTCTTTGGATGAAGGTGCACCATTTCCTCATAAGGTTCCTGCAAAGTTATTGGAAGTTGCTTGTTCTCGAGGCACTTGAAAAATAGTTAGCTTGCATGTATGCTAGTGAACTTCTGAACTGAATTTGGTGTGTGAACACCAAACTTAGTTTCTTGCCCAGTACAAAAGTTTGCATACATGCAGAGAACCTTATATCATGTTGTTAACCAAACAATTCTTAATGGAAACTAAACTACAGCTAAGTGATTCCCTTGATTGGTTGGAGCTAGCAATGTGTTTTTGGGGGGTGTAGTGTGATTCTAACTAATATCTTTGGTGGAACACCAAACTTAGAATTACACTTTCACTCCTTGATTGTTTTGGTGTGGAACACCAAACTTAGCTCCTCGGAATACAGGGGAAACAACTTGTGATTTTTACTGAGGTGAAGATGAAAAGGAAACTACCTCAGGTTGGGTTGCCTCCCAACAGAGCACTCTTTTAGCGTCGCTAGCTCGACGATTCCTCCATTACTTAAGATGATACTTTACTCTGGGGTTTTCCCCCATGTTGCCCATATAATGCTTCAGCCTTTGTCCGTTCACAGTGAAAGTCCTCTCTAAACCTTCATCCATGATTTCTATGTGTCCATATGGCGAGACTTTTGTGACAAGGAAAGGTCCGGACCACCTTGATTTGAGTTTTCCTGGGAACAGTCTCAATTTGGAATTGTAGAGAAGTACTTGTTGCCCTTTTTCAAAACTCCAGGGTGCAATATGCATGTCATGTCTTCTCTTTGCTTTTTCTTTATAAATCTTGGCATTTTCATAGGCTTGTGATCTAAATTCCTCCATCTCTTGCAACTGTAAGATCCTCTTTGCACCAGTAGTAATGCTGTCAAAATTTAGTATCTTGAGAGCCCAGAGAGCTTTGTGTTCCAGCTCCAGCGGTAAATAACATGCTTTCCCATACACCAGTTGATATGGGGACATTCCAATTTGTGTTTTGAATGCTGTTCGGTATGCCCAAAGAGCATCATCTAGCTTCTTCGCCCAATCCTTTCTTGATGCACCTACAATCTTTTCCAAAATTCTTTTTAGCTCTCGGTTGGATATCTCAGTTTGCCCACTTGTTTGGGGATGATAAGGTGTGGCAACCTTATGTTTTACGTCCCACAGATAGTAAGTCTTTTCTTTCTTATGAAAAATAAAAAGAAGTCTTTCTCAAAGATTCTATAGACCATAGAAATGTCATATTAGAAAGTATATGGTCTATTACAAAAATGACTCCCTCCATCACTGATAAGTGCTCTGGGGACTCCAAAACGGCTAAAGATGTTCTTCCTGAGGAAGTTCATGACCATCTTGTTATCATTCATTAGAGTGGCAATAGCCTCTACCCACTTGGAAATGTAATCCACTACTACCAAGATGTACTTGTTTGAGTATGAGGTTGGGAATGGTCCCATGAAATCGATTCCCCACACATCAATCAGTTCCAATTCCAGGATGAAATTTTGTGGCATCTCATTTCCTTTGGGCAAGTTTCCAGATCTTTGGCAATCATTGCAGCTCTTTACTAGTTCTTTAGCATCCTTAAAAAGGGTGGGCCAAAAGAATCCGCTTTGTAACACCTTTGTTGCAGTTTTGTCCCCTCCAAAATGGCCTCCATAGCATGAGCCGTGGCAATTCCATAGGACCTCTCGTCCTTCTTCTTCTGAGACACATCTTCTAAGGATTCCATCTGAACACTTCTTGAAGAGATATGGCTCATCCCAGACAAAATATTTTGCATCATTTATGAGCTTTCTTTTTTTATGTTTATTGATCCTTGGAGCTAGAGCCTCGGTTGCCTTGAAGTTGGCAATGTCTGCAAACCATGGTGCTTTGTGAATTGTCATCAATTGCTCATCAGGGAAGAGCTCGTTCACACTTGTATCATGTGTTCCACCTTCCTCATGATGGATTCTGGATAAGTGATCTGCTACCTTATTCTCCACTCCTTTCTTGTCTCTGATTTCAATATTGAATTCCTACAACAATAAGATCCATCTTATTAGTCTTGGTTTTGATTCTTGCTTGGCAAATAAATATTTAAGTGCTGTATGATCTGTGAAAATAATCACTTTAGCACCAATGAGATATGATCTGAACTTGTCACATGCAAAAACTATTGCTAGCAACTCCTTTTCAGTAGTGGTATAGTTTCTTTGAGCATAATTGAGGACTTCGCTAGCATAGCATATCACATGGACTAAATTGTCTTTCCTCTGCCCTAACACGGCCCCAAGTGCAAAATCATATGCATCACACATCAATTCAAAGGGTAAGTTCCAATCAGGCGGGGAAATGATAGTAGTAGAGGATAATTTCTTTTTCAAGTTTTCAAATGCTAGCATGCATTTCTCATCAAAATCAAATGGTGTATCAGACATTAAGAGATTGCTTAAGGGCTTGGCTATCTTTAAAAAATCTTTAATAAACCTTCTATAAAAGCCAGCATGCCCCAAAAAAACTCTTAATTGCCTTGACATCACTGGGTGGAGGTAACTTTTCAATTAGCTCCACCTTTACTCTGTCTACCTCAATGCCTTGATTAGAAACTTTATGGCCAAGAACTATTCCCTCTGTCACCATGAAGTGACATTTTTCCCAGTTCAAGACTAAGTTGGTTTCTTGACATCTTTCCAAAACCAAGGCAAGATGGGTTAGGCAACTAGGGAAGGAATCTCCAAATATTGAGAAGTCATCCATGAAAACTTCAATGAACTTCTCTATTATATCTGAGAAGATGGAGAGCATGCAGCGTTGGAAGGTTGCGGGTGCATTACATAGCTCGAATGGCATGCGCCTGTAGGCAAACACTCTATATAGGCAAGTGAATGATGTTTTCTCTTGGTCTCTTGGATCAACCACTATTTGGTTGTATCTTGAATACCCATCTAGAAAACAATAATATGCATGTCCCGCAAGTCTTTCCAACATTTGGTCCATGAAGGGGAGTGGGAAATGATCTTTTCTTGTGGCCTCATTAAGCTTCCTGTAGTCAATACACATTCTCCAGCCTGTAATGGTTCTTGTAGGGATTAGCTCGTTCCTTTCATTGGGCACCACAGTGATTCCCCCTTTCTTGGGAACCACTTGAACTGGACTGACCCATTGGCTGTCTGAGATTGGATAGATTACTCCTCCCTGCCACAACTTCATGACTTCTTTCTGCACTACTTCTTTCATTGATGGATTTAACCTTCTTTGGGGATGAATGGAAGGTCTGGCACCTTCTTCTATGAGTATTTTATGCATGCATATGGCTGAACTAATTCCCATCAAGTCAGCAAGTGTCCATCCAATCGCATCTTTATGCCGTCGTAAGACTTGAAGCAACTCTTCCTCTTGTTCTTGGCTGAGAGCTGAATTTATGATTACTGGATAGCTTTTATTTTCTCCCAAGTATGCATACTTAAGAGTGGTTGGCAGTGCCTTAAGCTCCAATTTGGGTGCTTCTTTTCTTTCCTCCTTCTCTTCTAGCCCACTTTGAACATGTATTTCAGCGGCTGCAGCTTTTTCGCTTGTTGCTAATTCCTCTTCTGTTGATGCTTCAAGCTCTTCTTCAAGAGTTTCTTGTACCAAAGCTTCTACTGAGTCCAGCCTCATACATTCTCCCAATAAGTCATGTGGGTATCTCATGGCCTTAAACACATTGAATGTCATTTTCTCCTCATGTAATCTGAGGACAAGTTCACCCTTTTGGACATCAATAATGGCTCCGGCAGTGGCTAAAAATGGCCTCCCCAGGATGATGGAGGTCTTAGCTCCTTCTTCCAAGTCTAGTACTACGAAATCTGCTGGGAAAATAAAGTCTCCCACCTTCACCAACAAGTCTTCTACTAGCCCATGGGGAAATTTGAATGACCTATCTGCTAGTTGGAGGGCCATTCTTGTTGGTTTGGCTTCTTCAATCTTCATCTTTTTCATCATTGCTAGAGACATTAGGTTTATGCTGGCTCCTAGATCACATAAGGCCTTTTCCACAGTGATTTCTCTAATGATACAGGGGATTTGGAAACTCCCAGGATCCTTCAATTTTTGAGGCAATTTGTGTTGGATGATGGCGCTGCATTCTTCTGTAAGTACCACAGTCTCATTATTCTTCCAGCTTCTCTTTTTGGTCATCAACTCCTTCAAGAACTTGGCATAGAGTGGCATTTGCTCGATTGCTTCAGCAAAGGGTATGTTTATTTGTAATTTCTTGAAGATCTCCAAGAATCTTGAGAATTGGTTGTCCTCTCCCTTCTTCTTTAATTGCAACTGCTGTGGGTATGGGGCCTTTGAGAGGCATGGATTGGGTACTTCTCTTTCTTGATGTGACTTGGGGATTGAGGTGTGAGATTCCTCATGTCCTTTGTTTTCTTCATCCAATTCTTTCTCTGGTGGTTTCTTGTGGGTCTCCTTCAATTCCTTCCCACTCCTGAGGGTGATGGCCTGACATTCTTCCCTTTGTATTGAGTTAATATTGCTGCAATTGTTGTGCCCAGGGGTTTGCTTGAATAAGAATTTAATCTGTGTTTCCAGTTTCTTGATGGCAGCATCTTGATTCTGCATGTTAGACTGCACTTCTTCCCGAAAATCTTTACTATCTTGAATATCCTTGCATAAAATTTTGAGTAGACCTTCAATCTTTGAAAGCCTATCATCTGTGGATGATGGTGGGTTGAGATTAGGTGGTTGAGAAGGTTGGCTAGATAGATGTTGGTGATATCTCTCTGAGGTGTTTTGATGAGTGGCATTGTTGTTGGAGTTAAAGTTGGAACGTCTTGAATCTTGTCCTTGGTCTTGTTGGTTTCTCTATCCAAAGTTGGGGTGATTTCTCCATCCAGAGTTGTATGTTTTAGAGTATGGATCATGGACTTATCTAGGTGAATTTCCCACATAGTTGGCTTGCTCCCATTCACCTTCTTCTCCTATGTTTACTCCTTCATGAGTTGGTGATGAGGTGATGGCTGCTGCAACTTGGTTCTCTTCCACCTTCTTGGTAAGATCTGCTAGCTACTTGGTGATCATCTTGTTTTGGGCTAACAGTGCATCCATGTGGTTTAGCTCCATTACTCCTCTAGTGTTACTTCTTTCAGAGGCATAGAAGTAGTCATTCTCAGCAACTGTTTCAATGACATTTATGGCTTCTTCAACAGTTTTCTTCTAGTTTAAAGAACCTCCTGGTGAATGATCTACAACCTTCTTTGACTAATAGGAAAGACCTTCATAGAAGATGTGAAGTTAAACCCACTCATTAAACATCTCTGATGGGCATCTCCTTGTCAAGTCTTTGAATCTCTCCTATACTTCATAAAGTGTCTCCCCATCTTGTTGCCTGAAAGTTTGCACCTCAGTTCTTAGCCTATTAATCTTTTGAGGAGGGTAAAATCTTGTTAAAAACTTGTTCACTACCTCCTCCCAATCTGTCAGGCTTTCTTTTGAGAAGGATTCAAGCCACTTTGTTGCCTTGTCCCTGAGTGAAAAAGGGAACAAGAGCAACCTATAGACATCTGGGTGGACTCCATTTGTCTTCACTGTGTCACAAATCCTCAAGAAGGTGGTCAAGTGTTGGTTAGGGTCTTCTTGAGCACCTTCTCCAAATGAGCAATTATTTTGCACCAAAGTGATGAGCTGAGGTTTTAGCTCGAAATTGTTGGCATGAATGGTGGGTTTTTGAATGCTGCTTCCACAGTTTCCTGGATTAGGATTGATATAGGATCCTAAGACCCTCCTTTCATGCCCAACCCGGTTTGCATGGCCTTCTCTGGCATGATTATGAGCTTCTTCTTCATGATTGTTCTCCAAATTCTCTTCCATGTTGGGTTCAAAATACTCTTCCTCTTCCTCAGCACTAACAATTCTTTTTCCTATTGCTTCCCTTTTTCGTCTCCAAAAGGTTCTCTCATGCTCTGAATCAAAGGATGTTGAGATCCCTTATCTTCTCCCTGTCATACAACAAATAGAATGCACAACAGGAGATATAATGAAGACAATTTTTGTTAGAATGATTGTTAGAGTGAGTGATGCAATTTATCAAACAATTAGTGGGTTAGTGAGCTGAATTATGGTAAACTAAGAAAGGAGAACAGAAATTAGAGAGGGAATAGGGGATGAGGAAGAAATTAAAAACAAATTAAGGTAAATTACTAAATATAGAAAAGAATAACGGAAAAAAAATACTCAATCTAGTGATCTTCTAGCTTAATCATTGTTGATTCAAAATCAATCCCCGGCAACGGCGCCATAAACTTGATGCATGAAAACTTGTCTCTCAACAAATTTTCCTTCGGCAAGTATACCAAATTATCGTCAAGTAAAACTCACTATAGAGTGAGGTCGAATCCCACAAGGATTGATTGGTCAAGCAACTTTGGTTAGAAGAATATGCTAGTTGAGCTAAACAGAATTTAGATTGAGATGCAGAAATTTAAATGACTAGAAAGTAAATAGCAGAAATTAAAGTACAAAATCTTAAATGGGGAATTGGGTAATTCTCATAAAAGTAAATGACAGAAATTAAAGAGAATGGGTAAGATCAGAAATGGGGAGATCATTGGGTTTCAGAGATTTTGCAATTCTCCGGATCAAGTTCATTCTCATCTCTTCCTCAATCAATGCATTCATTGATCTCCTTGGCAATCTTAACTGATTGAATCCCAATTCGTTGGTAATTCAATCTCTCAAATCTTGATCAATAGCCAATTCTTTGGTCAACTGCTCGTGAAAAAAGATGAAGTATGGTCACTGATTATACCACATACATTTCCCAACTCAAGTATTGAGGGGATTATAGTCACATATCCATCCCAACCCAAATTGGTCCAGCATGAGAAAGCAATTCTAGCATGATCTCTTCATTCCTCTTCCAAGGTTCCGAAGAGATCCAATTATGGAGAGTTTCTTTTCCAAGATAACTAACCAATTGAATTAAGATTGAAAGCTTTCAAGTAAAATCAAGAAAAAAGATAGAAGAAGAAGAATGAAAACTAATATTGATCCATCAAATTACAGCAGAGCTCCCTAACCCAATGAAAGGGGTTTAGTTGTTCATAGCTCTAGGAATCAAAAATGGCAGAAAAGCATAATCCATGCTAGAAGTACAGAAAAATAAATATGCAGAGAGTAGTTCTCCAAGGTGCCAAAGTCTCTCTCTAGTTCAAAACTACTCCTATATATACTACTCTTCATGATCTTCTAGTGAGTTCTTCAAGTCTTGGGTGTGGGCTTTGGACCTTGAGTTGAAGCAATCTTCATCTTTAGTGGGCCCATCTTGCAGAGAAATATGAATTAGGCTTGGGCATTTAGTGAGATTAATCGTGGAATACATTTTTGGGTGCGAGAACGTTAGTGGCATTCACCTTTTCCACTAACGTTCCACCCTTATATGCCCACGTTATTCTCAACGTTAGAATTCTTAACGTGACTTCTAATGTTCCTTCTCAATTCTTGGCCAACGTTAATGGGACTCACTTTTCCCATTAACGTTGGCTTGTGCCCCTTTTCGCAAACGTTAATGGGAATCACTTTTCCTATTAACTTTGCTTGCCTTTTGCCTCCTACGTTAGGTCTTACGTTAGATTAGCTAACGTAGCTCTTAACGTGGGCACCTATCACCTTCGAGAAAGTTAGTAACACTCACCTTTGTCACTAACGCTCTAATTGCCTTAATCCCTTACGTTAGAACCCACGTTAACTAAGTTAACGTGGCTTTTAACGTAGTAATGAAGCCATCTTCCAATGTTAGTGACAAAAGTGAGTGTCACTAACGTTGGTTCTTTGAACCCCACTCCACGTTAACTTTCACGTTAACAATATTAATGTGAGAGTTAACGTAGGCAATGAAAATGATCCAACGTTAGTGACAAAAGTGAGTGTCACTAACGTTGGCAGTGTTGATCCTTGTCCACGTTAGAGTTCACATTAACTTAGTTAACGTGTCTCTTAACGTGGGGCATTGCCTAGTTTTCCAACGTTAGTGGTGTTCACTTTTACCACTAGCGTTTGAGGAGAAACGTTATTGGAGTTCACGTTTCTCATTAACGTGGAGTCCTCCTTTCCTTCTACGTTAAGTACCACGTTAACATAGTTAACGTGGCTCTTAACATAGGCTATGAAGTGGCTTTGCAGGCATTATTGGTGATCACTTTTCTCATTAACGTTGCAAGCCAATTGCCATCCCATGTTAGTAGTCACGTTAACTAAGTTAACGTGAATGCTAACGTGATTCTTCCATACTTCATTTGTCCAGAAATCAAGCAATTAAAGTGCATCAAAGCTCTAGCCAAAATCATGAGATTATGCATCATTAAAATATCATGTAATTCTGGCAAAAAATCTCATGAAATCATGCAAAATTCACAATAGTTGCTTGAATGAAGGTGTAAGTGTATTTTCACCCAAAACTTGCCTTGTTTACTAGGAAAATGCACGAAACTACCCTAAAACAGTAAAGAAAAGGTCAGTGAAACTGGCCTAGATGGCCTGGCATCAATAACACTATCCGAATTCTGAGTTCCTATGGATGCCAATCATTCTGAGCTTCAAAGGATAAATTGAGATGCCAAAACTGTTCAAGAGCAAAAAGTTACTAGTCCTACTCATTTAATTAGAATCTGAGCTTCACTTAAAACTTTGAGATGTATTGCCTCTTGATCTTCTTTTTATCCTATTTTATTTATCTAGTTGCTTGAGGACAAGCAACAGTTTAAGTTTGGTGTTGTTATGAGCGGATATTTTATATGCTTTTTGGTGGTATTTTCTTGTAGTTTTTAGTATGCTTTAGCTACTTTTTAGTATATTTTTATTAGTTTTTATGCAAAAATCACATTTCTGGAATTTACTATGAGTTTGTATGTTTTTCTATGATTTCAGGTATTTTCTAGCTGAAATTGAGGGACCTGAGCAAAAATCTGATTCAGAAGCTGAAAAAGGACTGCAAATATTGTTGGATTCTGACCCTCCTATACGCGAAATGGATTTTTTGGAGCTAAAGAAGCCCAATTGGCACGCTCTCAATGGCTTTGGAAAGTAGACATTTTGGGCTTTCCAGAAATGTATAATAGTCCATACTTTGCCCGATATTTGATAGCGCAAACTAGCGTTTAAACGTCCACTTTTTACCCTTTTCTGGCGTTAAACGCTAGAACTGGCATAAAAGCTGGAGTTAAATGCCCAAACTGGCACCAAAGCTGGTGTTTAACACCAGGAATAGCCTCTACACATGAAAGCTTCAATGCTCAGCCCAAACACACACCAAGTGGGCCCCGGGAGTGGATTTTTGCACTATCTATCTTAGTTTACCCATTTTCTATAAACCTAGGTTACTAGTTTAGTATAAAAACTACTTTCAGAGATTCATTTTGTACCTCATGACATTTTACATCTGACTTTGTATCTTCTACGGCATGAGTCTCTAAACCCCATGGTTGGGGGTGAGGAGCTCTGCTGTGACTCGATGGATTAATGCAATTATTTCTGTTTTCTATTCAATCACGCTTGTTTCTATTCTAAGATATTCATTCACACTTCAACATGATGATTGTGATGATCCGTGACACTCATCACCATTCTCAACTTATGAATGCGTACCTGACAACCACTTCTATTCTACCTTAGATTGAATGTGTATCTTTTTGGTTCATGCTTCACGAGTTTGATTCCCTTTCCTGACAACTGTGTTCAATTCCGTGAAACCAGAATCTTCGTGGTATAAGCTTGAATCAATTGGCAGCACTCTTGAGATCCAAAAAGTCTAAACCTTGTCTGTGGTATTCCGAGTAGGATCTGGAAAGGGGTGACTGTGACGAGCTTCAAACTCACAAACATTGGGCACAGTGATTGTGTACAAAAGGATCAGTGGATCCTATTTCGGCACGAGTGAGAACCGACAGATGATTAGCCATGCGGGAAACTGTAGAGGACCATTTTCACTGAGAGGATGGATGGTAGCCATTGACAATGGTGATCCACCAACATACAGCTTGCCATGGAAGGAACCTTGCGTGCATGAAGAAGACAACAAAAGGAAAGCAGATATTTAGAAGACAGAGTATCTCCAAAACCTCAACTTGTTTCTCATTACTGAATCACAAGTACTTTTTATTTCATGCTGTTCATTCTTCATAGACAAAAATCATTTTTATCATTAATCTCCTGACTAAGAGTTATAAGATAACCATAGCTTGCTTCAAGCCGGCAATCTCCGTGGGATCGACCCTTACTCAAGTAAGGTATTACTTGGACGACCCAGTGCACTTGCTGGTTAGCTGCATGGAGTTGTGGATCATGATTTTGTGTACCAATGATCCTACTCAATACGCCACAGAAAAGGTTGAATCTTCCGGATCAGAGAATGCTGCGCCTTTGGATTCTAGTCTCTACCACAAAGACTCTAATCTCTATATACCTCGACTGAACTAGTGTCTCAAGAAGTCCCAACGAAGTCATGGATTAACCACCTAAGAGATGTATAATCAGGCTAGTGGTTCAATGCTTTCCATTTATGTATTCACACGAACCCAAGAAAAATTTGGGTGGTTGTCAGGCACGTAGTTTTAGAGTGAAGACGAATATACATCTTAGAATAGAGGATCAAACACGAATTAAGAAAGAACAGTAGTACTTTATTAATCCATAAAACTCAGCAGAGCTCCTCTCCTCAACCAAGGAGGTTTAGAAACTCATACTGATAGAAAATATAGATAAACGAGAATATGGTGTAAAGTGTCAAAAGGTTATGTAAAATATCCCTTAAATATCCCTAGAGTAGGGTAGATGCCTAGCATTGAACTCCAGTTTTGGGCCTTCTATTCTAAAACAAAACATGGACTGTTATATATTTCTGGAAAGCTCTATATGTTAGCTTTCCAAAGCTATTGACAGCGCTCCATATGGATGTCTGTAGCTCTATAAAAGCTTTTTCGCGTGCAAAGAGGTCAGATCCAAACAGCATCTGCAACACTTTCTCTGTCTCTAAAATAGACTTTTGCTCCAGCTCCTCAATTTTAGCAAAAAAATGTTTGAAATTGCATAAAAACACACAAACTCATAGTAAAATCCAAAAATATGAATTTAACACTAAAACCTATGAAAACTTAAGAAAACTTAAATAAAACATACTAAAAACTATATGAAAATGATACCAAAAAGCATATAAATTATCCGCTCATCAATGGGCGTTGGACGCCCAGCTTCCTCCTTGTCTGGTGTTCAACACCAGCAAGTGGCTCTCCCCAGGGTGTTCTGTTTTCCATCTCAAGTGTCTCTGTCTCTATTCTAAGTGTTGTACATGATCACAAACGTTAAAAGCAAGGGAAAACTATAGAAATCTAATTGAAAAAAATGAAATTAAATGAGAATAAACAAAAGAAAAAAAACAATATTACTCTACTTATGGTTAGGTTGTCTCCCAACAAGCGCTTCTTTACCATCATTAGCTTGACGGATAGCTCCTTTACGGAGGTAGATAGGGGCTCAAATCTTCACCTCGCATGTTGAACTTCCTTCCTGTGCTCTCATTGATGAGCTCCACATGCTCTAGAGACTGGATCCTGTTTACTGTGTGTGGAATGACTGGACTCTAAGTGAAGACAACTCTTATGTCAGGTGAGAGGTCTTCAGTTGGAATCTTCTTGTTCCTCCAGCCTTTGGATACCTTCTTCTTAGTACATCCTTCCTCAGTAAGTAATGGTGATGGATGCCCAACACCAAACTTAGGTTTGATGTTTGGGGGCTTTGTATAACTCTGTACTGAGAGAGAAGGTTGGAATACTAAGTGTTGCACAATGGTACCTCCTTTGTCAGAGGGAGACTAAGGGTTGGGGATCTTAAATAGGATATGATCCTCCCACAACCTCAGGACTAGCTCTCCCTTTTTCACATCTATCAAGGCCTTTGAAATAGCAAGAAAAGGCCTTCCAAGGATGATGGAGTCATATCTGTCCTTCCAAGTGTTTAGGATCATGAAATCAGCCGAGAGGTAAAGGTCGTCAACCTTCACCAGGATGTCTTCCACCATGCTATATGCCCTTTTTAGGGACTTGTCTACCATCTCCAGCGAGATCCTGGCAGGCTGCACCTCTTAAATTTCCAGCTTCTTCATCACAGAGAGAGGCATGAGGTTGATGCTTGAGCCAAGGTCGCATAGTGCCTTCTCAAAGGTGATAGCCCCTATAGTGCAGAGAATCCGGGAACTTTTGGGATTAGGCATCTCTTGAGGGAGTTTCTTTTGGACTAAGGCAATACACTCCTTGGTCAGCACCATAGTCTCATCTCCCTTTGAGGCCTTCAAGCACGCCATGGAAGGGGGATCCTTCTCTAATCCCTCTACTTTGGTTCCTCTTTGGCTTTCAGCTTCCTTTGGCTTTTAGCTTCCTGAGGATTTCCAGGAACCAAGCAATTTGCTCCTCCTTCGGTTTTTCTTGCTCGTCTGAAGAGGGATATTTCGCATGCTCCTCTATCTGCATAAGGGCATGCATGATGATGTTCCCAGGCTCCTCATGAGCCCTGATCTCCGTTAGTTCCTCAGTAACAATCTCCTCTTTGGGTTCGGCCTCTACTTCCACAGTAAGGGCCTTACACTCTTCCTTTGGATTCACTTCCGTGTTCTTGGGAAGAGTGTTAGAGGAGATCTCCGGGATCCTTTTTCTCAGTTGACCCATCTATATCTCCAAGTTCTTGATGGATGACCTAGTTTCTGCCATGAAACTGTGCATGGTCTTGGAAAGGTTAGAGACAATGGTGGCCAGGTTAGAAAGGCTCTGTGTATGAGTCTCCATCTATTGCTAAGAGGGTTATAATGGGTTGTTTTTAAACCAGTTCAGGTTCATTCCACCCTGATTGTTGCTGAAGCCATGTTGAGGCTTTTGTTGATCTCTCTACCCAAAATTGGTGTGGTTCTTCCATCCCTGATTGAAAGTATTCAAATAGGAGTTATTGTTGGAGTTTTTGGAGGTGTTTCCCAGGTAGTTCACCTCCTCCATTGTGGTCTAGGTATTGTCACTAGCATCCAATTCATACGCTATTTATAGACAATCTAGCCAAAGCCTTACTCTCTCTCTTACAGCAAAGGAGAAGAGTATGAGCTTGTAGACTTTTGGATTTACTCCATTAGTCTTGATAGTGGCACATATCTGCAGGAAGTCAGATATGAATTTATTGGAATCTTTCTGTGGAAGTCTATGAAACTAGAAATTCTGTTGTACTAGAGTGACTAGTGGAGGCTTCAACTCAAAGCCTAGCTTTCAAAGTTTCAAAAAGCATACAAACAATCCTCATGAAAACAAAAAGGAATGTCCGCACCTAAAAAGGTTGCTCAGAGCCTTAGCAATCTTAGAAAAATCCTATAAAAATCTTCTATAAAAGCCTGCATGTCCTAAGAAACTCCGGATTACCTTTGCATTAGTGGCTGGCGATAATTTTTCAATTACCTCCACCATAGCGGTATCAGCCTTTATTCCTTTACTAGGAATCCAGTGTCCAAGAACAATACCTTCAGTTACCATAAAATGACATTTCTCCTAATTCAAAACAAGGTTTGTTTATTGGTACCATTTCAAGACCTAGGAAAGGTCTGCCAGGCAAAAATCAAAAGAATTACCAAATGTAGAAAAATCATCCATAAATACCTCAATAAACTTATGTAAAAAGATATGGAAAGCATGCACCTCTAAAAAGTTGTTAGGGCATTGCACAGTCCAAACGACATCCTCTAGTAAGAAAATACTTCGAAGGGGCAAGTGAATGTCATCTTCTCCTAATCTTGAGGGTCTACAATAATCTGATTATAGCCAGAATATCCATCTAGAAAATAGTAAAAAGCATGGCCAGCTAACCTCTCAAGCATCTGATCAATGAAGGACAAGAGGAATTGATCTTTTCTTGTTGTAGAGTTGAGCCTTCTGTAATCAATACACACACGCCACTTTGTGATGGTTCTTGTGGGAATAAGCTCAGTCTTGACCACTGTCATCCCTCCTTTCTTAGGAACCACTTGCAAAGGACTAACCCAATGATTGTCAAAAATTGGGTAAATTATCCTAGCTTCCCAAAGGTTTATTACCTCTTTTGGGACCACCTCTTTCATGGTTGGATTAAGTTGTCTTTGTGGTTGCACAACCTGTTTAGCATCCTCCTCATGTAAGATCGTTTACATACACACTACAAGGGAACCAGGAATTTGTGGCGGTTTTATAGGGATTTACGGCGGTTTTAAACCGCCGCAAAATGAATTACCAGCAGTTCAACAAATGTTGCAGTATGGGGCGTGGAGATTTTTGTTTTGTGGAATATCTAATGAACTGCTGGTACAACCATAGGAAATTAGATGATTGATTTTACGACGGTTGCAGAACAGCCACTATTTTGGTCAATCAATTTAAAAAATTTGCGGCGATTTTGAAACCGCCACAAATTTATGTGGGTCTTTTTTTAAAGAATGTTACGGTTTTAAACCACCGCAATTTCATACATGAGCTTTAAAAAAATGACTAATTATAAGTGGCATTATTTGAAAAAGGTGTAGATTCTAATTGCGAAAATTTCCAAGAGCCATTTTTTCCTTTGTAAATAAAAAACACTTAATTAATTAAATGTAGAACTACAGCTGCCAACACATACAAAGCAAATGTAAATGGATTGCCAGCATAACCTTCCCTTTAGGTTCTTCAAGAACAAATTCAGCATACAAATCCTTCAGAGCAATCATGACTATAGTTATGAATGGCCCCATAATAGCTCCCTGTTGAAATTTGTTATATTATTTTTCAAACTGGATAGTTGGGTAATAATTTCCATTTTTTTCACTAATGGAACTATTTCCTATAATGATGTATTATGTGTCTAGAGTCTATTTAAGGCATTAAGTGGATTCCATTAATTAGGTCACTAAACTCATGAGTCATGGTGAAGATGCAGGGTAATCATACATTTGATTTTGCAGTCTTTTCACTGGTGAAATACATAGTTCAACCACATATCTTTTTCTAGGAGCTAGCAACCTTTGAGATTGTAGCATCCAATATTTCAATTAGTTGAACTTGTAATAACAACCTACATACTAGTATAAGGCTTTGTTAGGATTATAAAACTGATACATCTTAAAACTAATACAGATATAATTAATTGCGTCGAAAGAGAATTTCTCAATGAAATTGCGTTGCAAGTATAACTCTACATACAACAATCCTCGAGGATCAAATTTAGAAAGGAATTGGTTGTCACAAGTTATACCCCAATAAAGTAACCGAAGTATTCAAACCTCGGGTTGTCTCACAAGGAATGGGCAAACATGTGCTTCAACATTGGTTAGAAATCTGGGGTTGTAAGTCATGAGCAAGAAAGTAAACTAGGAATCTTAGCAAACAGGTAATCTAAAATGCAAGGAACGAATCTAAATAACTAAGTAAGATGTGAGCAAATTCAAACTAAGAAGACAACATCCAATTTAATTCTACTCTCAACTAAACAATAACTATAACTAAGGAAAGGCAATAACAATTTTTGGTTTTCCAAATAAGAATGATATAAACAACCCTTGGCTAGACTTGGGAATTTGGGTCGCTATCCATGTCTAATAACCATATCTTGACAATTATGAAGAACCAAGCTCATTAAATCCACTTCTATACTTGAAGTAAGTTAAATCGTTTGGTCAACATGCACCCATAAGGTCTAACCTCACTACTAATTAACCTAGTAGTAGGCTAGTGTCAATGGCTATCAAATTGACCACTAAGGGTTCCCAAATCATCAAATCCATTAGACCCAATGACTCAAGTTTATCCAATTCCCTTGGCCTAAGCCAAGAGTATAAAGAACTACTCCATAATCAAGGTAAACAATTCATCAAACACATGGTAAGCATTAACAAAAGACATGTTCAAATTGCAATTGGATTGAAATTAACAAATACCCACTAACAAATATCAACTTACAATCACTCAAATAACACAATTAATCATAGGAATCATCAATGTAACATCAACAAGTCAAGATTCACAACATTCATGCAATGGGTATAAAGTGACAATTGACAAGAATCCATAAAACTAACACAAGATCTAAGCAAAATTATACTAAGAGATTCAAATTAAACAATCAAAACTAGTAATTAACAAGATCCAATTCAGAATTTAACAAGGGAAGATCAAATTAAAGCTAGATCTAGAGAAGAACAAAGGTTTCTCTCTCTAGAAGAACAACGAACCAAAAAAACTAGAAAATGTGTCTTAGTTTAAAAATGATTGATCCCCCCTTCTCCCTAGCATCCTTGGGTCTTTTTCCATGCAGAAACAGCTTGAAATTGGGCCTAATGAGCCTCAGAAATCGCCAGGCACAATTTCTTTTAATGAGGTCACGTGCAGCCTCCCGCGCGTGCATGCCATGTGTGTGTGCGCGCCGATTGTTTTTGTGATCCTCGCGTGCGCACCAAGTGCACGTGCGCGTCGGTTGGAATTCTCTAGCCTGCGTGGATGCGTCCATCCTTGTGCGCCGCTTCCAGCTATCCTCATCCACGCGTGCAAGTGATATGTGTGTGCACGTCGGTGCTGCAGTTCCCAAAATTCAAATCTTCATGTTCCTTCCTCTTGTGCATGCTTTCTTTCTCTCTTCTAGGCCATTCTTACCCTATTAATTCTGAAATCACTCAACAAATATGTCATCAAATGGCAATAAAGAGGATCAAAATATAGCAATTCTAAGGCAAAATAAGCATATTTTCTATCATGGAGTAATATTAGGAAGTGAACACAAAACCATGTATTTCTTGTGAATAAGTGCGAGAAATACTGACAAAAACCCCCAAATTAACCACAAGATAAACCACAAAATTGGGGTTTATCAAATCTTCCCACACTTAAACCAAGCATGTCCTCATGCTTAAAATAAAAAGATTAAAGATCATGGTGAGAAAGGGTTTATGAAATGCAAACTACCTAAGTGAATGCATGCAACTAGTGTAAACTTGTCTATCTACTTGGTCAAGGGTAAATCCATCCTCCAAGAACACATGTGAGCATATAGGGTGGAAATGATGTGTAGTTCATGAATCCTATCAAACTGAATATCACTATGAAGTGCATATAACTCGCTAAATGAACGCTTGTGAAAGCTGGGAACAAGGAGTTGAGCATCGAACCCTCGCCGGACGTGTATCCGCTCTATGCGCTCAAGTGTATAGGGCTCGTCACTCAATCCTCTCCTAATCATGCTTTCCAAGATTTGTCTTTCATCTAACAATCAATAATTACTTAATGCATGCTTACAAGTATCATGAGGTCTTATTTACAGGTTGTAACGTGGCTAGGATGAAGGTAAGGATGTATATGGTCAAGTGAGCTTAAAATTTGAGTCCTTGATTAACCTGAATCCCACTAGACACATAGAGCAACCTATACAACTATAATACATTACCTAGCTACCCTTGAGTTTCACTTTTTTTTTCACTTTTTTTTGCATACTCATGCATTCTTTTCAATTCACATCCCTTATGCATTGTTTTTAATTACTTTGTCTTGGGCATTTTTGTCCCCTTTTCATAGCCTTTCTCTTTTTCATACATTCTCATATATACACATGAATTTTCTCTTTTTTTTTCGGTCTCCTTTTTCTTGGGTTTTATGTACAAAAGTTTCAATGCATATGGTTCAATCATTCAATACATAAGTATGTTCCCAAATCCCAGAGTTTTCAATTACAATTAAAATACACCTCTATATCTATCCAAGTTCCCCAGTATACCCTTCCAATTGAATTATACACATCCTAACTCACCTAAGCTAATCAAGGATCCAAATTTAGGGACATTCATGGTTTTTCACTTAGGGTTGTTGATGTGCTCTTCTTAGGAACAAAGAGGGTTTATCATAGGCTCAAAATTGGTTAGCAATGGTAAATAAAAGGGTTAAGGCCATTTGGGAAAAGTGACTATTGAAATGATGGCCTCGATCATGTAAATGCATTCATACGCAAGTAATGGACATATAGAATCAGACAAAGCAAGGATTGCAATCATAGAGAGAGAATAATGCACCCAAGAATGGGAATTAATGGTTAGAAGATATAACCATACAATAGGCTCAAAACTTACATGCTTGTGTTCTTAGTTCAATCACTATGTTCCAAAATACATTCTTCAAGCAAGTTCAACACAAATTTTTTTTTTCAAATTGGTAGGGTACCCCAAAACACAGTTTCTTGGGGAAGAAGTTATTATTTGACCAAGCAACTCTATAGAGACTAACTACCATGCAAGGAATATTTACAAGCAAGACTAACTACACATGCAATGTACTAACTACCAAGCAAGAGATAAATCCATTGGTATTGAAAGGAAGAGATTGTTACCCATGGAGATCAGTCGAACGATCTCCCCACACTTAGAATTTAGCACGGTCATCCGTGCCACTAATAATGCACAAAGGACAATAAGGACTGGAACCTTCACTATCCCCTTCATCAGAGCTCCCATCACTTGGGTTGGAGGTGGATGTGAATATTTTGCGTTCCTCCATGCTATGGGTAACACAACGCAGAAGCTTCTTGATGTAAGTGTATCGGCGTTGGTTGCGCCGCTCATATCTATCAATCTTCCGCTGTAGGTCTTCTATCTTTTGATGGGTGGATCTTTGCTGCAGTGGTGATGATGAGGTCGGAGGAATAATAGATGGTGGGGCTAAGTCAAGGCTTGGTTTGTTCATGGGAAGATGTAAGTATTTTCCACTTGGGACCACATCGCCCTTAGCCAGAATTATAGCTTTTGTGTCCATGGCTTCCCAAGGAACACCCGCAGCAGCAACTAAATCAGATACCAATGCTGGAAATGGCAAATTGCCCCGGTCGTGGATTTGACCCATCGCTTGCTTGACAAGAAGCGGAATGTTCACCGGTCTTCCCGTGAGAACACACCAAACAAGCAAAGCGAGATCTGCTGTGAAGGACGACTTGTGGGTGCTAGGCAGGACATAGTGGGATAGGATCTGGGCCCAAGCATTGGCTTCTACAGTGAGAAAACGTGTGTCAATGCACTTAGGTCGCATCCGGAGTTGACCATGGGTCCAAAATGCTTCTGGTTCAGCAATGACTTGGAGGATCGAGTCCCATTCAAATCCAAACTTTTCTTGCTGACGTAAGACCTCTTGGTAGCCATCCATGTCACTCGATACTCGTAAGACATTGAGCACTTGCTGAATAGCCTCTTCTGATACTGAGACTTGCTTCCGACGCACATATACCGATTGAAGAGAGGAAAGATGGTAGTTAGTGTAGAATTCTACCACCCATGAGAGGTTGACCTCTTGTGGTTTTCTCAGAAGAAACTCCCATCCTCGCTGTTCAATGCGGGGTAGAATACAACGGGCAACTTTGTCCGGTGGAGCGAGTAGATGCTCAGCATGATAGTTCCTCTCAACCATGGCAGGGAACACAAGTTCACAGAAGCGGTTGGGGAATCTTGAAGAATCCTTTGCCAGTTTGCTCTTCTCATTGTCATCAATAGGAGCGGGTGCCTTCTCCTTCTTAGATAGGGGTCTGGCTCCTAATGAAGAGTGCGCCTTAGAGCGTGACTTTGGGGGTGCCCTCTTTGTGGCTAGTTTCCTTGAAGCTTTCTCCTTGTCTTTCTTGGTGGCCATCCTGAAAAAGGAGGGAAAGAAGGAAAATGTTAAACCCAAAGGATCAACTCAACAAACATGCAAGTGAAAGGTATGCGCAAAAGAAATAGTGCAACAAAGTAGTCATAGAAGCATGTGTCACAACATTTGGCATGGGATGCAAGAGGGAGTAAAGCATGCAATATGGCATGAGAGGAATGATCTCAAGCATCCAAAACAAAGAGCAAGTCATGTTCAATGAGTATCTAATTAGCAAGTAATAAGCAAAATGTGTTCAATGTACTTAGAAGAGAGCAAGTGAAGGAGGGGGAAGCACTAAATTGAAGATATATGACTAGAATAAACCAAGATGGCATATGTGCAATTCCTCGAACACTTGGTGTGCATGTAACAAGCAATGAGCAATTATGAGATACTCAACCAATTAGAAGTCCAAATTGAAGTATCAATCATCACACAACATCATCCATTCACAAAGATGATGAAAAACAATCAAGAATATCCATCAAAGTAATCAAAGTTCAAGTTCAACATCCATGGGAAAAACAAAAGAAGAAAAAGTAAACAAACAAAAAGCAAGTGGTATAATCAAGTAACTAAAAGAGAAAATAAGTAAATAACAACAGAAAAAAGACTAACTAGAAAAAAAATGATGCAAAGAAAGTAATAGATGAGATATGGAGGGAGTAGAACCTTGAGAAGTGTAAAAGAAGAAAGGGAGGAGAAGAGAAGAGAAGGTGATGGAGAAAGAAGAATGAGGAAATAAGAAATAAGGTGGAAAAGGAAGAGAAGTAGGGCGCGCAGCTTAATAGCTGATGCGCGCAACCGACGTGCGCGCACACAGTGTGCTGGCGCGTCGGTGAAGGTAGAGCGAGGGACGCGTGTGCATCGGTTGCGCGTACACGTGAGTGTAGCTGTGCCTCTGGCACCGGACTGGCACAAAGTTGGCACAAGTCTCGGGTCATTTGTACCAGAGTTGAGAGACGGCACAGGCGCGCGAACGCGCATAGTGTGCTGACGCCTGCCTAATGGGGATGGCTACCAACGCGGACGCGCGCAGTCCACGAACGCGTCAGTGCGAGCACAGATTAGGCACAAGAATGGCACAAATATGGCACAAGTCTCGAATTTTTATACCGGGGAGTTCCCAGTGCACCATCGGCGCGCGTGCGCACAGTGCGCTTACTCGTCGATGGTCAAGTTGCAATGGTTGCATGCAGGCGGCATGCACGCTGGCGCGTGGGTGCCTGACATGAAGTGGGCACAACTCTCGGATTTTTGGCCCAGGAGTAAGAATGCACCACCGGCGCGCGCGCGCACAATGCGCTTGCGCGCGAATGCCCCTTTTTCCTTTTTTTTTCCACAGCATAGAATAAGCTATTCTAACACATTTTTGGCAGGTGTTCAAGATAGTAGTCAAGAAAACACACTCAAATTCATGCATTATTCAAAATATAGCATTCTCTCCACTTCAACAATTCTTCCATACCAAAATGATGAAATCTATCTAAATATCCTAGTTACCCAACAAGATCAATAAAACTAGCATTCCTAAGAAATCAACAACATCAAGAAGTCACATAATTCACAAGAATCTAAGCTAAAAGCAAGATGGTATACACAAGGAAGATCTTAACATGGTGGGGTGCCTCCCACCAGGCACTTTTCTTTAACGTCCTTAAGTTGGACGGTCAGTCACTCAAGCTTCTCCTTCTCTAGGTGCATCCGCCAATAGGAACACCTCTAGCTCTTTTGGGAGCTTGTAGCCATGGTATTTCCTCACTCTATGTCCATTCACCTTGAAAGTTGCTTCACTTTTAGGATCAAACAACTCCACCACTCCATAGGGCTTTATCTCCTTCACCTTGAAAGGTCCTTCCCATCTAGAGCGAAGCTTGCTAGGCATGAAATGAAGCCTCGAATTGTAGAGGAGAACCTCATCACCTTCTTGGAAGTCCTTCTTCCGGATGTGATGGTCATGGAATGCTTTATTCTTTTCCTTGTAAATCCAGGAATTCTCATACGCTTCGTTCCACAAATACTCGAGCTCCTCTAGCTACAATTTTTTGGCTACTCCGGCTTGTGTCAAATTCATGTTGCACCGGTTTACTGCCAAATAGGCTTTGTGCTCAATTTCCACCGGAAGGTGGCATGCCTTACCATAGACGATCCGGAAGGGACTCATCCCTAACAGAGTCTTGTAGGCCGTTCTATACGCCCATAGCGCATCTCCTAACTGGAGGCTCCAATCCTTCCTTTGTGGATTGACCACTTTCTCCAAGATTCTCTTAATCTCCTGGTTAGACACTTCCGCTTGGCCATTGGTTTGCGGATGATAAGCAGTGGCAACCTTATGCACTACCCCATAGCGCTTGAGCAGTGCCTCTACTTTCCTGTTACAAAGGTGGGATCCTTGGTCGCTCACGATTGCTCGTGGCGACCCATAACAACATACAATGTTATTCCTAATAAAAGAAATGACGGTATTGGCGTCGTCAAGGCGGGTAGGTATTGCTTCTACCCACTTTGACACATAGTCAACCGCTAACAAAATATATAGATACCCATTTGAGTTGGGAAACGGTCCCATAAAGTCAATGTCCCATATATCAAATATCTCACAGAACAACGTAGGTTGTTGGGGCATTTCATCCCTTTGGGATGTGTTTCCTGACTTCTGACACTGATGGCAAGACACACATAATCGGTTAGCATCCTTGAATAAGGTTGGCTACCAGAATCCACAATCTAACACCTTTTTTGTGGTCCTTTGTGGACCAAAGTGGCCACCATATTCGGACAAATGGCAAGCTTCAAGAATAGGTTGGATTTCAGACTCCGGGACACATCTTCGAATTACTTGGTCCACTCCCCTCTTCCACAAGTGAGGATCATCCCAAATGTAGCAACCAAGTAGTTCGCCATTGGGGCAAACCAAGGAAAGCTATCCGACACAGCATGCAAACTATCCAATGGGAATGAGTCACTGATCGGAAATGGATCAAATTTTAAATTCTCAAGGCAGCATAAATGATCTGTAACCAAGTTTTGAGATCCACTCCGATCCCTAATCTCAATGTCAAATTCTTGCAAAAGCAAGATCCAACGTATGAGTCTAGGTTTTGACTCATTCTTTGTCAATAAGTATTTCAAAGCTACATGATCCGTGTATACCACTCTCTTTGATCCTAGCAAATAAGATCTGAATTTATCTAAAGTATGAACAATAGCTAGGATTTCCTTTTCAGTAGTGGTATAGTTGGATTGTGTTGCATCAAGTGTTTTAGAAGAGTATGCAATGACATAAGGGAGTTTACCATCGCGCTGTGCAAGCGCGGCACCTATAGCTTGGTTTGACGCATCGCACATTATCTCAAATGGCAACGTTTAGTTGGGGCCTCACACAATCGGTGCCGTGGTAAGAGCTCTCCTTAGCTCTTCAAAAGCTTTCACACATTCACCGTCAAACTCAATGTCCACATCTTTTTGGAGTAGGTGCGACAATGGCAAAGCGATCTTGCTGAAATCTTTGATAAAGCGCCTATAGAATCCTGCATGTCCTAAAAACGAGCGGACCTCCCTTACAGATGAGGAGTGAGATAAAGTGGTGATAACATCGACCTTGGCCGGGTCTACAGAAATTCCTTCACTAGATACTATATGTCTTAACACAATACCTTGTCTTACAATGAAATGACATTTCTCAAAATTCAAGACAAGGTTAGTGTCAACACATCTAGCTAAGACCTTGGCCAAGTTCACTAAGCAACAATCAAATGAAGTTCCATAAACACTGAAGTCATCCATAAAGACTTCCAGACAATTCTCCATTAGATCAGAAAAGACACTGATCATGCACCGCTGAAAAGTAATAGGTGCATTACATAGTCCAAATGGCATCCTTTTGGATGTGGTCTTTTCCTGATCTTCAGGAGCAATGTGAATCTGGAAGTAACCAGTGAATCCATCAAGAAAGCAGTAATGGGATTTACCCGCCAAATGGTCCAACATCTGATCGATAAAGGGCAAAGGGTAGTGGTCCTTCCTTATAGCGACATTCAACCTTCTATAGTCGATGCACACTCGCCATGCATTTTATACTCTCTTGGTGACCACTACACCATCATCCTTTGTAACCGCAGTGATGCCTGATTTCTTGGGAATAACCTGGATCGGGCTCACCTACTCACTGTCAGAAATCGGGTATATAATACCCGCTTCGAGTAGCCTAGTGACCTCTTTCTTTACCACATCGAGGATGGTTGGGTTGAGCCTCCTTTGCGGTTGCCTAACCGGCCTAGTTCCCTCTTGGAGAAATATACGATGCATGCACTTGCAAGGGTCAATTCCCACAATATCGGCTAGGCTCCAACCAATTGCCTTCTTGTACTTTCTGAGAACATCTAGGAGCTTTTCTTCTTCTTCACTAGAAAGCTCACTAGCAATAATGACTGGAAACTTCTGGTTGTCCTCTAAGAAAGCATACTTCAAATGAGATGGAAGAGGCTTCAATTCACTCTTTGCCTCAAGCTGAGGATTCTTTTCGTCAAGCTCACGGAGTTCATTCTCAATAACTTTCTCATTTTCATCCTCTTGGTCATCCGTCTATTCAACAATATGGTAGCACAACTTGTTATGGTCTTCTTCTTGCACTTCCGCTGTCACTTCATCAATAACATCACATCGGAGAATGGAATGCTCTTCGGGAGGATGCTTTATGGCTTCTTCTAAATTGAACTTGATAGTCTTGTCTCCAACATCAAAGGAATATGTGCCGGTGAAAGCATCTAACTTGAATTTAGAAGTCCTAAGAAAGAGTCTACCAAGTAGAATGGAGGACGAGCTTCTATTTTTTGTTGGAGCCATTTGAAGGATGTAAAAGTCAACCTGAAAGACCAAATCCTTGGCCGCCATAAGTACATCTTCGGCTATCCCTGTTACCGTGATCACACTTTTATCGGCCAAGGCAAACCTCGCCACCGACTTCTTTAATGGAGCTAAATCCAACCGCACAAAAGAAGAAAATGGCATGATGCTTACACAAGCTCCAAGGTCACACATACAATCATGAAAAGTGCGTCCACCAATACAACAAGACACCAAACAAGGTCCTGGGTCACCATATTTCTTTGGAATAGGTTCCATCAAGGAAGAAATTGAACTTCCCAAGGATAATGTCTCCAATTCTCCTATCCTATCCTTGTGTGTGCACAAGTCTTTCAAAAATTTTACATACTTTAGAATTTGTTAAATAGCATCAAGAAGTGGTATGGTTACCTCAACCTTCTTGAACACTTAAAGCATGTTCAAATCAAATTCCGGTGTCTTCTTTGCTTTCTTTACCATGGAAGGGAATGGAATAGGGATGGACTCATCCACTAGAGCTTTCCTCTTGGATTCCTTGAGGTTTACTCCTTCTCCCTCATGCCTTTTGTCTACCTCCCCCTTTTCATGTGGAGCTTCAACAATCACTTCTTCCTCATGAATGTCCTCCAAGACCCTTGGAGGTATCTCCTCCAATGTAGTTCCCGATTGTAGAGTGATGGCGTTGAGACCGCCCTATGGGTTTGGTTGGGGTTGGGATGGAAGGTTAGAAGAACTTGAGGGTTGGTTGGTGTTGTTGGAGGAGGACATGGACATCTTCGAAATCATGTCAGTAAGATTGGCCAATTGAGCACTCATGACCTCGAATTGAGCCTTATAGCCCTCATCCCGTTTATCCACAGCGGCTCTAAGCTCGTCAACTTGATTGGTGAGAGATGGAGAGTTTGGTTAGATTATTGTCTATGGTGTGGTGCTTGGTACTTGGTGTAGTTGTTTTGGTTTTGGTTGTGGTAATTTTGGTTGGCTTGGTAGTTGTTGTTGTTGTGGTGGTATTGAGATGAAGATTGGTTGTTGTTGTGATGAGAAGAAGGGTTGTTCCATCTTTGGTTTTGATTGCACCCTTGTGCATTATCCCTCCACCCTTGATGTTGATTATTACCATGAGGGTAGTAGTTTTGGCCTTGAGAAGAATAGAGTGGACGGTTGTTGTAATTCACATTGGCCACTACAAGAGCATGTTCCTCTTCAATTTGTTGGCATTGATCAGCGTAATATGTAGTGCTAGAGCACAAACCACAAATCCTAGGAGGGCCTTCAAGCTGAGCAACTGGAGGTTGATAAACAACTATTTTATAGTTTATATTGTGTTTAATTGTGTGGTTTTGTCGTGATCCTTACCCACTTATTCATCAATTTAGCATGCATTTAGATTTCCTTCCTGAATTTATTACATGTTTGAAAATTGCTTCCCAGAGACTTTAATTATTTAATTTTAATTCTCCTTTATTCCATTTGATGCCGTAATCTGTGTGTCAAGCGTTTCAGGCTTTATAGGGCATGAATGAGACGGAGATTGGAGAGGAAGCTAGAAAAAATGGAAGGAACACAAGAGTTTGAGGAGATAACCAGCGAAAAGGGACGCGGTCGCATAGCTCACGCGACCGCGCGAAGGAGCGCAAATCGCAGTGACGCGGCCGCATGGCTTGCGCGGCCGCGCGGATTGGAAAGCACAAGCAACGCGGTAGCGTGGACGACGCAAACGCGTGAAGAGGAAAAGCGCCAACGACGCGTCCGCATGGATGACGCGATCGCGTGACATGCGCGATCTGCATAAACTGCAGAATCTGAAACCAGCGATTTTGGACCCTATTTCGGCCCAGTTTTCGGCCCGGAACAGCAGACCAAAGTCAGAGAATATGCAGAAACAACAGAGAAAACATCCATTAAGTAGTTTAGATCTAGTTTTTGACTCTCTTAGGTTTTTTTTTCTCTCTAGTTTTAAGAATTTTAATTTTCAATTGATCTTAGCATTGGAACATTGAGAAGAGTCATTTCCTCATCAAGATTTCATCATTCTAGTTTGTTCTCTTAACTTGGTTTTATTCTTCTATGTTCTTTGTTATGTTCAATTTTGTCATTCAGATATTTTTATGATTAATTAATGCAACGATTGTTTCTTTTTAATTTAAATTCCATTCCAATAATCATGTCTTCTTTTAATTCCCTTTCATGTGCCATGGATTCTTTATTTACAATGCGTGAGTAGTTTCATTACTTGATGGGGAGTTGATTAAAAGGAACTCTTGAGTTGGAAGGATTGAAAGAAAAATTCGTAATTGGGTTGAATGTTGGATTGCTATCCTGTCACCGACGCCAATCCCTTTGAACTAAGTGGGTTGCAACTTGTGAACAGATCTGGCATTTCCACTTGTTTGACTTTCTCTTACCTAGTAAGGGATAACCAAACAAAACAACTATTAACTATAAATTAATCTTACAATCACACCATCAATGATAGAGATTCTAACCAATCAATTTCCAGTCAAGGCCTTTTATTTTTATTATTTAAAATTCCTCAATTTAAATCCCAATTTACTTAGCTCAACTCTTTTTGGAATATCTGATTAATAAAACAGAACATTTTTCTGCAACTAATTGGGAGATGACCTGGGACTTAAAACTCCCAGTAATTTTAATTTAAACTTTCAGTGACATATTTCTAAATTGATAGGCAGATTTTCGGTGAGTTAAGAACTATACTTGCAACGTAACCATTTTAATAAATTTTTAATTCACCAGCTTCTGCACCTCATCAATTTTTGGCGCCGTTGCCGGGGAGTTGCAATAGAGTGCTTATTTTATTAATTAGAATTTATTTATTTGCATTTTCTTCAACTTTGCTACTATGAGATGCGTGTTTCTTCTGTCAAATGACACGTTCACTTCCTGATCCGCGCTTGCTAATATTCGATCCTGAAATTGAAAGAACAATTTCACGAATAAGGCGAGAACAGCGTAGGTTAGTCCGCTCTGAGGGCGGATCTGAAAGTGAACCTGAGGAAGAAACCAACCCCCGTTCTACTGATTCGGTTGTTTTACGTGCAGAAAACATGGCAGCTAGAAGAATTACCATTCAGGAGGAAGGAGCTCCTGATTTTACACTACAACCATTTCAAGCGCATCATCCAGCAGTAGCTACGGATTTTGAAATAAAGACCGCACTACAAAATTTGATGCCGAAGTTTCATGGCCTACCTGCTCAAGAGCCTATCAAGCACTTGTGAGATTTCCAGGCAGCCTGTTCTACTGTCAGGCGTAATGGCGCTGATGAAACTTCAATTCTGCTGAAAGTTTTTCCGTTCTCTCTTGAGGGAAAAGCAAGAGAGGGGTACTACACTCAACCTCTAGCAAACGTATCCAACTGGGATACATTCAGAAAGGAGTTCCTGGAGAAATTCTTTCCATCTGAAGTTACTGATAAACTAAGGAAGGATATCTCTACAATTGTTCAGGATGACAATGAGACTCTCTTTGAATACTGGAAGCGCTTCAATAATCTTCTGGAAGCATGCCCCCACCACATGATCGACAAGATCGTGCTACTCAGCTATGTCACACAAGGTATGAGACCCCAAGATAAGACCACATTGGAAAGTGCCAGCAATGGGTCTATGAAGAAGTACAAGACCACTGATGAAGCTTGGCAATTGATCAGTAATTTAGCTGAATCTACTCGGAACCACAGACAGAAGCAAGGCCGTTCAAGGGCCGTTGCAGAAGTATCTTCTGGCATAGAGACTGCTGCTCTAAATCGAAGCATCTGTGAAATGACCAACCTGCTGAAGCAAATGCAGTTAAATCAACAAGCTCAGCAAACTCAACCGCAGCAAAACCAACAACTAGTTCCACAAAGAATTTGCGGAATTTGTGCTGATTACAGCCATTACACTGATGAATGCCCGCAGCTCCAACAAGAAGACAACATGGTGGCATCCACTCACAACTTCTATGACCGCCCCAACCAAGGGTACAATCAAAGTGGAAATAATAACCATGGATGGCAGGACAATTCAAACCAGAATTGGAGGGATAACAATAATAGGGGAGGCAGAGATAATCAGGGAAATCAGAGGTGGAATAATTACAACAACAGGCAACAAAATCAACCATACCGAGCACCTCACCTAAGGCAAACCCAAGGACCACCGAACAATCAGCAGCAAACCTCTCAATTTACTCATTCTTCTGTATCTTCTAATGAAGAATTATTACAAGATTTTGAGAAAAGACCACTGGCAATGGAAAATACCATCGTGAACAGTATTAACGCCAGTCTGAATGGTTTCACCTCTACTCTACAAGCTTGTATGACACAACTTGGTTCAGTACAAAATTCCAGTAACCAACCTTCAAGCACCACTGGAATCCCCTCTCAACCATTACCCAATCCAAAGGGAGGAATTAATGCCATCACCCTGAGCTCCGGAACCACACTGCAGGAGACGAATCAGGAGGAACCAAGCTCACCAGAATACGCCTCAGCTGAAGAGGTGGTAGAAATCGAAGATGTTGAAGAGGAAGAGGATATACAGGACATAGTCGAAGAAGAGATAGCTCAACCACAGGAAGAGGCACAAAAAGGTGCAGGCACCGCAGAAAACACTACTCTCATTCCATTTCCACAACTTGAAAGGAAGCTTAGGAAGCAGCTGGAACCTGATCCTAAAATGGTAGAGATATTCAAAAAGGTTGAGGTAATTGTTCCCCTTTTTGATGTTATTCAGCAGGTACCTAAATATGCAAAGTTTCTAAAAGACTTATGTATCCATAAAGATAAAATTAATGAATTAGAAACTATTCCTTTAGGTAGTTCTATATCTGCTTTAATGGGAGGATTACCTGAAAAATGTAGTGATCCAGGTCCTTGCATAGTTAGTTGTACTATTGGTGGTGTAGTAATTTATGATTGCATGTGTGATTTAGGAGCATGTGTCAGTATAATGCCTTTGTCTATATATGATGTTTTAAGGCTCCCTCCCTTAAAAAGGTCGGCAGCCCGTTTTGTGTTAGCAGATAAAAGCATTATTACAGTTGCTGGAGTTGCTGAAGATGTTTTGGTGAACATTAAAGGGATCACATTTCCCATTGATTTTTATATCTTGGAGATGCCCCATAATGATTCAGATAAGCCATCATCAATCCTACTTGGAAGACCATTCCTGAAGACATCAAAATTCAAATTGGATGCTTCTTCAGGGACATACTCCTTTGAAATAGATGGCCACATAGTAATCTTCAATCTGAATGGAGTCATTGACAACCCCCCAGAAGATCGTTCTATCTTCCAGTGTGATGTCATAGACAAAAGTGTGGCTGAAGTTCAAAAGGAAGAGTTTGAAGAGAGGCACACTGGACAAGGTCCAAGTGTGGGGACCCTCTTAACTGACAATGAGGACACTTCGCCATTTTCAAAAGCCCCAGATAACCCAGAGCCTGTCCATGATCAAAAGTTAGAATTGAAACCTCTCCCTCCATATCTCAAATATGCTTACCTTGAGGATGAGCAGAAGCTTCCAGTTATTATTGCAAGAGAACTGACTTCTCAACAAGAAGAACAGCTACTTGATGTGTTGAGGAAGCATAAGAAGGCAATAGGGTGGAGTTTGGCAGACATAGTGGGAATCAACCCTCAAATATGCGAGCATAGAATATTTTTAGAAGAGGGAGCAAGACCTGTCCGTCAACCACAAAGAAGATTGAATCCTACCATCTTGGAAGTTGTCAAAAAGGAAGTGACCAGACTATTGGAGGCCGATATCATATATCCCATTTCAGACAGTGAATGGGTAAGTCCAGTGCAAGTGGTGCCCAAGAAGTCCGGAGTCACTACAGTGAAAAATGAGCATGGAGAGCTCATAGCAACTAGAGTTCAGAATGCTTGGAGAGTCTGCATTGATTACAGGCATCTCAACCAAGCTACTCATAAGGATCACTAAACTTTCAGTGACATATTTCTAAATTGATAGGCAGATTTTCGGTGAGTTAAGAACTATACTTGCAACGTAACCATTTTAATAAATTTTTAATTCACCAGCTTCTGCACTCCATCAGAGGTGGAGCTTGGACGGCTTGGATGGAGTAGAATTCCTTTTTTATCCTTTTACATTTGCATAAGGATGGTGGTCATGTCCCCAAGTGCTTTGGTTAGGCTCGATTCGGAAGGGGACGGTTCTACCACACCCTTGAGAGGATTACTTTTCACCCTTGTATGTTGTGTAGCTTCGACAACATCCTTTATCAAACTCCAAGCTTCTCCCTCTGTCTTGTTTTTCGAAAGGGAACCACCGCTAGAAGCGGTGAGCAATCTTCTATCTTCCACACAAAGACATCCGGTGAAGTAGCTAATGAGCAAGTGAGTGTTCATTCCATGGTGTGGACAAGATTCTAATAGCCTCTTGAATCGAGACCAATACTCGTACAAACTCCCTTGGTCTCTTTTCATTATACCCGAAATCTCCTTCCGAATGTAGTCAGTCTTCTCCGGTGGGAAGAATTTATCTAGAAACTCTCTTCCAAAGAAATCCCAATTGGTAGCAATCTCATCTGATAGCGAGTAAAACCATGTCTTCACTTGCACAACACCAAACTTAATACTTGCTTGTCCCTAAGCAAGTCCTGAGTTATTTGAGAAGAAAGTATGAAACAAAAAGCAATTACATTGGTTATATTAGCAACATTTGAAGTTCATCAGAAGGGTTTTATGCAGAAAGTTGCAGCATCACTTTTTCATTCTTATCAAGTAGAATTATCACTTTTTCATTGCATCCATCAAACACTACTATGGCCTCTTGTTATTCTTATGTCTTTGGCACATTTTCCTTTCTTTGTTTTTCTTTTTCTTATAGCTCTTTTGCTCCTTGTTTGCTCAGTGTCATGTGTTGCACAAGCCTTTGGCATTTTCTTTTTCTTATCAGTGCATTACACATATCCACTACAGGCATTTTAATTCACATTTCTTCTTGAGACATTGGTGCCCAACACCTCTTTGTGTGACTAAATGTTTTGTAGCTAGGTTGCTCTTGATAATGGACTTTTGGTTGATAATCCCAGGTTAGTTAACCCAAGTTACCAAGTGTTGAAACACTCCACAGAACCTATTCATCCAAGCAGATCCTAGTACATAAACACCACAGGCATATGTCTCAGAAGTTCAAACCATTGGTGCCTAGCTTATTTTCTCAATTTTTTTTTGCTTTTTGCTTTTTGATTGCCCTTTTCAGTGGCTTTTTCTTCTTCTTTTTCTTTCCTTTTCATGGCCAAGGACATTTATTAATCAAGATCCATAGACAATATTCAACTTCTACACAGAAATGATAATTCTACACTCAATTTCTAGTGAGCTGACTAAACAATCAAGCATGCATACCACCACTTAATTCTACTTGATTTGTCACTAATTGAGCCAAATTACTTTTGTTCAAACTTTTTTTTTATTTTTGGAAACAGAACAAGCATGGCAAGCATTTGTTTAAGAAGGTGAAGTTATATCCCAACATCTAGGCATTCACTTTATTCAAAGCAATAAACAGACAG
>NC_029777.3:38386205-38387988 GCF_000817695.3 Arachis duranensis | reverse complement strand
TTCAAATACTTGATATGTGTAGGCATCTGCTGGAGAATCTCAAGAAAGGGAATATTGATATGGAGAGACTTAAATGTCTCTAGGAACCTTGAGTATGTTTTCCCTTTTTCACCTCCTCCTAACCTTTGAGGAAATGGTGCTTTTGGTTGGTATGTTTCCAGCGTGCCTTCCTTTTGCATATCCTTAGCTTGCTCCGTTTCACTTTCCTGCTTAGCTTCTTCCACACTTTCTTTCTAGATTTCTGGCTCCTTTTCTGAGGTTCTGATTCCTTCTTCTTCTGAGACTTCCTTCAATGTGGTGATGGCCTTGCATTCTTCCCATCTCACTCCCTTTTGTTCCCCTTTAGGATTCTTTTCTGTGTCACTAGGGAACACTGCAGTTGACTTGGGGGCTTGTTGAGATAGCTCTCCCACTCGAGACTCCATCCACTTGAGTTTTTCACCATGACTCCTTAAGGTCGATCTCACATCTTCCTTAAAGCTTTTCAATTCGGTTATGTCTTGACTCATGGTTGCAAGCCTTCCTTCTATCCTGTTTAATTGATCTTGAAATTGTTGGTTTGGATTAGGTTGGGCAGGTTGATTATTTTGGCCATGATATGGTGGTTGGGAGTAAGTGTTTTGTGTGGCTTGGTATGATCTTTGGTTGGAGTTTTGGTATGTGGAATTGTTATGTTGGTTGGGGTTGTAAGGTTTGTGGTTTTGTGGTTGGGTTTGCTGGTTTTCCCACCCAAAGTTTGGGTGGTTTTTCCATCCTGGGTTGTAAGTGTTGGAGTGTGGATCATATGATTGCCTTTGTTGGTTTCCCACATAGTTGACCTCTTCCCAATCATTTCCTTCTTCCTCTTGATCTTGTGTGTGTATTGCAGCCACTTGCTTTGTGTCTAACTTCCTGGTAAGCTCTGCTAGTTGCTTGGCAAACACCTTGTTTTGGGCTAGGATTGCATCAACATGGTTCAGCTCCATGACTCCCTTAGTGTTGTGCCTTTTTGAAGCATAGTAATACTCATTCTCAGCCAACCCTTGGGAATGATTCCAGCCACTTAGCTGCCTTGTCCCTAAGTGAAAATGGGAACAAGAGCAGTTTATAGGCATCTTCCTGGACTCCATTGGACTTCACAGTGTCGCAAATTCTCAAGAATTTGGTGAGATGTTGGTTTGGATCTTCATTAGCACTCCTACCAAATGAACAATGGTTTTCCACCAGTGAGATTAGCTGTGGTTTGAGTTCAAAATTGTTGGCCTGAATGGGTGGTTTCTGAATGCTACTACCACAATTTCCAGAGGTTGGGTTTATGTATGAACCAAGAACCCTCCTCTCAGGAATGGCATTGTTTCTATCATCCCTCTCATGGTTGTGAACTTCTCTATCCATGTTGAGATCTAGAGCTTCCTCAAAGTTGTCCTCAGATTCTCCTTCAGATTCTTCTTCTCCCAGTACCCTCTTCCTTTACTCTCTTCTTTCTTGCTTCCCTTCTAAGTTTATGAAGGGTCCTCTCTGGTTCGGTATATGGAGGAGTTGATGCCTCTCCTCTCCTACCTGTCATACAAGAACACACCACAAGTAACAAACAAGTGGAATACTCTTGGTTATTGGAAGAGTATGGTTAGAGCAATTGAGGAATTAATTCAAATAGTTAGTGGGTCAGCGAGTTAGTTGCTTGAATTTAAAGGCATAAAGAAAGAAAAAGCAAATAACAGAGTGCAGGAATTAAAATCAACAAGTAACTTGAACTAAATTAACAAAACAAGAAAAATGCTCAATCTAGTTAACTTCCAATTTA
>NC_029777.3:38378518-38384289 GCF_000817695.3 Arachis duranensis | reverse complement strand
CATGATTCTGGCGTTTAACTTCCAGTTTAAGGTTAAACTGGAGGTTAAACGCCACTTTCACATTGTATGGTTTGGCACATATGATCTTCAAGCTTCCTTTATTGATTTTGTTGCTTCCTTGCCTAGCCTCTTCTTCCCTGAAATCATCCACACAATTGCATCAAAGTCTTGCAAAAATTCATGAGAATTCTTCCATTCATAGCATTCAAGTAATATAACTAAAAACTCATGGAATTTGCATCAAAATCACACTGTTTGGATGATTCATTACTTTGTTGTTCATTTAACCATTCTTGGTTACTTTAAGCTCAAGAAAATGCATAAAACAACTAAAACTAACAGAAAAATGCTAGTGAAACTAGCCTAAGATGCCTTGGCATCACACTTCAAGAGAGAAAGGGAAGGCAAAACCATGATAACCACCTCATTGGCTCCATGCCTTCGAGCCGTAGAACAAGCAATTTGAAAATCCTTTAGATGTCGGATGGGGTCTTGACCCGGCAACCCATGATACTTAGGAAGTAGATTTATCAAGCTACTCTTCAATTCAAAGTTTGGATCAAGGTTAGGAAACCTTGCTTGCAATGGTTGAAGTACAATATCCGGAGCTCCTTGCCCATGCAAAGTGATCCGCCGTGGCTCCACCATGTATGGTTCACCTGTAGGATGCAAAGATGTATTAGTAGTGCCAACAGAAGAATAGGAAGTAGCGGACTCCAAGTCACCCTCGGTACCGTCTAGTGATTTGGTATGTCCCTCAAGAGAGGCCAAAGTACTAGCCGTATAGTCCAATCGCCGTCTAGCTTGCCGAGTGTGTAACAAAGTTCTTTCAATCTTGAGATCAAAATCAGCTAAGCTAGAATTCGGTTGAGACCGAGTCATCAAACTTGAGAGTCATAGCACAAAAATAAAAGAAGCTAAACTATAGCTAAGTATTGAAAGCAAACAAACTATTTACAATATTCACATATTCACATAACCATTATCAAGGCATATGTTGCAACCAATCCCCGGCAATGGCACCAAAAATTTGATGTGCATGGGAATTGCATCGAAAGAGAATTTCTCAATGAAATTGCGTTGCAAGTATAGCTCTACCAACAACATTCCTCGAGGATCAAATTTAGAACGGAATTGGTTGTCACAAGTTCAACCCCAATAAAGTAACCGAAGTATTCAAACCTTGGGTCGTCTCACAAGGAATGGGCAAACATGTGCTTCAACATTGGTTAGAAATCTGGGGATGTAAGTCATGAGCAAGAAAGTAAACTAGGAATCTTAGCAAACAAGTAATCTAAAATGCAAGGAACTAATCTAAATAACTAAGCAAGATGTGAGCAAATTCAAACTAATAAGACAACATTCAATTTAATTCTACTCTCAACTAAACAATAACTATAACTAAGGCAAGGCATAAAGATTTTTGGTTTTCCAAATAATAATGATAAAAATAACCCTTGGTAGACATGGGAATTGGGGTCACTATCCTTGTCTAATAATCATATCTTGTCAATTATGAGGTGCCAAGCTCATTAAATCTACTTCTATACTTGAAGTAAGTTAAATGGTTTGGTCAACATCCATCCATAAGGTCTAACCTCACTACTAATTAACCTAGTAGTAGGCTAGTATCAATGGCTATCAAATTGACCACTAGGGGTTCCCAAATCATCAAATCCATTAGACCCAGTGACTCAAGTTTACCCAATTCCCTTGGCCTAAGCCAAGAGTAAAAAGAACTACTCCATAATCAAGGTAAACAATTCATCAAACACATGGTAAGCATTAACAAAAGACATGTTCAAATTGCAATTGGATTGAAATTAACAAATACCCACTAACAAATATCAACTTACAATCACTCAAACAACACAATTAATCATAGGAATCATCAATGTAACATCAACAAGTCAAGATTCACAACATTCATGCAATGGGTATATAAAGTGACAATTGACAAGAATTCATAAAACTAACACAAGATCTAAGCAAAATTATACTAAGAGATTCAAATTAAACAATCAAAACTAGTAATTAACAAGATCCAATTCAGAATTTAACAAGGAAAGATCAAATTAAAGCTAGATCTAGAAAAGAACAAGGGTTTCTCTCTCTAGAAGAACAAAGAACCAAAAAAACTAGAAAATATGTCTTAGTGTAAAAATGATTGATCCCCCTTCTCCCTAGCATCCTTGGGTCTTTTTCCATGCAGAAACAGCTTGAAATTGGGCCTAATGAGCCTCAGAAATCGCCAGGCACGATTTCTTTTAATGAGGTCACGTGCAACCTCCCGTGTGTGCGCGCCATGCGTGCATGCGCGCCGATTGTTTTTGTGATCCACGCGTGCGCGCCAAGTGCGTGTGCGCATTGGTTGGAATTCTCTGGCCTGCACGGATGCGTCCATCCTAGCGCGCCACTTCCAGCTGTCCTCATCCATGCGTGTGCGTCGTTGCTGCAGTTCCCAAAATCCAAATCTTCATGTTCCTTCCTCTTGTGCATGCTTTCTTTCTCTCTTCTAGGCCATTCTTACCCTATTAATTCTGAAATCACTCAACAAAGACGTTACGGCATTGAATGGCAATAAAGAGGATCAAAATATAGCAATTCTAAGGCAAAATAAGCATGTTTTCTATCATGGAACAATATTAGGAAGTGAACACAAAACCATGCATTTCTTGTGAATAAGTGCGAGAAATATTGACAAAAACCCCCAAATTAACCACAAGATAAACCACAAAATTGGAGTTTATCAAAGAGTCATATTTTTGTTATGGATATCGAATAAAAGAGTCTCTCTCATATAGATTACATGAGAGGGGCCAATTAACCAAGCAAAGAACAATGTGGTAAAAGCTGCAAATACTTGTCTTATGAATTTGGATGGTGGTAATATTTTCGTCTGCCATTAGTCATAATAATAACAACAAACAATCATTATATAGAATTCATGAATATACATAAAACCATTTTGAGAGAAAAATAATTATAACACATATATTACGTGCCTTTGTAATAGCAATAATATAGATAAGTATTATTAGTAAGGAAGGACTGACGAATGAAAATATGAAGTTTGGTAAGGTTGAATGAGAAGATGTTGTTGCTAAAGTGGTGAATAAGCTTGTGCACACAACAATACAAACAATCACTGAATCAAATATTCTAGATAATTTGTTAATTCTCTATTTTGTTACCATCTTATTAAGTTCTTCTTGGTATCATAGAGCTAAGGTCACAATTCCGTTGCGGCTCTCGTTCTTTTCCACCAGGAAAAAAGTAAAACGAAAAAGAAATAAGTAAGCCAAATATACTAAAATAATATCTAATAAATTCAAAACAAAATGCATTAATAGATAATTGAATTACCAAAAATGCATTTAGATGCAAAATGGCGTCAATGATGCTGGATTGATAAGTGGCTAATCAAACATCAAAGCTGGTGGACGAAATTGTGATAAAAGAGTTCCAGGCACTGTTAAAGAAGCTCGCAACTCCGTTCAACTTAACCAGCAAGTGTACTGGGTCATCCAAGTAATACCTTACATGAGTAAGGGTCGATCCCACAGAGATTGTTGGTATGAAGCAAGCTATGGTCACCTTGTAAATCTCAGTCAGGTAGAGTCAAATGTAATTGGATTAGATATTTAAAAGATAAATAAAATAAAGGGATAGAAATACTTATGTAAATCAATAGTGGGAATTTCAGATAGGCGTGTGGAGATGCTAGAATCCTTTCGAATCTCTACTTTCTTATTGCTTTCATCCAATCCTTCTTACTCCTTTCCATGGCAAGCTGTATGTAGGGCATCACCATCATCAGTGGCTACTTTTAATCCTCTCGGGAAAATGGTCCTATGCGCTGTCACTGCACGGCTAATCGTCTGGAGGCATCACCCTTGTTGATAGCTACATCCCATCCTCCCAGTGAAAATGGTCAAAATGCTCTGTCACAGCACGGCTAATCATCTGTCGGTTCTCAATCAGGATGGAGTAGAATCCCTTGATTCTTTTGCATTTGTCATCATGCCCAGCCTTCAGGAGTTTGAAGCTCATCACAGTCATTCAATATCGGAATCCTACTCGGAATACCACAGACAAGGTTAGACTTTTCAGATTCCCAGGATCCTACTCGGAATACCACAGACAAGGTTAGACTTTCCGGATCCCCATGAATGCCGCCATCTATCTAGCTTATACCACAAAGATTCTGTTGGGGAATTTAAGAGATATGCGCTCGGCCTAAAGTAGAACGGAAGTGGTTGTCAGTCACGCGCGTTCATAGGTGAAAATGATGATGAGTGTCACGGATCATCACATTCATCAAGTTGAAGTGCAACGTATATCTTGGAATAAGAATAAAAGAGAATTGAATAAAAAGTAACAGTAATTGTATTGAAACTTGAGGTACAGCAGAGCTCCACACCCTTAATCTATGGTGTGCAGAAACTCCACTATTGAAAATACATAAGTGAAAGGTTCAAGCATGGCCGAATGGCCAGCCCCCTGAATGATCTAAAGACCGAATGATCAAAGACTAAAACAGTCAAAGATTAAGCTGTCAAAAGATTACTAATACACTAGTAAAAAGTCTTATTTATACTAAACTAGCTACTAGGGTTTACATGAGTAAGTAATTGATGCATAAATCCACTTCCGGGGCCCACGTGGTGTATGTTTGGGCTGAATTTGATCTATCCACGAGCTGAGGCTTCTCTTGGAGTTGAACTCCAAGTTATAACGTGTTTTGGCGTTCAACTCCGGATCATGACGTGTTTCTGGCGTTTAACTCCAGACAGCAGCATGTACTTGGCGTTCAACGCCAATTTACGTCATCAATTTCCGAATAAAGTATGGACTATTATATATTGCTGGAAAGCTCTGGATGTCTACGTTCCAACGCCGTTGAGATCGCGCCAATTAGATTTCTGTAGCTCCAGAAAATCCATTTCGAGTGCAGGGAGGTCAGATTCCAACAGCATCAGCAGTCCTTTTGTCAGCCTTTTTCAAAGTTTTGCTCAAGACCCTCAATTTCAGCCAGAAATTACCTGAAATCACAGAAAAACACACAAACTCATAGTAAAGTCTAGAAATGTGAATTTAACATAAAAAGTAATGAAAACATCCCTAAAAGTAGCTTAAACTTACTAAAAACTACCTAAAAACAATGCCAAAAAGCGTATAAATTATCCGCTCATCACAACACCAAACTTAATGTCATTAGCTTGACAGTGGGCTCTCATGGAGCCTCACAGGTGATCAGGTCAATGTTGTATAGTCCCAACACCAAACTTAGAGTTTGGACATGGCGTCTTAACACCAAACTTAGAGTTTGATTGTGGCCTCCCAACACCAAACTTAGAGTTTGACTGTGGGGGCTCTTCTTGACTATGAATTGAGAGAAGCTCTTCATGCTTACTCTCTTTTGTCACAGTGGGATGGCCATGTGCCTTAAACACAAGGTAGTCCCCATTCAATTGAAGGACTAATTCACCTCTGTTGACATCTATCACAGCTCCTGCTGTGGCTAGGAAAGGTCTTCCAAGGATAATGCATTCATCCTCTTCCTTCTCAGTGTCTAAGATTATGAAATCAGCAGGGATGTAAAGGCCTTCAACCTTTACTAAAATGTCCTCTACTATTCCATAAGCTTGTCTCAATGACTTGTCTGCCAATTGTAATGAGAACAAGGCAGGTTGTACCTCAATGATCCCCAGCTTCTCCATTACAGAGAGTGGCATAAGATTTATCCCTGACCCCAGATCACATAGAGC
>NC_029777.3:38377810-38378365 GCF_000817695.3 Arachis duranensis | reverse complement strand
AGGAAACTCCTTCTTGCTTGAAGGACGTCCCAGGAGGTCTTCCTCACTAGGATTTTCGTCCTCCTCCTCCCTTGTGCATTCTGCCATATTGATTATATCAATGGCCTTGCACTCTCCTTTTGGATTCTTTTCTGTATTACTTGGGAGAATACTGGGAGGAGTTTCAATGACTTTCTTACTCAGCTGGCCCACTTGTGTCTCCAGATTTCTGATGGAGGATCTTGTTTCACTCATGAAACTGAAAGTGGCCTTTGACAGATCAGAGACTAGATTGGCTAAATTAGAAGTGTTTTGTTCAGAATTCTCTGTCTGTTGCTGAGAAGATAATGGATAAGGCTTGCTATTGCTCAGCCTATTGCGTCCACCATTGTTAAAGCCTTGTTGAGGCTTTTGTTGATCCTTCCATGAGAAATTTGGATGATTTCTCCATGATGAATTATAGGTGTTTCCATAAGGTTCACCCATGTAATTAACCTATGCCTTGGCAGGGTTCTCAGGATCATAAGCTTCTTCAGAAGCTGCCTCTTTAGTACTGTTGGATGCATGTTGCCATCA
>NC_029777.3:38375262-38377646 GCF_000817695.3 Arachis duranensis | reverse complement strand
AATTCCTCTCAGAAGTGTACATGAATTGGTTGTTTGCAACCATGTCAATGAGTTCTTGAGCCTCTTCAGGCGTTTTCTTTAGGTGAATAAATCCACCTGCAGAATGGTCCAATGACATTTTCGAAGATTCAGACAGGCCATAATAGAATATATCTAATATGGTCCATTCTGAAAACATGTCAGATGGACATCTATTGGTCAGCTGCTTGTATCTTTCCCAAGCTTCATAGAGGGATTCACCATCTTTTTGTTTGAAGGTTTGAACATCCACTCTCAGCTTGCTCAGCTTTTGAGGAGGAAAGAATTTATCCAAGAAGGCGGTGACCAGCTTATCCCAGGAGTCCAGGCTATCCTTGGGTTGTGAATCCAACCATATTCTAGCTCTATCTCTTACAGCAAAAGGGAAAAGCATGAGTCTGTAGACTTCAGGATCAACTCCATTCGTCTTTACATTCTCACAGATCTGCAAGAACTCAGTTAAAAAAGGAATGGAGATGCTTCTTCCATCAAATTTGGATGTTGGCTTTGTGAAGTCACCAAGCATTCTCCTTGCATTATTGTTGTTGGGTTCGGCTGCCATCTCCTTCTCTTGTTCTAATATTTCTGAAAGGTTACCTTTAGATTGTTGTAATTTAGCTTCTCTTAATTTTCTCTTCAGAGTCCTTTTAGGTTCTGGATCAATTTCAACAAGAGTGCCTTTATCCTTGTTCCTGCTCATATGAAAGAGAAGAAAACAAGAAAAGAAAGAGGAATCCTCTATGTCACAGTATAGAGATTCCTTTATTTTGGTAGAAGAAGAAAGAGTGAAGAATCCAAACACAAGGGATAGATTATGTTCGGATTTTTAGATGAAAAGAGGTGAAGAGAAGTGTTAGTAAATAAATAATTAAATAGAATAAGAGAGAAGAGATACAGAATTCGAAAATAATTTTTTTTTTAAAAAAGGGTTAGTAATTTTCGAAAATTAGAGATAAGATAAGATTAAAATTAAAATTTATAACAAAAAGAATTTTTGAAAAATAGATGAGATATTTTCGAAAATTAGAGATGAAAAAGTAGTTAGGTGGTTTTGAAAAAGATAAGAAACAAATAAAAAGTCAAAGAGTTAGTTGAAAAAGATATTAAAATCAAATTTGAAAAGATAAGAAGATAAGAGGTTAGATAAGATATTTTGAAATCAAATCTTGAAAAAGATAAAAAAAATTTTTAAAAAAAGATAAGATAAAAGATAAAAAAATTTAATTCAAAAAAAATTTGAAATTACTTACTTTACTAACAAGAAACTACAAGATAAGATTCTAGAACTTAAAGATTGAACCTTTCTTTACAAGAAAGTAACAAACTTCAAATTTTTGAATCAATCACATTAATTATTAGTGAGTTTTCGAAAATGTGATACAAAGATAAGAAAAAGATTTTGAAAATATTTTGAAAAATTTTTTTGAAATTTTCGAAAAATAGAAAAAAAATGAAAAAGATAGATTTTGAAAAGATAAGATTTTTAAAAATGAAAATTTGACTTGACTTGTAAGAAACAACTAATTTTGAAAATTTTTTACTAAGTCAACTCAAATTTTCGAAAATTATGAGAAAAATAAGGAAAAGATATTTTTTTGATTTTTGAAATTTAATTATGAGAGAGAAAAACACAATTATGACCCAAAACTTAAAAATTTTGGATCAAAACACATGATGCATGCAAGAACACTATGAATGTCAAGATGAACACCAAGAACACTTTGAAGATCATGATGAACATCAAGAACATATTTTTGAAAAATTTTTAATGTAAAGAAAACATGCAAGACACCAAACTTAGAAATCTTTAATGCATGGACTCTAACAAACGAAAAATGCACATGAAAAATAACAATCAACACAAAACAAGAAATCATCAAGATCAAACAAGAAGACTTACTAAGAACAACTTGAACATCATGAAGAACACCATGAATGCATGAATTTTTTGAAGAAAATGCAAGAAAACTATTTTTAAAGCATGCAATTGACACCAAACTTAAAAATTGACTCAAGACTCAAACAAGAAACACCAACTATTTTTGATTTTTATGATTTTATTAATTTTTTTGGATTTTTATTATATTTTTCGAAAATAAAGTTTGGAAAAACGAAAAAGAAAAGAAAAATTTTGAAAAAGATTTTTGAAAAGAAAATTACCTAATCTGAGCAACAAGATGAACCGTCAGTTGTGATAAAAGAGTTCCAGGCACTGTTAGAGAAGCTCACAACTCCGTTCAACTTAACCAGCAAGTGTACTGGGTCATCCAAGTAATACCTTACGCGAGTAAGGGTCGATCCCACAGAGATTGTTGGTATGAAGCAAGCTATGGTCACCTTGTAAATCTCCGTCAGGTAGAGTTAAG
>NC_029777.3:38374639-38374980 GCF_000817695.3 Arachis duranensis | reverse complement strand
GCTAATCGTCTGGAGGCATCACCCTTGTTGATAGCTACATCCCATCCTCTCAGTGAAAATGGTCCAAATGCTATGTCACAGCACGGATAATCATCTGTCGGTTCTCAATCAGGTTGGAGTAGAATCCCTTGATTCTTTTGCGTTTGTCATCACGCCCAACCTTCAGGAGTTTGAAGCTCGTCACAGTCATTCAATACCGGAATCCTACTCGGAATACCACAGACAAGGTTAGACTTTTCGGATTCCCAGGATCCTACTCGGAATACCACATACAAGGTTAGACTTTCCGGATCCCCATGAATGCCGCCATCTATCTAGCTTATACCACGAAGATTCTGTTA
>NC_029777.3:38369572-38374429 GCF_000817695.3 Arachis duranensis | reverse complement strand
ACTTGAGGTACAGTAGAGCTCCACACCCTTAATCTATGGTGTGCAGAAACTCCACTATTGAAAATACATAAGTGAAAGGTTCAGGCATGGCCGAATGGCCAGCGCCCTAAATGATCAAAAGACCGAATGATCAAAGACTAAAATAGTCAAAGATTAAACTGTCAAAAGATTACTAATACACTAGTAAAAAGTCTTATTTATACTAAACTAGCTACTAGGGTTTACATGAGTAAGTAATTGATGCATAAATCCACTTCCGGGGCCCACGTGGGGTATGTTTGGGCTGAGCTTGATCTATCCACGAGTTGAGGCTTCTCTTGGAGTTGAACTCCAAGTTATAACGTGTTTTGGGCGTTCAACTCCGGATCATGACGTGTTTCTGGCGTTTAACTCCAGACAACAGCATGTACTTGGCGTTCAATACCAATTTACGTCATCAATTTCCGAATAAAGTATGAACTATTATATATTGCTGGAAAGCTCTGGATGTCTAATTTCCAAGACCGTTGAGGGCGCGCCAATTGGAGTTCCGTAGCTCCAGAAAATCCATTTCGAGTGCAGGGAGGTCAGATTCCAACAGCATCAGCAGTCCTTTTGTCAGCCTTTTTCAGAGTTTTGCTCAAGTCCCTCAATTACAGCCAGAAATTACCTGAAATCATAAAAAAACACACAAACTCATAGTAAAGTCCAGAAATGTGAATTTAACATAAAAACTAATGAAAACATCCCTAAAAGTAGCTTAAACTTACTAAAAACTACCTAAAAACAATGCCAAAAAGCGTATAAATTTTCCGCTCATCAAAAGCCTACATTAAAAATGAAGTTTTTCATATTCTAGTTTGCTTCAAATAGCATTGCTTTTTACAAAATCATAAAAAGAGAAAAAGTATTCAGAAAAAGAAACAACTTAACAAAAAATACTTAAGGATGATAAGAAGAATAAGATTCTTACACCAGCAACTTCTACAACTTCTTTATGTGACCAAATCTTTGCCGCACTGGCAAAATTGTCCTATGACTACTACTACACTTACACTTATGCTCCCTTCAATTGCAACAACAATCACCAATTAAAAAAATTCATAATTAATTAATAACTTGACTTGCTGAATAAAAAATTCAACAACTGCTATTCAATCAGATATATCTTCCTTGAAGCAACATAGTTATTAAACTCTTAGTTACTAAGCAAAATAAGTTAAAATCCAAAGCTCATAAAAATAAGCTAATTCCAAAATCTAAAAAGGTAGAATTGCCGTGTTTGAGGAATGATTGTCATCATCCTCACCGATATTTTGGTCCTCCCTTACAAATTAATAATCTGTTCTTAATTCAATATCAATTATTGCATTTAGTGAGAAGAAAAACAAACAAGCATTTCATCAAACACTTGGAGTGCTTGAGAATTTGAAATAATTCAATTAAGAGTGGCTAAAACTCATTGAACGTTGTTATATCAAATAGCAAAGCATTCACAATATGTGAATGAAAAACAAATAACTGAAGTGAAAAGGGAAGGAGAAAGAGAACCAAAAACTGAACATAATAAAAGAGAAACCATCAAAGAACAACAAACCATCAACTCAACATAATTATGCAAAACTGTAATATATTAATTAAAAGATAGAAGATACCTACCATCAGCTCAGTAAAAGAACTCTCATTAGTGTTATCCTCAAGGTCATTATAAACAAGTCCACATGATCAACATAAAATTTAAGGAAGGCCATCTTGAGTGTAATTTCATATGCAATAGATCTAGTGCAAGAAAAGTATGCTTAAGAAGCTCAACCTGCCGAAATACTAGCACATCAAAAACTATATGAAAAATGGAAAATTTGATAACGTATCACCATGCAATGGATAATTTTGAGGAATGGTAAACTTGCAATGGAAAACTTCATAGATGCTTTTACTAAGGTGCATATAATTCTTAACAAGGATGCAAACATTTAGCATATACTAGCAAGATAGGTATCAAGTCTAAGTACGATATTACAAGCATAATAATTAGCAAGATTTTGTAGTGCATTATTGTCAACCAAAAGCATAACAATTTCTTTTCAATTCCCTCATGTTTTCTAGAATTCCAAATTCAAACAACTTATCATATAATTGCCATATATAGATAGAGGTGAGCAGAAACAACTCTTTAATTTGAAACAATATTACCAACAATATATAGAGTTGCTTTTAAAGAGATGGGATTCAAGGCTTCCAAAGACTTGAACTCATAAAAAAAAGCCTCTTATCACCTAAATACCCTAAGACCAGCCAAAAGTAAGCAATGCCCTGAATATACTCAATGATTTAAGCCTAACTCTTGCCTTTAGATCTAGAATAGATCAAATAATATAATTGGTACTTAAAGAAACTCCCCGGAAATGTAACACATCAATCTTTTGCTGTTGAGTTTTAATTTCTGGGCCTTCCACTTTTTGAGATGTGGTTCTGAGCTTCAAAACACACAACACAACAACACTACAACACTACACACAGAGCATGTTCATCTTTAGTTTTCTGTTTCATGTCAGCATACCCACCACTCATTTGCTCTTATGCCTATTCATTTCAATCTTCCAATGCTTCTTCCTTTCTGTTCTCTCTGGTTCCACTCTAAAAAAAACCAACTTTGTCAGCTAAAAACTCATATGGGTCATGTAAAATTTGAGTCTTTTTTAGGAACCTAAAAAGAAAAAAGGAATAATAGAAAATGGAATCTGGTGAAGCTAATAACTTCTACTCAGTTGATGATGAGTTCAAATTGGATACCAAGTGACTTATTGATCTTAAGCATCTGTATGTTGGGCCACGAATTGGTGAAGGGGCTCATGCCAAAGTCTATGAAGGACAGTAATTTTTTTTAACTTCATTTTGGCATTTAAACAAACTTCCATACATGCTTTCAATTGATCCAAGCAATGTACATAAACCGATTTAAGTATTAACATTGTCAAACTATTAAAAGTTTTCATGTTAAATACGGAGAAGGAATTCAAGTCCCCTCAAGTTTTGATTTCCATTTCTAAATATTTCAGTAGCATATTTTCAGCTCATAAAACAATTAGGGAAAAATTTGAGGATCCACCTATAACAAAGGCAATAATTATTAATATTCCAAAGTCTATGCTAAATAGCTGTATTTGTAGTAGTAGTGATGACCAGATAATTTATACGCTTTTTGGCATTGTTTTTAGTATGTTTTAGTTAGTTTTTAATATATTTTTATTAGTTTTTATTTAAAATTCACTTTTCTGGACTTTACTATGAGTTTGTATGTTTTTCTGTGATTTCAGGTATTTTGTGGCTGAAATTGAGGGATGATGCCAGGGCATCTTGGCCAGTTTCACTGACCTTTCTTTACTGTTTTTAGGGTAGTATCATGTATTTCCTTAAGAAATAAGATAGTTTTGGGTGGATATTCACTTACATCTTGATTCAAGCATACATTGTGCACTTTACATGATTTCATGAGAATTTTGCATGAATTATATGACAATTGGATGATGCATGACTCATGACTTGTACTAGAACTTTGATGCACTTTGTTGCTTGATTTCAGGACAGAAGAAGCAAAGAAGAACCACATTAGTAGCCACGTTAGTTTAACTAACGTGACCTCTAACGTGGAATGGGAGCTAGCTTGCAAAGTTAGTGAGAAAGGTAATCGCCAATAACGCCCTCGAAGCCATCATAGCCCTCGTTAAGAGTCACGTTAACTAAGTTAACGTGAACTCTAATGTGAAAGAAGACAACAAGGCCAACGTTAGTGACACTCTCCTTTGTCACTAACGTTGGACCAAGCTCATAATTGGCCACGTTAGTTGCCATGTTAACTTAGTTAACGTGGACTCTAACGTTAAGAAGCAAAAGAGAAGCCAACGTTAGTGACATTCACTTTTGTCACTGGTGCACGAAATTGTGATCAATACTTTTCACAATTCAAATAATCCCCAGTAATGAATCCAAAAGCTTGGTGTTCAATACCATGGCATAAACACAACTTCGCACAACTAACCAGCAAGTGTACTCGGTCGTCCAAGTAATAAACCTTACGCGAGTAAGGGTCGATCCCACAGAGATTGTTGGTATGAAGCAAGCTATGGTCACCTTGTAAATCTTAGTCAGGAAAACTCAAATGGTTATGAATGATGAATAAAACATAAAGATAAAGATAGAGATACTTATGTAATTCATTGGTGGAAATTTCAGATAAGCGTATGAAGATGCTTGGTCCCTTCCATCTCTCTGCTTTCCTACTGTCTTCATCCAATCCTTCTTACTCCTTTCCATGGCAAGCTGTATGTAGGGTTTCACCGTTGTAAGTGGCTACCTCCCATCCTCTCAGTGAAAATGTTCAACGCACCCTGTCACGGCACGGCTAATCATTTGTCGGTTCTCAATCAGGTTGGAATAGAATCCAGTGATTCTTTAGGGATTACAAATATGAGTAAATGACATAAAAATCTACTTCCGGGCCCACTTGGTGTGTGCTTGGGCTGAGCATTGAAGCATTTTCGTGTAGAGACTCTTCTTGGAGTTAAACGCCATCTTTTGTGCCAGTTTGGGCATTTAACTCCCATTCTTGTGCCACTTCCGGCGTTTTACGCCAATTGAGCTTCTGTAGCTCCAGAAAATCCACTTCGAGTGCAGGGAGGTCAGAATCCAACAGCATCTGCAGTCCTTTTCAGCCTCTGAATCAGATTTTTGCTCAGGTCCCTCAATTTCAGCCAGAAAATACCTGAAATCACAGAAAAACACACAAACTCATAGTAAAGTCCAGAAAAGTGAATTTTAACTAAAAACTAATAAAAATATACTAAAAACTAACTAGATCATACTAAAAACATACTAAAA
>NC_029777.3:38350374-38369310 GCF_000817695.3 Arachis duranensis | reverse complement strand
GATGTCTATAGGTTGCTCTTGTTCCCCTTTTCACTCAGGGACAAGGCAACAAAGTGGCTTGAATCTTTTACAAAAGAAATCCTGACAAATTGGGAGGAGGTAGTGAACAAGTTTTTGGCAAGGTTTTACCCCCCTCAAAGGATCAATAGGTTGAGAACTGAAGTGCAGACGTTCAGACAGCAAGATGGGGAGACACTTTATGAAGCTTGGGAAAGGTTCAAAGATCTAACAAGGAGATGCCCACCAGAGATGTTTAATGAGTGGGTCCAACTTCACATATTCTATGAAGGTCTTTCCTATGAGTCAAAGAAGGCTGTGGATCATTCATCAGGAGGCTCTTTGAACAAGAAGAAAACCATTGAAGAAGCCATAGATGTCATTGAAACAGTTGCTGAGAATGACTACTTCTATGCCTCTAAAAGAAGTAACACTAGAGGAGTAATGGAGCTGAACCACATGGATGCACTGCTAGCCCAAAACAAGATGATCACCAAGTAGCTAGCAGATCTTACCAAGAAGGTGGAAGAGAACCAAGTTGCAGCAGCCATCACCTCATCACCAACTCAAGAAGGAGTAAACATAGGAGAAGAAGGTGACTGGGAGCAAGTCAATTATGTGGGAAACTCACCTAAACAAGTCCATGATCCATACTCCAAAACTTACAACTCTGGATGGAGAAATCACCCCAACTTCGGATGGGGAAATCAACAAGACCAAGGCCAAGATCAAAGACGTCCAAATTCCAGCAACATAGCTCACCAACATACCACACCTAGACCATATCAACACTCACATAACAACTCCTCTCAACACCTATACCAAAGCCAACGTAACCACTCTCATCCCTCCAATCTCAACTCACCATCACCTTCTGATGACAGACTCTCAAGGATTGAGAACTTACTGGAGGACATATGCAAAGAAATTCAAGACAACAAGGTGTTCAAGGAGGAAGTGAGAGCCAACTTTAAAAACCAGAGAGACACCATCAAAAGGTTGGAATCTCAAGTAGGTTATCTCTCCGAGCACATTCCCAAACCTACAGATGGATTCCCAAGTGATACGGAGAAAAATCCGAGAGGATAAACAAAGAAAGTAAGATGGGAAGATTGCAAGATGGTCACTATGAGTGATCAGGAGACCAAGGACAAGCCAAACAAGCTGTCAGAACAACCTGAAGATACCTCAGCAGAGAAGCAGGAAGAAGATCACCAAGAACCCAAAATCTCCCAACAGAAGTTGCTGAGACTCTATGCACCCTTTCCCCAATTACTCAATGGTGCTGTGGAGAAGAGAATATACTCAAGGTTTCTTGATTTGTTTGCATCCCTCCATGTAAACGTACCATTCATCAAGACCCTCCAACAAATGCTAGCATACATCAAATATATGAAGGAGATGCTTCCCAGGAAAAGCTCACTCAAGGGAGGACAAACTATAGTGATGAATAAGGGGTGCAGTGCTCTCATTCAACCAGAATTGCCTACAAAAAGAAAGGACCCAGGGAGTTTCTACATTCCCTATGCTATAGGAGAAACCATGTTTGATAAAGGACTCTGCGATTTGGGAGCGAGCATCAACTTAATGCCCTTATCCCTGATGAAGAGGCTGCAGATCAATGAGATAATGCCCACAGATGTAGTCATCAGGCTGGCTGACAAAACTCAAAAACAAGCAATAGGAGTGGTGGAAAATGTGTTGGTGAAGGTTGGGAAATACTTCCTCCCAACAGATTTTGTCATATTGGACATGGAAGAGAGTCACACTCACCCAATCATATTGGGAAGACCATTCCTAGCTACGGCCAGAGCACTCATAGATGTGGAGCAAGGGGAGCTCATTCTGAGGATCCATGATGAACAACTCACCTTCAATGTTTTCAAGCACTCACAAGAAACAAATCAAGAGAACAATGAACTAAAGAAAGATGAATGTGAGATACTAAAGGATGAAACCAGCACTGAAGCACAACCAGCACCTCTGGAAATCCCATCGATTGAGGAACAAGGCAAACAGCAAATGCCACAGCTCAAAGAAAATCAGGAGGAACCTAAACCACCAGAATCATATGAGACCAGCAACAATATGCCCTTAGAGGAGGAGGTCACAAAGAAAAAGACAACGTCACAAGGAACAAAGAAGAAGGTACCAAGGAGGTGGAGGAACAAGAAGATACCTACCGAGGACTTTTCTCCAGGGGATAAAGTGATCTCAGCTTACTTCCCAGATATCCCCCCAGATTTCCCCATTGTACCATCTCAGTTGCCTAAGGTCTTCACTATCAACAGAGTTCTCTCCTTGGAACATGTAGATATCATTGATACAACCACTGGATATAGGTCTACTGCCAGAGGAGAAGACTTGAAACATTACCAACCTCCCTGATGAAGGAGAAACGTCAAGCTAGTGACGCTAAAGAAGTGCTTCATGGGAGGCATCCCATGTTTTATATGCTTTTAGAAAATAGTGAATAAGTCAATATTCATGAATTCCAACCTAAACTTGACAAACACTTGGTGAAATCCTTATTATGCAGTATGTAGTGAAGAACAAGTTTGGTGTTCAAGGCATACAAAGAGCGCATGAATGCAATTTAGATCATGCTATTCTTGAAGCCTTGAACAAAACCTCTTCGTCACATTGCTACAAAATAAGTTTGGTGTCACCCATGTGCCACTAAGGTGCATATAAGGATACACAGTTAGTTAGTTAGTTGTTATTCATGAATAGGCAATCTAATTTTTTCCTTATTACTCTTGCTGAAAAGTTTAGCTTTTTCAATGATATTAATTATTCTTTATTCTATCTTATAGGAAAAAAGAGAGGAGCATTGAAGGGATTCGATTGGACAATTGAATGAGGAAGGTTTGGACACCACAATAGGAGGGTACTACACATGTGCCTCAAGGGGGATGCATTGGAAAATGTTGCCATGCAACATTGAAAATGATGAGGTCCAAAAAGACTTTGTAAAACAAAAAGAAGAGAAGGTGAAACAGCAGAAGGAAACATTAAAGAAGAAGATGGAAGATGCTGGCTTTTAGAAGAAGTTGATTGGAAAAAGCAAAGGGAGTGAAAGTTCAAGTGCTCAAGAGGGACAAAATGAGGACAAGCAAGGAGGAGAGCATGGGCATCCACATGAGTAAAAGGTGGTGGAGTTCCTTCTTTGGTCCATCTTTTTCTATGCTTTAAATAAGGAAGATCTTGTATGAAATAGAACATGCTTCCATGATAGTTTGAAATCTTTTTAATTCTGTCTTTAAGTTTCTCACACCTTAGGTCTATGTTTGCTAGTCTGAATGTCACTGCATCTTTTCCTTACTTAATTGTATGCTTGTCCCTTTTTAATCAAATGAAAAGAGAATGAGTGTTTTATAAAGGACCAGAGTGTAGTTCTTATTATGGAGTAAGTTCCTAAGTTTGTGGTGTAATCATAAGTTAGCTAAGTTGGTTCACCAACAAGGTGGGAGGACAACTATCTGTCATAAATCCTATGCTTTGAACACACCCCATGAGTCTAACTAAATAACAAGATCCTAATAAGAAAAAGGGAAAGAACAGTCAAAGTTGAAGAATAAAAGAAAATAGCAAGAAAAGAGGCTAGGCACCAAGGATTTGAGTCTTGAGGAACGTGTCTGTGGTGTTTTTGTACCAAGGATCTGCTTGGATTACTAAGCTCTCAGGGGTGTCTTATCACCTGGTAACTTGGGTTAACTAACTCGGGATTATCAGCTGAAAGTCTACTATGAAAAGCAATCTTTGCTACAGAACATTTAGTAGCCCAAAGAGGTGCTGGACACCAAGACCTCAAGGAAAGAAAATGAACAAACCATGTGCCTGTGGTGTGTGTGTATGGGGGAGAGACTTGAGCAAGTAAGTCCTTAGGGGTGTTTCAACACCTAGCACCTTGAACCAACTGGTTCGGGAGTGTTAGCTGAAAGCTTATTCTAAAGAGTTGCCCTTTACAGAGCACTTAGCCCAAGAACACAAATAAACCCTGAAATGACAACAAAAAGATCAATGAATAAAAGTCTCATGGGATGCAATCGAGTAAGTATTCTAGGACATGATAAAGGTCTAAAAGCCAGTGAAGGAATGAACCTAAGTTGCTATGCATGAAACCACCATAAAAACAGGGACATGACTTCCACAAGAATGACTCATTTCTCTTGAAATTCCATTCATCATTCTCTTGTTCCAGTACTTGCTTAGGGACAAGCAAGCTTTAAGTCTGGTGTTGTGATGCCAGGGCATCTTGGCTAGTTTCACTGACCTTTCTTTATTGTTTTTAGGGTAGTATCATGCATTTCCTCAAGAAATAAGACAATTTTGGGTGGATATTCACTTACATCTTGATTCAAGCATACATTGTGCACTTTACATGATTTTCATGAGGAATTTTGCATGAATTATATGACAAATTGGATGATGCATGACTCATGACTTGTACTAGAACTTTGATGCACTTTGTTGCTTGATTTCAGGACAGAAGAAGCAAAGAAGAACCACGTTAGCAGCCACGTTAGTTTAACTAACGTGACCTCTAACGTGGAATGGGAGTTAGCTTGCAAAGTTAGTGAGAAAGGTAATCGCCAATAATGCCCTCGAAGCCATCATAGCCCACGTTAAGAGTCACGTTAACTAAGTTAATGTGAACTCTAACGTGGAAGAAGACAACAAGGCCAATGTTAGTGACACTCTTCTTTGACACTAACGTTGGACCAAGCTCATAATTGGCCATATTAGTTGCCATGTTAACTTAGTTAACGTGGACTCTAACGTTAAGAAGCAAAAGAGAAGCCAACGTTAGTGACATTCACTTTTGTCACTAACGTTGGCCAAGCCTCCATAAGCCACGTTAACTTCCACGTTAACTTAGTTAACGTGGAAGCTAACGTGGAGAGAGAAATTGATCGACAATGTTAGTGATACTTACCGCGTGGACTCTAACGTGGGAAGTAGGGGCACATTGGAACGTTAGTGACAAAGGTAAGTGTCACTAACGTTCTCGAAGGATTGGCATTACTACGTTAGAAGCCACGTTAACCTAGTTAACGTGGACTCTAACGTAGGGAGAAGGGGTGACTCACCACGTTATTGGGAAAGGTAAGTCCCAATAACGTATGCAAAGTACCAAGAGGCAACGTTAGTGGTCACGTTAGTGCCTCTAACGTTGAAGTCAACGTGATCATATTTGGGTGAGAAACGTTAGTGAAAAAGGTGATTGTCACTAACGTTCTTGAACCCACACTTTCACTTAACGTTGACACCACTAACGTCCTAAGCCAAAAGTCCCTGCCTACTTCACATTTTCTCTCTGCAAGCAAAGCTAAGCCCAATAAAGAAGATAACTACTTCAAACTCAAGATCCAAGAGGCCCACACCCAAGATTTGAAGAACTAAATAGAAGATCAGAAGAGTAGTATATATAGGAGTAGCTTTGAATTAGAAAGGGGGTTGGAACTCTAGGGAGCCTTGGGCATAGAACTACTCTCTGTATTTTACTTTCTCTGCAACTTCTAGTTTTACTTTCATAATGTATTCTCCATGTTTGTTTTCAATTTTGAGAGCAATGAACAACTAAACCCCTTTCATTGGGTTAGGGAGCTCTGCTGCAATTTGATGGAACAATATTAGTATTCATTTTTCTTCTTCTATCTTTTCTCTTGATTTTACTGGAAAGCTTTCAATCTTCATCCAATTGGGTAATTATCTTGGAAAAGAAAGTATTCATACTTGGATCTCTTTGGAACCTTGGAAGAGGAATGAAGAGATCATGCTAAAAATGCTTTCTCATGCTAGATCAAATTGGGTTTGGATGGATATGTGACTATAATCCTACCAATACTTGATTTGGGAATGCATGTGGTATAATCAGTGACCATACTTCATCTCTTCTCATGAGCAATTGACCAAAGAATTGGTTATTGATCAAGATTTGAGAGATTGGATTACCAAGGAATTGGAATTTGATCACCTAAGATTGCCAAGGAGATCAATGAATGCATTGATTGAGGAAGAGATGAAAATGAATTTGATCCGGAGAATGCAACATCTCCTAAGCCCAATGAACTCCCCATTTCTGATCTTACCCATTCTCTTTAATTTCTGCCATTTACTTTTATGAGCATTTCCCCATTCCCATTTAAGATTCTGCAACTTATTTTATGCCATTTACATTCAGCTCTTTATTTCTAGCATTTACTTTTTCTGCTATTTACTTTAACGCAACTTAATTTTCTGCAAATCTCAAATCAAATTCTGGTTTGCTCAACTAGGACATTCCTCTAATTAAAGTTGTTTGATCAATCAATCTCTGTGGGATTCAACCTCACTCTATAGTGAGTTTTTACTTGACGACAATTTGGTACACTTGCCGAAGGAAATTTGTTGAGAGACAAGTTTTCCGTGCATCAAGGGACCTGAGCAAAAATCTGATTCAGAGGCTGAAAAAGGACTGCAGATGCTGTTGGATTCTGACCTCCCTACATTAGAAGTGGATTTTCTGGAGCTACAGAAGCCCAATTGGTGCGCTCTCAATTGCATTAGAAAGTTGACATCTTGGGCTTTCCAGAAATATATAATAGTCCATACTTTGCCCGAGATTTGATGGCCTAAACTGGCGTTCCAAATCAGCTCAAGAATTCCCGGCGCTTAACGCCAGAACTGGCACAGAAGTGGGAGTTAAACGCCCAAACTGGCACAAAAGCTGGCATTTAACTCCAAGAAACGTCTCTACACATGAAAGCTTCAATGCTCAACCCAAGCACACACCAAGTCGGCCCAGAAGTGGATTTTTACGTCATTTACTCATTTTTGTAAACCCTAAGCTACTAGTTCTCTATAAATAGGAACTTTTGCTATTGTATTTTCATCTTTGATCAGTCCTATGCTATCTTAGATCATATCTTTGGACGTCTAGTTCTTAGATCATGGTGGCTGGCCTCTCAGCCATGCCTAGACCTTGTTCTTATGTATTTTCAACGGTAGAGTTTCTACACACCATAGATTACGGTGTTGAGCTCTGCTGTACCTCGAGTATCAATGCAATTACTACTATTTTCCATTCAATTCAGCTTATTCTTGTTCTAAGATATTCATTCGCACTCAAGAACTTGATGAATGTGATGATTATGTGATGCTCATCATCATTCTCACTTATGAACGCGTGCCTGACAACCACTTCCATTTTACATGCAAACAAGGCTTGAATGTGTATCTCTTGGATTCCTTAATCAGAATCTTCATGGTATAAGCTAGAATCCATTGGCGGTCATTCTTGAGAATCCGGAAAGTCTAAACCTTGTCTGTGGTATTCTGAGTAGGATTCAGGGATAGAATGACTGTGACGAGCTTCAAACTCGCGATTGTGGGGCGTTAGTGACAGACGCAAAAGAATCACTTGATTCTATTCCGACATGATCGAGCACTGATAGATGAATAGCCATACTGTGACAGAGCGCGTTGAACGCTTTCACTGAGAGGACGGGACTGTAGCCATTGACAACGGTGATGCCCAACATACAGCTTGCCATGGAAAGGAGTAAGAAAGATTGATATCTTTATTTTCTTTTCCACTCAATTTTCGAAAAATCCAAAAAACTTAAAAAATTCTTAAAATCAAAAATATTTTATGTTTCTTGTTTGAGTCTAGTGTCTAATTTTAAGTTTGGTGTCCATTGCATGTCTTTATTCTTCTAATTTTCAAAAATTACATGCATTATATTCTTCATTGATCTTCAAGTTGTTCTTGATGATTTCCTTGATCTGATCTTTATTTGTCTTGAGTGTTTTGTTGTTTCTCATATGCATTATCAATTTGTTAGTGTCAATAGTATACAAACTTCTAAGTTTGGTGTCTTGCATGCATTGTTTATTTGATTTTAGTTGCATTTTGATTATTCCTTATCATTAAAAATTCAAAAAAATTTTAATTTGTGTCTTTTCAAGTCAATAATACAGAGAATTGAAGATTCAGAACATGCAGCAGAGGAATTACACAGAAAAAGCTGGGCATTCAAAACGCCTAGTGAAGAAGGAAAACTGGCATTTAAATGCCAGCCAGGGTACCTGGCTGTGCGTTTAACGCCCAAAAGGGTAGCATTTTGGGCGTTAAACGCCAGAATGGATACCATTCTGGGCGTTTAACGCCAGGATGGCACAAGAGGGAAGATTTTGTTTTTAATTCAAATTTTTTCAAGTTTTCTTCAAAATCAAATCTTTTTCAAATCATATCTTTTCAATCATATATTTTCAAAATCAAATTCTTTCCATTTTCAAAAATACTTGCTAACAATTAATGATTTGATTCAACATTTCAAGTGTGTTGCCTTTTCTGTTGAGAAAGATTTAATGTCTGAATCATATCTTTTAAATTTCTTGTTAGTCAAGTCATTAATTTTAAAAATCAAATCTTTTTAAATTATTTTTCAATCATAACTTTTCAATCATATCTTATTAATCACATCTTTTTCAAAATAGTTTTCAATCACATCTTTTTTATTTCTACTTTCAAAAACCTTTTTCAAAAATCACTTTATTTCATTTCCAACTTTAATTTTCGAAAATTATTCATCAAATTTTCAAAATTTCTTTTAAAATCTTTTTAATTTACTTTGAAAAATTCTTCCCCTCTTCTCACATCCTTCTATTCAAGGACTAACACTCCTCCACTATCAACAATTCGAACTCTATCTCTCTTGATAAGTTCGAATTCTTCTTCTTTTACCTCCTCCTTCTATTCTTCTTTTCCTCTGACATCTCAAGGAATCTATATACTGTGACATAGAGGATTTCATATTTTCTTGTTCTCTTCTCTTTCATATGAGCAGGAACAAAGACAAAAGCATTCTTGTTGAGGCTGACCCTAAACCTGAAAGGACCTTGAAGCGAAAGCTAAGAGAAGCTAAAGCACTACTCTCTGTAGAGGACCTAACAGAAATCTTCAAACAAGAAGAAGACATGGCGGCCGAAAACAACAACAATGCCAACAATGCAAGGAAGGTGCTGGGTGACTTTATTGCACCTACTACCGACTTCTATGGGAGAAGCATCTCTATCCCTGCCATTGGAGCAAACAACTTTGAGCTTAAGCTTCAATTAGTTTCTCTAATGCAACAGAATTGCAAGTTCCATGGACTTCCATTGGAAGATCCTCATCAGTTTTTAGCTGAATTCTTGCAAATCTATGACACTGTCAAGACCAATGGGGTTGACCCTGAGGTCTACAGACTTATGTCATTCCCTTTCGCTGTAAGAGACAGAGCTAGGATATGGTTGGACTCACAACCTAAAGAAAGCCTGAACTCTTGGGAAAAGCTAGTTAATGCCTTCTTGGCAATGTTTTTTCCACCTCAAAAATTGAGTAAGCTTAGAGTGGAAGTCCAAACCTTTAGACAGAAGGAAGGTGAATCCCTCTATGAAGCTTGGGAAAGATACAAATAATTGATCAGAAAGTGTCCTTCTGACATGCTTTCTGAATGGAGCATCATAGGCATCTTCTATGATAGTCTGTCTAAACTGTCCAAGATGTCATTGGACAGCTCTGCTGGAGGATCACTTCATCTGAAGAAGATGCCTGCAGAAGCTCAAGAACTCATTGAAATGGTTGCAAATAACCAATTCATGTACACTTCTAAAAGCAATCCTGTGAACAATGGGACGAATCAGAAGAAAGGAGTTCTTGAGATTGATACTCTGAATGCCATATTGGCTCAGAACAAAATATTGACTCAGCAAATCAATATGATTTCTCAAAGTCTGTCCAGAATGCAAGCTGCACTAGGCAGTACTAAGGACGCTTCATCTGAAGAAGAAGCTTATGATCCTGAGAACCCATCAATGGAAGAGGTGAATTACTTGGGAGAACCCTATGGAAACACCTATAATCCTTCATGGAGAAATCATCCAAATCTCTCATGGAAGGATCAACAGAGACCTCAACAAGGTTTCAACAACAATAATGGTGGAAGAAACAGGTTTAGTAATGGCAAGCATTTCCCATCATCTCCTCAGCAACAGACAGAGAATTCTAAGCAGAGCCACTTTGACTTAGCGACCATGGTCTCTGATCTAATTAAAACCACTCAAAGTTTCATGACTGAAACAAGGTCCTCCATTAGAAACTTCGAGGCACAAGTGGGTCAACTGAGTAAGAAAGTTACTGAACTCCCTCCTAGTACTCTTCCAAGCAATACAGAAGAGAATCCAAAAGGAGAGTGTAAGGCCATCAACATGGCCGAATTTGGAAAGGAGAAAGAGGCAGTGATCACCACTGAGGAAGACCTCAATGGACGTCCACTGGCCTCCAATGAGTTCCTTAATGAGGAACCATGGGAATCTGAGGCTCATACTGAGACCATAGAGATTCCATTGGATTTACTTCTTCCATTCATGAGTTCTAATGAGTATTCTTCCTCTGAAGAGGATGAAGATGTCACTCAAGAGCAAGTTGCTAAGTACCTTGGAGCAATCATGAAGCTAAATGACAAGTTATTTGGTAATGAGACATGGGAGGACGAACCCCCTTTGCTCACCAAAGAACTGGATGACTTGACTAGGCAGAGATTACCTCAAAAGAGACAGGACCCTGGGAAGTTCTCAATACCTTGTACATTAGGCACCATGACCTTCGAGAAGGCTCTGTGTGACCCAGGGTCAAGCATAAACCTCATGCCTCTCTCTGTAATAGAGAAGCTAAGGATCTTTGAGGTACAAGCTGTAAGAATCTCACTAGAGATGGTAGACAATTCAAGAAATCAAGCTTATGGACTTGTAGAGGATGTTCTGGTAAAGATTGAAGCCCATTACATCCCTGCTAATTTCATAGTCCTAGAGACTGGGGAGTGCATGGATGAATCCATCATCCTTGGCAGACCCTTCCTAGCCACAGTAAAGGCTGTGATTGATGTTAACAGAGGAGAATTGATCATTCAAGTGAATGAAGAATCCTTTGTGTTTAAGGCTCAAGGATATCCATCTGTAACCATGGAGAGAAAGCATGAAGAGCTTCTCTCAAAACAGTCAAACTCTAAGTTTGGTGTTGGGAGGCCACAACCAAATTCTAAGTTTGGTGTTGAAACCTCACATTCAAACTCTAAGTTTGGTGTTGGGAGGTTTCAACATTACTCTGAACATCTGTGAGGCTCCATGAGAGCCCACTGTCAAGCTACTGACATTAAAGAAGCGCTTGTTGAGAGGCAACCCAATGTTATATTTATCTATTTTCCATTGTTATTTTATGTTTTCTATAGGTTGATGATCATGTGAAGTCACAAAAACAATTGAAAAAGCAAAAACAGAATGAAAAACAGAAAGAAAAATAGTACACCCTGGAGGAAAAGCTTGCTGGCATTTAAACGCTAGTAAGGGCAGCAAATGGGCGTTTAAACGCCCAGTCTGGCACCATTCTGGGCGTTTAACGCCAGAAAGGGGCACCAGATTGGCGTTTAACCCCAGAAAGGGGGTACCAGACTGGCGTTTAACGCCAGAAAAGGGCAGCAGCCCAGCGTTTAATGCCAGGATTGGCAGAAAGGGCGTTTTACACGCCACTTGGTGCAGGGATGAGCTATCCTTGACACCTCAGGATCTGTGGACCCCACAGGATCCCCACCTACCCCACCACACTCTCTCTTCTTCACCCATTCACCAATCACCTCAATACCTCTTCCCCAAAAAAACCCCTCACCTATCAAATCCCACCATTCTCTTCACCACTCACATCCATCCTTCATAAAACCCCACCTACCCCTCCATCTCTTCCATTTTCTTCTTCTTCTACTCCTTTCTTTCCTCTTTTGCTCGAGGACGAGCAAACCTTCTAAGTTTGGTGTGGTAAAAGCTTTGCTTCAAGAGTTCTATACCAATGCATGGATCACCAAGAACCATGATCAAAGTGTGAACACGGACCTAAAGAATTGGCTTACAATGGTTCGGGGGAAATGCTTAGATTTTAGTCCGGGAAATGTAAGGTTGGCATTCAACTTGCCCATGATGCAAGGAGATGAACACCCCTACACTAGAAGGGTCAACTTTAATCAAAGGTTGGACCAAGTCCTCATAGACATTTGTAAAGAGGGCGCTCAATGGAAGAGAGATTCAAGAGGGAAGCTGGTTCAACTGAGAAGGCATGACCTCAAGCCCGTGGCTAGGGGATGGTTGGAGTTTATGCAACGCTCAATCATTCCCACTAGCAACCGGTCGAAGCTACTATAGACCGGGCTATCATGATTCATAGCATCATGATTGGAGAGGAAGTAGAAGTTCATGAGGTTATATCCCAAGAACTTTAGAAGGTGGCAGACAAGTCCTCTACCTTGGCAAGGTTAGCCTTCCCTCATCTCATTTGTCACCTCTGTAATTCAGTTGGAATTAACATAGAGAGAGACATCCTCATTGATGAGGACAAGCCCATCACTAAGAAGAGGATGGAGCAAACAAGATATCCCACTCATGGACATGAGGAAATTCCTCATCATGAAATCCCTGAGATGCCTCAAGGGATGCACTTTCCTCCATAAAACTATTGGTAGCAAATCAACACCTCCCTAGGAGAATTGAGTTCCAACATGGGACAACAAAGGGTGGAGCACCAAGAACATTCCATCCTCCTCCATGAAATTAGAGAAGATCAAAGAATCATGAGAGAGAAGCAACAAAGGCAAGGAAGAGACATTGAGGAGCTCAAGCACTCCATAAGATCTTCAAGAGGAAGAACAAGCCGCCATCACTAAGGTGGACCCGTTCCTTAATCTCCTTGTTCTTTATTTTTCTGTTTTTTGAAAATCATGCTTTATGTTTTATTTATGTTTGTGTCTTATGATCATTAGTGTCTTAGTGTCTATGCCTTAAAGTTATAAATGTCCTATGAATCCATCACTTTTCTTAAATGAAAAATGTTCTTAATTGAAAAAGAGAAGAATTGCATGAATTTCGAATTTTATAACAGATTAATTATTTTGATGTGGTGGCAATGCTTTTGATTTCTGAATGTATGCTTGAACAGTGCATATGTCTTTTGAATTTGTTGTTCATGAATGTTAAAATTATTGGCTCTTGAAAGAATGATGAAAAAGGAGACATGTTATTGAGGATCTGAAAAATCATAAAAATGATTCTTGAAGCAAGAAAAAGCAGTGAATTCAAAAAAAAGAGCAAGCAGAAAAAGCCAATAGCCCTTTAAACCAAAAGGCAAGGATAATAAAAAGGATCCAAGGCTTTGAGCATCAGTGGATAGGAGGGCCTACAGGAATAAAATCCTGGCCTAAGCGGCTAAACCAAGCTATCCCTAACCATGTGCTTTTGGCGTGAAGGTGTCAAGTGAAAAGAGTGTGCTTAAGAACCCTAGACACCTCTAATTGGGGACTCTAGCAAAGCTGAGTCACAATCTGAAAAGGTTCACCCAGTTATGTGTCTGTGGCATGGATGTATCCGGTGGGCCCAGAAGTGGATTTTTACATCATTTACTCATTTTTGTAAATCCTAAGCTACTAGTTCTCTATAAATAGGACCTTTTGCTATTGTATTTTTATCTTTGATCAGTCCTATGCTATCTTAGATCATATCTTTGGACGTCTAGTTCTTAGATCATGGGAGCTAGCCTCTCGGCCATGCCTAGACCTTGTTCTTATGTATTTTCAACGGTAGAGTTTCTACACACCATAGATTAAGGTGTGGAGCTCTGCTGTACCTCGAGTATCAATGCAATTACTACTATTTTCCATTCAATTCAGCTTATTCTTGTTCTAAGATATTCATTCGCACTCAAGAACTTGATGAATGTGATGATTATGTGATGCTCATCATCATTCTCGCTTATGAACGCGTGCCTGACAACCACTTCCGTTCTACATGCAAATAAGGCTTGAATGTGTATCTCTTGGATTCCTTAATCAGAATCTTCGTGGTATAAGCTAGAATCCATTGGCGGTCATTCTTGAGAATCCAGAAAGTCTAAACCTTGTCTATGGTATTCCGAGTAGGATTTAGGGATTGAATGACTGTGGTGGTATTCTGAGTAGGATTCAATGATTGAATGACTGTGACGAGCTTCAAACTCGCGATTGTGGGGCGTTAGTGACAGACGCAAAAGAATCACTGGATTCTATTCCGACATGATCGAGAACCGACAGATGAATAGCCGTGCTGTGGCAGAGCGTGTTGAACATTTTCACTGAGAGGATGGGACTGTAGCCATTGACAACAGCGATGCCCAACATACAGCTTGCCATGGAAAGGAGTAACATACAGCTTGCCATGGAAAGGAGTAAGAAGGATTGGATGAAGACAGTAGGAAAGCAGAGAGACGGAAGGGACAAAGCATCTCCATACGCTTATCTGAAATTCTCACCAATGAATTACATAAGTATCTCTATCCTTATTTTATGTTTTATTCATCTTTTAATCATTAATCCTCCATAACCATTTGAATCCGCCTGACTGAGATTTACAAGATGACTATAGCTTGCTTCATACCAACAATCTCCGTGGGATCGACCCTTACTCGCGTAAGGTTTATTACTTGGACGACCTAGTGCATTTGCTGGTTAGTTGTGCGATGTTGTGATAAAGAGTTGAGATTGCAATTGAGCGTACCATGTTGATGGCGCCATTGATGATCACAATTTCGTGCACCAAGTAGCTACCTATAATAACAAACTGGTAATGACTAAGCTAGTACTTATTAGTGTAAAATTGTGGAACCAATTAAAAATGTGTCTGCATATTAATAAAATAACATGAGCTTTAGTGTTTGTTTCTTGTTCTTTACTTGTTTTGTCCATAATATTGGTGAGAGTTCCATCACAGCATAAAAAAGAACATAAGTTTTGATCAATAGATACACAACAAAAAATAGTTCTTTAAGAGATGCTATTTGTATAAAGGTTTCAATTTAAAGCAATGGTTTTGAGTATCTATATTATTTCCATCTCATGATAAATACTGCAAGGCATTTAAATTGCCCACAAGTTTGTTAAAGGTACAATAAAGATAGAGTCTCAATTAATACTCTTACATTATGTTGTTCTTATAATCCAAACGAACAATTTAGAACTCTACGCTTGAACTAACACGACAAAACTCTACACTTATCCTTAAGGAACAGATTACTTATGTATGCACGATTCAAATTGGACAATTATTTCTAATAGAATGCAGGAATATATTTCCAGTAAGGAAACAACTAATGAACCATTTATCTTGAGGTCAACAACTAAGGAAACAATTAAATTGGGACCAGGGTTCGAACCAAAATAGTAACCGAATTGGGAACAAGCAATTGGAGCAAAGAGATTCGATCAACAATCAAAATGATTCAATTAAAACAAAGGTACGAGAACAAAAGATGAAATTGGAAGAATAAGAAAAGGGGGAGTGATAAACCTCTATTTTATGATTTATCGTATGCTCAATTAAGTGTTTTTATCAAATCTTGACCCACTTATTCATATGAATTGCATGATTTTACAATTCCTTCCTTATTTTATGATATATGTGAAAACAGTTTTCTACGCTTTAAAAATGTTAATTTTAATTATCCTTTATTACTATTCGATGCGGTGAACCGTGTGTTGAGTATTTTCAGGATTTATAGGGCAGGAATGGCTTAGAGGACAGAAAGAAAACACGCAAAAATGGAAGGAACGCACAAAAAAGAGTTTTTGAAGAAATGGCAACGACGCGAACGCATGGATGACGCGAACGCGTGCCTCGCGCAAAATGGCATCGACGTGTACACGTGGACGACGTGTACGCGTGGACGACGCGGACACGTGACTAGCGCGAAACACAACTGACACGGTCGTGTGACTGACGCGGACGCGTGGAAAGGAAAAACTCCATATGACGCGCACGCGTGACCCACACGCACGTGTGACGTATGCCACGTGCAGAAAATTGCAGAAGTCGCCCCAGCAATTTCTAGACCCTTTTTCGGTCTAAATCCAAGCCCAGAAAACACATATTAGAGGCTATAAAGTGGGATAATCCATTCATTCAAAAAAAGAAGTGGATAATTCAAAATTTTAGTTTTAAATGTAGTTTTTAGAGAGATAGGCTCTCTCCTCTCTCTTAGGATTTAGGATTAGGATTTCATCTTCTTTATTCCAGGTTCAATGTTCTTTTACTTTGGTTTCTCTTCAACTTTTATTTATTCTAATGCTTTTATTTGTTAATTACTTATGTTTCCAAATTGGTTTACGAACCTTCTCATGTTAGATTTGAATATTCTATTTAATGCAATCTGAGGTATTTCAGATTTATGATTGCTTTCTTAAATTTATCCAAATTATTTTCATTCAAGTAGATATTCTCCCCTTTTGGCTTTGGTTGAATAATTGGTGACACTTGAGTTATCAAACTCAGCAGTTGGTTGGAAATTGGGATTGCTGATTGATTTGGACCCCTCTAAAGCTAGTCTTTCCATAGGAGTTGACTAAGACTTGGGGAATCAAGATAATTAGTCCACTTGACTTTATTTTATTTAGTAAGGGTTAACTAAGTGGGAGCAATAAACAATTCTCATCACACCTGATAAGGATAACTAGGATAGGATTTCCAGTTCTCATACCTGATGCCAGGACATCCTGGCTAGTTTTACTAGCCATTTTTTGTATGCTTTAGGTTGGTTTCATGCATTTTCTTTGGCAATAAGCAAGTATTTGGATGAGAATTGTATGCATGCCTTGATTCAATCAAACATAGTTAATTATGTGCATTTTCATGAGATTTATGCAAGAATTGTTTGATGTTATGAATGATGCAAAATCTTGTGATTTAGCAAGGCTTTGATGCATGTGTTTGGTTGATGATAGGTGAAGCAAAGAGCCCTAGAGCAAGAAGGAAGTCACCAAGGGCGTTGCCAACTCTAGAAAGGTGTTGCCAACGCCAATGTGCACAGCAAACTTGAAGCTAGGAAACAACCACGAGCACGTTGCTAACTTGGAGTGCATTGGCGGGTTTGGCAACAACTCAAGGCAGCTTGGATGATGACTCTCCCATTCAAGCACGTTGCCAACGTTGGGATGCATAGGCGTGTCCAATGACAACGCCAATAAGCAAGGCTTGGTCCAGGGAAGGAGGCTAGCACGTTGCCAACGCTGGATTCTAAAGGCGTGTGCAATGGTAACGTAGCAAGCAAAGCTTGGAGCAAGAAGGCAGCCACAAGCACGTTGCCAACTTGAAGGTTCATTGGCGTGTGTAGTGGCAACACCAGGAAGTTTGGCAAGGAGGATGAAGTTAGAACGTTGCTAACTTGAAGGAGCAAGGGCGTGTTCATTGGCAACGCCAGAAACTTAGGCAATCTTGGAGTGCAACTCACGTTGCCAACGTGCTGAGAGGAAGGCGTGTCCAGCAACAACGCCTGCGACAAAGGTTTTGGCCCAGGGAAGGAGGCAATCCACGTTGCCAACGTGCTGGGAGGAAGGCATGTTTGCCAACAATGCCTGCGATCTTGGCATCCTGACCTTGCCCTCATCAATGATGCATAACTTGAGTTAGAGAGATCCAATAGAGATGATTTCATATGCAGTAGAAAGAAGACATTTAGAGCTTTCCAATGATGTATAATAGTCTATATTAAAGCAGAGGATTGAAGCTCAAGCCATAGGCAACTTTAAGTATCAAAAGTTGAATCCAAGAAGAAGAAGGTCATGTTGCTGGCAATAACTTGGGCTGGCAACGCCCATCACCAAGCCCCAGCCCAGGAAATTCACTAGCACATTGCCAACGTGCATTAACACTGGCGTGTTTCTGATAAACCACTATTTTATGGTTTACATTGTGTATAATTATGTGGTTTTATCATAATCCTTACCCACTTATTCATTAATTTAGCATGCATTTATATTTCCTTCTTGGAATTATTACATGGTTGAAAATTGCTTCCTAGAGACTTTTTATTATGCATTTTAGTTCTCCTTTATCCCATTCGATGCCGTGATCTATGTGTTAAGTGTTTCAGGCTTTATAGAGCATGGATGAGTTGGAGATTGGAAGGGAAGCTAGCAACAATGGAAGGAACATAAGAAATTAAGGAGACAACCAGCGAGAGGTGACGCGGCCGCATGGCTCACGCGTTCACACGGAAGAGGAGAAATTGCAGTGACGCGGCCGCATGGCTTATGCGACCGCGCGGAAAGGAAAAGCATAAGTGACGTGGAGGCGTGGACGACGCGAACGCGTGGCACGGAAAAACGCGAATGACGCGTCCGCGTGGACGATGCGATCGCGTGACATGCGCAATCTGCATAATCTGCAGATTTCGCTGGGAGCGGTTTTGGGCCCTGTTTTGACCCAGTTCTCGGCCCAGAACAGCAGACTAGAGCCAGAGAACATGCAAAAACCAAAGACAACATTCATTCTACGCAGTTTTACTTTTAGATCTAGTTTTTACTCCTCTTCTAGGTTTTTCTCTCTACACATTGATAGTTTTTAGGATTTTATTTTTCTATCACTTTTTGCATTGGGATATTGAGAAGAGTTATTACCTCATCAAGACTTCGTCATTCTAGTTCGTTTTCTTTACTTGGCTTTACTCTTCCATGTCCTTTGCTTTGTTAATTCTACCATTGGAATATTATTAGGATTTATTTAATTCAAGGATTACTTTTATTTTTATTTGATTATTTTGATCTTTATTTATAATGTCTTTCTTTAATTCCTTTTCATATGTTATGAATTTTTCATTCACAATGAGCGAGTAGTTCCCTAACTTGATGGGGAGTTGATTGAAAGGAACCAATTGAGTTGGAAGGCTTGAAAGAAAGATTGTAATTGGGTTATTGTTAGCTTCCCCTCTAGTCACTAACACCAATCCCTTTTAATTAAATGGATTGCAACTTGTGAACGGGTAGAGCATCCCAACTTGTTTAACTTTCCCTTACCTAGTAAGAGATAACTAAACAGGATAACCTTTTATTATCAATTAATCTAGAGAGG
>NC_029777.3:38320556-38350081 GCF_000817695.3 Arachis duranensis | reverse complement strand
TCTGAGCATCAATGATTAGAGAGTCAAGAAAAGAAATAAATGAGCTTAATGAAGTCCTCTAATTAAATGCTTGTGGTGCTTATGTATCAAGTGGTAATACTTGAAAGCAAAGCATTTAGAGTCGTAGTTTTGTTATCAACTCATGGGGCAAAGCACCCAAAAGGAGAAGCTAATAAGAAAATCAAAAGCTTGTTTCAAGGAAGAAATATAAGAAAAAGATTTCATAAATTGAGCTAGATAGAAGCATCAATCATTTACATTTCTTTTGTGATTGTAGCATGCATAGAAAACTAGCTTGCCATGAACATTAACTTGCTATTCTTCTAACCTTGGATTGTCAATCTCTATTGCATGATTCTTTTCTTGCTTGAGGACAAGCAAGGTTTAAGTTTGGTGTTGTGATGCCAGGGCATCCTGGCTAGTTTTACTAGCCATTTTTTTTGTATGCTTTAGGTTGTTTTCATGCATTTTCTTAGGCAATAAGCAAGTATTTGGATGAGAATTGTATGCATGCCTTGATTCAATCAAACATTGTTAAATATGTGCATTTTCATGAGATTTATGCAAGAATTGTTTGATGTTATGAATGATGCAAAATCTTGTGATTTAGCAAGGCTTTGATGCATGTGTTTGGTTGATGATAGGTGAAGCAAAGAGCCCTGGAGCAAGAAGGAAGTCACCAAGGGCGTTGCCAACTCTAGAAAGGCGTTGCCAACGCCAATGTGCGCAGCAAACTTGAAGCTAGGAAACAACCACGAGCACGTTGCTAACTTGGAGTGCATTGGCGTGTTTGGCAACAACTCAAGGCAGCTTGGATGATGACTCTCCCATTCAAGCACGTTGCCAACGTTTGATGCATAGGCGTGTTCAATAACAATGCCAAGCAGCAAGTATGGAGCCATGAGGAAGGCTCGAGCACGTTGTCAACTCCAGGATACATAGGCGTGTTCATTGGCAACGCATCATACAAGCAAGCTAGGCAACCTTGGGAATGAAGAGCACGTTGCTAACTTGGGAATGCATTGGCGTGCTCATCAACAACGCAGCAATGCTTGGAGCTAGGAAGCATAAGTTAGCACGTTGGCAACTTGAAAGAACAAAGGAGTGTTTGCCAAAAACGCTGGTGAGCTGGACAGCCTGACCTTACCTCCTTCAATGGAGTATATCTTGAGCTACAAAACTCCAAATGAGGTGATTCCAATGGCATTTGAAAGTAGACATCCAGAGCTTTCCAACCATATATCATAGTATGGAATTGGCATTCATTTTAAGCTTCAAAAGCTGGCTTCATTTAGAGCTTCAGAATCTGAGCACGTTGCCAACGCTGGAAACAAGGGCGTTTTCACCAAAAATGTGTGCGATTTTGGCAGCCTGACCCTGTCTCCTTCAAACGAGCATAACTTGAGTTATAGAGATCCAAATTGAGTGCTTCCAGTTGCGTTGGAAAGCTGATATTCAGAGCTTTCCAACCATATATAATAGTCTATAGTGGAGCATGAAATGGAAGCTCGAATCAGAGTCATCTTTAGGCCCCAAAAACACGGAAATGAGGTTGAAATTCAAGGAAGCATGAATGAGCCCATGAGGAAGCAGCGGGCACGTTGGCAACGTGCCAACAAGAGGGAGAGCAACAACGCCAGCCCCATGTCCCAGCCTTAGGAGGTTTGGCACGTTGGCAACTTGGAAGAGAGGGGCGTGTTCAGCAACAACTCCAACAAACTTGGCAGCCTGACCTTACCTTCTTTGAGGAAGCATAACTTGAGCTAGAAAAATCTGATTGAGATGATTCCAAGTGCATTAGAAAGAAGACACTCTGAGCTTTCCAATGACGTATGATAGTCCATATTGAAATAGAGGATTGACACTCAAATTCTGGGCAACATTAAGCATGAAAGTAGAGTCAAGAAGAAGAAAAGCAAGTTGTTAGCAACAACTTGGGCTAACAACGCCCAAACACCAATGCCCACTTCCAGGAAAATACTTTGCACGTTGCCAACGTGCATTAAGGCTAGCGTTATTGGCAAAAACGCCAAGCCATTTGGCCAAAACAATGAAAATGGGTCCTGTTTCCTCTATTTGACAACAATTCTTTCATGAGCTAGCTAACCTCAAGCATGCAAAACCCATAAATCTCAATCAATCAAGGCCACAAGAATCATCTAGAATAGTTGATTTTCATTTAATTGTAATTTTCTTTTAATTTCATTTCAATTTGTAATTTAGGAAAGCCTATATAAAGGCCATAGTTTCATAGAATTGGGGGGTTGGATTGGGGGGATACGGAGGAGACCAATTTGAAATTCTGTGGATTGGCACACTCCATTAAGAGTGGGTCTTCGGACCCCTCCCCTTCATACACTCTTCTTCACTTCCCCTTCTCTTCTTCCTTAGTAGTAGTGTAGTTTAATTTGTAGTTTTCATCTATGAATTCTTGAATCTCAATTTCTGTTTTGAAGTCTCACTCTTTATTTTCATGCACTTTAGTTTCATGCAATTTAGTTTTCAATTGGAGCTATGATTCACTAAACTCCACTTTCATTAGGGGGAAGAGCTCTGTTTATTTGAATAAATTGATAAATCTTCTTCTCCTTCTCAATTCAAGTGGTTAATCCAAGAGGAAACTCTTGTTCCTCAAAGATTCAATCACCATCGAGAGAGGGGTTAATCTATATGAATTGTGTGGTGAATTTGAGAAATGAACCACATAGTTCAGTTTAGAGTTCATCCTTTCATAATCTCCTTAATCAATACACTTTGGTTGGTATGTGAGATGTAACCTTCCTTGGTTGAGATTCTGGAAATTGTGTGGCTTGGATTAGAAATTGAGCTTCATCTCTTCTCATGAACAATTAGATCACGAGAGTGGCAATTGGTTATGTTGAGAGAAATTGGATCACCAAGAGATTGGGATTCAATTACCCATAACTTGCCATGGATCTATACCCATGATTGAGAAGGAATTGATCAACATCAATTCATTAGAATTTGCATCTCCGATCCCTAATGATTCTCTCTATCATTTATTCTCATTTCTTTTGCTCTTAGTTGTTTGACCACCCATTACCCCATTTTCCTTCTACATTCTTGCAATTTATTATTCTTGTCATCTACATTCTGTCTCTTTATTTCTTGCTCTTTGCTCTTATGCTCTTTAAATTTCTGCAACCTTTAATTTCTTAAAATTTATCTTTGATGTCATTTAAGTTTCTTGCATTTTAAGTTTCAGTTATTTGCTTCCATTTTCGCTCTAGATTCTAGTTCTTTAAATTCCTTGCCATCTAAATTCCTGCAATTATGTTCAAAAATCACAATGCTCATGAAATCAAAACCATGTTTGCTTGACTAAATCTATCATTTAACTAAAGTTGCTTAATCTACCAATCTCCGTGGGATCGACCTCACTCTTAGTGAGTTTTATTACTTGATACGACCCGGTATACTTGCCGGTAATTATGTGAAACTAATTTTTACGTATCAATACCTTGCCAAGAGATTTTCCAATTATTAATTTATTTTTTTTTAATTTAAATTACTTGTTCCTTATTTCTAAAACCCAAAAAGATACTTTTCCATAACCAATAATAAATCATACTTCCCTACAATTCCTAGAGAAGACGACCCGAGGTTTAAATACTTCAGTTATAAATTTTATTGTGTATGCTTAAGTGACAAACAAAACTTTTGTACGAAAGGATTCTCTGTTGGTTTAGAAACTATACTTACAATGCGATTATATTTGTGAATTTCTTTACTAGCAGAAATCCGTTCGTCAAAATGGCGCCATTGCCGGGGAATTACAAATGTGTGCCTTATTATTGGTTATTGTAAATAATTTATTTTGCTTGTTTATTTGTTTTTATTTTTGTTTTTAATTTTTATTAGCTACTATGAGTTCTCACCCTCGTTGCTTTGAGTTTGGTTCTAATGTTGTTGAAAAGAATGGAAGCTATAATAGGAACATGCATCAAGGTCAAAACAATCAGAGATGGACGGAGCCACGAGGATCTGATCAACCCTTTTTGGCAACAACACCTTCCAAGATACCATGGACAACGACCATTCTACAATGCATGCCAAGACAATAGTTATGATGGAACTCTTCGTGACAACCAACCTCCACCAAATTACTCTGGTCAATAGCCATTCCAGGGAGCGTACCAAGATGATGAATATGGTGGATCCCCTTGTAATTACCAGCAAGCCCCACCATATGCTTATGAATCACCTCCCTAACACACCTTTGAACCACCATACTCACAAGCCCTCTACTACCAAACACCCTCATCTAATCCTAACCCTTATCTACCATATCAACCACCCTATGAGCCATATCAGCCATACATAGATCCACCCCAATTCTAACCCAATTACTCCCAAGAACCACCACCTCCATATACACCACATCTATATCCATCAATCCAAGAGCCTTATGGTCCTATTTATGATATCCAAGCAGAACAAGAGTCAAGGGATCGTCTCAAGGAAACAATGGATCAATTTCAAGCAACCCTTCGTCAATTGGACCGAGCGGTAAGCCAAATGGCCTCTGAAGCTCTCATGGCTAAAGAATCTCAATTTGAGAACAAGGGACTAAAGTATGTGGTGCAACAAGTGGAAAAGATGGAGAGTGATGAACCACCACATCCTTATCATGAGGAACCACCCTCTTATCATGAACCCTTCCTCCGAAGTAATGAACCCTCATATCCACCCCAATCTCCAATGGATGACATCCTTCGTGTTCTTCTTCAAGGGCAAGCAAAGATGAAAAGGGATGTACTAGAATTCGTGACTACCTTAACCGAGGTAGTAAATCAATTATCTTCCCAACATATGAGTACTCAAAATACTCCCATGACTACATGTGGAGAATCAATAGAAGAGCGAAGCATGAAGGAGACACTAGAAACTCCGGTGGACAATGAGGAACATGGGTTTGTATTGGAACAAGTGGAGGAAGCCATAATAGTTGAAGAGGAAGAAGTGGTTAAAGACTTAGGAGACGCTGAACCTCCATGGAAATCTAGAATTGTAGAGTATTCCTCCAAGAAGATTGAGATTGATGTCAAGGAGGCTAGTGCAAACCCTCCATGGCATGTTCCCTATGAAGACTTAGATGGGATAGATCAAGAAGCAAGTTCCCTTGGTGATGAGGATCATGAATCAAGTCCTCCTAGTGATGAACCCACTAAATATGAAGATCCTTCTTTGATTGAATCTGAGAATAATGTGGGACTGGAAGTCCTTCAGGAAGGTTGGTCGGGAGTTCAAAATGCCTTGTCAAGATCATTAGAGACTTCTCCACCTAGGTTACCATCTACTCCTTTACTTGAGTGGGTAAAACTTATCTCTTCTCATCTTCCTATCCCACTTGAGTATGGTATTCTTGAAACGGACGGCCAACTCATGAAGCTTTGTGACATAAAGCGTAAGAGGAGACTGTTTCATGGTTGGAGTTGCAAATCAAGGCTCATCAATGTTGATATTTTAAGAGCTAGATGTAAGGGCTCAACTGGTGATAATTTGGTTAGTTCTAAAAGAAGAGTTTGGTACTCCATAGAGAATTTAGACTGCTTGCCACCCGGTTGGGACAATGATGATCCACTTCAGGACGGGATGTAGATACAAGATTTGGGATCCGGGCATACATGAGGATCGACTTTGGGAGCTCAAAGCTTGCAAAGAACTCCCTCAAGGCTTGGCAAATTTACTTAAGAATGATAGAGCTTATTGGAAGTCCAAGCATTGGTGAAAGTTTCAAGACGAGTTCAAGCACAAGCCACCATGACAAGGAGCTCACCATATGTCCAACTTAAGGACTTTAACTAAAAGTGCTAGGTGGGAGACAACCCACCATGGTATAATCGTTCCTTTTATTCCTAGTTTATTTTATTTTAATTTTATTAGTGTCATTCATAATGTTTGCATTAGCATCTGCATTCTGCATAAAAAAAACTGAACAGAAAGTTGCGTGGGAACTGTGCAAGAAGTGTGCCAATAGCATAAGCATCTCACGCGTACGCGTCATTTGAGATTTTGGCCCTTCACGCGTTTGCGTCAACGACGCGCATGCGTAACCCTGCGAATTCGACGTAAAAGGTATATTGGCCGAAAGTTGGGCTGGCTTGGTGTTGGCACTGTGCCCGAGGCACAAATCACATCACGCGTACGCGTCATGGACGCGTGTGCGTCATTTTCAAATTATATGCTTCCATGCGTGTGCGTGCCTGACGCGCACACATCATATGACATGTTGGCACACATCCCAAAATGAACAGAGGGTTGTGCGAGTGCCACGTTGTCCTCGCGCTAGTAGCACAAACACGGTCATGCGTACGCGTGACCGACGCTTACGCGTTGCCCCCCTCAGTGCACAACCCACGCGTATGCGTGGACCACGCGTATGCGTCGTGCGTGCAACACACCCAGAACCCTGCGCAACCCTGTTTTCTTATCTTATCTTTCCAAATCCTAATTTCCTTCTCTCTTCTTTCTTCTTCTTTCTTTTCTTTCTTCACTCTTTTCTTCTTCTTATTATATTTTCTTCACCTTCCATTCTCCATTACCTCTCTTTCTCACCTTCTTCCCAAGGTTCTTTCTTTCTATTTTCTTTTTCTTCTTCTTTTTTATTTATTTCTTTTTGCATTATTCTAATTGGTGTTAGAAATCTAAGTTGGGTGATTATTTTCCTATAATTGCTTGTGGATTATTAAGAAATTGTTTGACAATTATTATTAATTATTTTTGGATTGCTTGCATGCTTTCAGTTTTAATTATTTTCTTATCATATTAAACATGCATACTAAGTGTTTGTGAAAAAGCCCGTATGGCATTTTGTATTTTTAATTGTTCCATTCCTCTACTCTAATGCTTGTCTTTCTCTACACCCTTAAAATCCTTTTTATTAATTTAAAATAATTGTCAATACAAACGTGATTATCAGTTTGTTACGAGTGATAATATATTTTAGTTATTGATGCTTGATCTATGCTACTCATGCCTTTACCGGCATGCCAATGAATATCTTGCATCTAATTGCCATAATCTACACTTGATATATTACCATTGATGAACTAATTGCATGTAGTCGCGACCATGTATTTAGATCATTACTTTTACCTTGGCAAGATTATCACTCGTACTGTCTCTTTCCTTGCTCTATCCCTTTGAACTCATACACCTTTCTTCTTTTTCCCCTTTTCAGGATGGCCACCAAAAGGGGTAAGGAGAAAGCTGCTTCCAACCCACCGGGAAGGAGAGGAGTAAAAAAAGCACCAGCTGAGGAACCACCACACCCATCCACTTGCACGTCTCTGCATGCACTGAGGAAGGTGCAATTTTTAAGTGTGGGGAGGTCGATACCGACTTCCGGTGGTTAGCTACTTCCTTTTCAACACCAATTCTTACTCTTCTTTGTAGTTAGTTGTTGCACTTGCATCTTTGATTACATGTTTGTTACATTGTGTGCATATTTTACCACTACTTGGTTGAGGTAATATTTTCTTTTTCAAGAAACCTTTTATAGCATTTCACTAATTTTAATTAAAATTTTTGAGAATTTTTTTTTAAGAAATATTATTTTGGAACATGGTTTAGAGCTCGAACATACAAAACCAGCGAGATTTTGAGCCTACTTGATTGGTTGGATCTTATAAACCAATATTTTATTTTTTTGGTATGTGTTGTTCTCTCTAAAATTGTGATCTTTGTCTTGCTTGATTCTATATTTCCATTGTTTAATGTATGCATGCACTTATGTGAAATATTTGGTTTGAGAATTGAGTATGTTAGAATTTTCTGAAAATATGGACAAGAATGTTAAGAACATGTTTATGCATTCAATACCTTAATCATATGCATTGAAAAAGAAAAGAAAAAAATATTATTATTAAGAAAAGAAAAATAAAAAAAGAAAAAAAGAAAAAAATATAACAAAATGAGAGAAAAAGAAAAGAAAAAGAGCAAATAATATAAGGGGATAAAAATGCCCCAAAGTAAATGGTGAAAACAATGGATATGAATTGTACTCAAATTCGGATGCATGAATATGTGGAAAACATGATTAATGGATAGTTAGGTTTTATATTATGATTATATGGATTGTCTTAAGTTAGGTGGAAAGTTTAAGTTAATTAAGGATTCAGATTTTAGTCCGCATGGCCAAATACAATCCTACCTTGATCCTAACCCCATTACAACCCTTAAAAGACCTCTATCTTGATATGTGTATTTTGTGTATTAAATTTTTGTTGATTGTTAGATGAAAAACAAGCCTTAGAAAGCAAGGTTAGTAGAGAATTGAGAGATCGAACCTTAAACACCTGAGCGATTAGAGTGCATACACTTCCAGTGAGGGTTCGATGCTCGATTCTTTGTTCCCGGCTTTCATGAGCTATTTTCTTCTGCAAGTTTACTTGTACTTTATTTTGTGATTTGAATTAGTGAAATCCAGTTCATATTTGTTCTTGAAATATTTACTTACTTTTCACCAACTAGGTAAAAGCATTTCATATTTAGTTGCATTCATATAGATAGGTTGTATTTCATACTTTCTACCATTCCTCTTCACTCCTTTATAGCTTCTCTTGAGCTTATCATGAGGACATGCTATTGTTTAAGTGTGGGGAGGTGGATAAACCTCTATTTTATGATTTATCTTATGCTCAATTAAGTGTTTTTATCAAATCTTTACCCACTTATTCATATGAATTGCATGATTTTACAATTCCTTCCTTATTTTATGATATATGTGAAAACATGTTTTCTATGCGTTAAAAATGTTAATTTTAATTATCCTTTATTACCATTCAATGCCGTGATCCGTGTGTTGAGTATTTTCAGGCTTTATAGGGCAGGAATCGCTTAGAGGACAGAAAGGAAACACGCAAAAATGGAAGAAATGCACAAAATGGAGTTTTTGAAGAAATGGCAGCGACGCAAACGCATGGACGACGCGAACGCGTGCCTCGCGCAAAATGGCATCGACGCGTACGCGTGGATGACGCGGACGCATGACTAGCGCGAAACACAATTAACACGGACGCATGACTAACACGGACGCGTGACTGACGCGGACGCGTGGAAAGGAAAAACTCCAGATGACGTGCACGCGTGACCCACGCGCACGCGTGACGTACGCCATGTGCAGAAAATTGCAGAAGTCACCCCCAGTGATTTCTGGACCCTTTTTCAGTCCAAATCTAAGCTCAGAAAGCACAAATTAGAGGCTATAAAGTGGGAGAATCCATTCATTCAAAAGAAGAAGTGGATAATTCACAATTTTAGTTTTAGATGTAGTTTTTAGAGAGAGAGAGAGAGGCTCTCTTCTCTCTCTTAGGATTTAGGATTTCATCTTCTTTATTCCAAATTCAATGTTCTTTTACTTTGGTTTCTCTTCTACTTTTATTTATTCTAATGTTTTTTTTGTTAATTACTTATGTTGCCAAATTGGTTTACGAACCTTCTCATGTTAGATTTGAATATTCTATTTAATGCAATTTGAGGTATTTCAGATTTATGATTGCTTCCTTAAATTTATTGATGCTTCTAACTAATCCAAATTATTTTCATTCAAGTAGATATTCTTCCCTCTTGCATTTGGCTGAGTAATTGGTGACACTTGAGTTATCAAACTCAACAGTTGATTGGAAATGGGGATTTCTAATTGATTTGGATCCATCTAAAGCTAGTCTTTCCATAGGAGTTGACTAGGACTTGGGAAATCAAGTTAATTAGTCCACTTGACTTTCCTTTATTCAGTAAGGGTTAACTAAGTGGGAGCAATAAACAATTTTCATCACACCTGATAAGGATAACTAGAATAGGATTTTCAGTTCTCATACCTTGTCAAGAGTTTTTCTAATTATTAATTTATTTTTCTTGTAATTTAAATTACTTGTTCCTTATTTCTAAAACCTAAAAAGATACTTTTCCATAACCAATAATAAATCATACTTCCTTGCAATTCCTTGAGAAAACGACCCAAGGTTTAAATACTTCGGTTATAAATTTTATTGGGTTTGCTTAAGTGACAAACAAAACTTTTGTACGAAAGGATTCTCTGTTGGTTTAGAAACTATACTTACAACGCGATTATATTTGTGAATTTCTTTACTGGCAGAAATCCATTCATCAGGGAGAAAGCAAACCAGGAAGCCAGGAGAGGGTGCATTCGAGCAGCGCACAACATGGCAAGGGGGTAAGGTTGAGGATGACATCGGGGCGATTGGGAAGCCACGCGATGTACTAGGACGTGCACAGTGAAAAGATGAACAACAAACGTGCCTCTCCACCTTCCTTTTGTGTGTGGGAGCTATGCAGCAGCTTAAGCATATCTATGACAAGGAATGATGTAGCAGCTTGGTGCACGAAATTGTGATCTCAATGGTGCAAAGAACTTGGTACGCACAATTGTAATCTCAACTCTTTTTCACAACTTCGCACAACTAACCAGCAAGTGCACTGGGTCGTCTAAGTAATAAACCTTACGTGAGTAAGGGACGATCCCACGGAGATTGTCGGCTTGAAGCAAGCTATGGTCATCTTGTAATTCTTAGTTAGTCAGATTCAAATGGTTATAGAGTTTTGATAATTAAAATATAAATAAAACATAAAATAAAGATAGAGATACTTATGCAATTCATTGGTGGGAATTTCAGATAAGCGTATAGAGATGCGTTATTCTTTTTGAATCTCTTCTTTCCTACTGCCTTCATCCAATTCTTCATACTCCTTTCTATGGCAAGCTGTATGTTGGGTGTCACCGTTGTCAATGGCTACTTCCCATCCTCTCAGAGAAAATGGTCCTCTACGATTTCTGTACGGCTAATCAACTGTCGGATTTCTCGTCTCGGATGAAAAATACTAGGCACAGCTACCGCATGGCTAATCAGCTGTTGGTTCTCGATCATGTAAGAATAGGATTTACTATCCTTTTGTGTCTGTCACTATGCCCTACAGTCGCGAGTTTGAAGCTCGTCACAGTCATCCCTTCCCAGATCCTACTCGAAATACCACTGATAAGGTTTAGACTTTTCGGATCTAAGGAATGCTGCCAATTGATTCTAGCCTATACCACAAAGGTTCTAATCTCAGATTCAGATGCCTCAGTGTCAGAGGGGAGTCGTTGTGAATCGTTGATTAGAAACCCAAGAGATACACACTCTAGCTTTCGCAGGTAGAACAGAAGTGTTTGTCAGGCATGCGTTTATAAGTGAGAATGGTGATGAGTGTCACGGATCATCACATTCATCATGTTGAAGTGTGAGTAAACATCTTAGAATAAGAATAAGGTTGAATTGAATAGAAGAACAATAGTACTTTGCATTAATACTCGAGGGACAGCAGAGCTCTACACCTTAATGTATGGTGTGTAGAAACCCCAACGTTGAAAATACATAAGTGAAAATGGGGTAGGCATGGCCGAATGGCCAGCCTCCCAAAACATGAACAATGGTCCAAAGATGATCTAAAAGTCCCCAGTATCCAAGATGTCTAATACAATAGTAAAAAGTTTTATTTATACTAAACTAGTTACTAGGGTTACAGAAACAAGTAAATGTTGCAGAAATCAACTTCCGGGCCCACTTGGTGTGTGCTTGGCCTGAGCATTAAAGCTTTCACGTGTAGAGGCCTTATTTGGAGTTAAACGCCAATTTGTAACTTGTTTCTGGTGTTTGACTCTAGCTTGCAACTTGTTGCTGGTGTTTAACGCCAGAATAGGGCAGAAAGCTGGCGCTGAACGCCAGTTTGTGTCATCTAAACTCGAGAAAAGTATAAACTATTATATATTGCTGGAAAGACCTGGATGTCTACTTTCCAACACAATTAAGAGTGCGCCATTTGGGTTTCTGCAGCTCCAAAAAATCCATTTCGAGTGCAAGGAGGTCAGAATCCAATAGCATTTGCAGTCCTTCTTCAGCCTCTGAATCAGATTTTTGCTCAGGTCCCTCAATTTCAGCCAGCAAAATACTTGAAATCACAGAAAAACACACAAACTCATAATAAAGTCCAGAAATGTGAATTTTGCTTAAATACTAATAAAAATATACTAAAAACTAACTAAATCATACTAAAAACTATGTAAAAATAATGCCAAAAAGCGTATAAATTATCCGCTCATCAGAACACCAAACTTAAATTGTTGCTTGTCCCCAAGCAACTGAAAACAAAACAGGGTAAAAAGAAGAGAATATACAATGAATCTCACAATATCAATGAAACTTAGTCGCAATTAGATGAGCGGGGCTAGTAGCTTTTTGCTTCTGAACAGTTTTGGCATCTCACTTTATCCTTTGAAATTCAGAATGATTGGCATCTATAGGAACTCAGAGTTTCAGATAGTGTTATTGATTCTCCTAGTTCAGTATGTTGATTCTTGAACACAGCTACTTTATGAGTCTTGGCCATGGCCCTAAGCACTTTGTTTTCCAATATTACCTCCGGATACATAAATCCCACAGACACATAACTGGGTGAAACTTCTCAGATTGTGACTTAGCTTTGCTAAAGTCCCCAATTAGAGGTGTCTAGAGTTCTTAAGCACACTCTTTTTGCTTTGGATCACAACTTTAACCACTCAGTCTCAAGCTTTTCACTTAGACCTTCATGACACAAGCACATGGTTAGGGACAGCTTGATTTAGCCGCTTAGGCCATTTCCTTGGGCTCTCCTATCCATTAATGCTCAAAGCCTTGGATCCTTTTTACTCTTGCCTTTTGGTTTAAAGGGCTATTGGCTTTTTCCTTTTCTTTTTTGCCTTTTTTTCACTATTTTTTCTTACTTCAAGAATCAATTTCATGATTTTTCAAATTATCAATAACATGTCTCTTTGTTCATCATTCTTTCAAGAGCCAACAATTTTAACATTCATAGACTTCACCATCAAAAATATGCACTATTCAAGTATTCATTTAGAAAACAAAAAGTATTGCCACCACATCAAAATAATTAAACTAATTTCAAGATAAAATTTGAAATCCAAGTACTTCTTATTCTTTTGTAATTAAGCACATTTTTCATTTAAGAGAGGTGAAGGATTCATGGAATTATTCATAGCTTTAAGGCATAGACACTAGACACTAATGATCATGTAATGAAGACATAAACATAGACAACACATAAAGCATAAAATTCGAAAAATAGAAAAATAAGAACAAGGAAATTAAAGAATAGGTCCACCTTAGTGATGGCGGCTAGTTCTTCCTCTTGAAGGTCCAATGGAACGCTTAAGCTCCTCTATGTCTCTTCCTTGCCTTTGTTGCTCCTCCCTCATAGCTCTTTGATATTCTTTAATCTCATGGAGAATGATGGAGTGCTCTTGGTGCTCCACACTTAGTTGGTCTATGTTGTAACTCAAGCCTTTCAAAGAGGTGTTGAGTTGCTCCCAATAGTTGTGTGGAGGAAAATGCATCCTTTGAGGCATCTCAGGGATTTCATGAGGAATTTCCTCATGCTCATGTTGAGGTCCATGAGTGGGATCTCTTCTTTGCTCCATCCTTTTCTTAGTGATGGGATTGTCCTCTTCAATGAGGATGTCTCCTTCTATGTCAATCCCAGCCAAATTACTTTGGTGACAAATGAGACGAGGAAAGGCAAGCCTTGCCAAGGTGGATGACTTGTCAGCCACCTTGTAGAGTTCTAGAGGTATGATCTCATGAACTTCAACTTCCTCCCCAATCATGATACTATGGATCATGATGGCCCGATCCACAGTCACTTCAGATCGGTTGCTAGTAGGAATGATGGAGCATTGGATGAACTCCAACCATCCTCTAGCTACAGGCTTAAGGTCTGGTCTTCTCAATTAAACCGAATTACCTCTTGAGTCTCTTTTCCATTGAGCTCCTTCCACACATATGTCCATGAGGACTTCGTCCAACCTTTGATCAAAGTTGACCCTTCTAGTGTAGGCGCGTGCGTTTTCTTGCATCATTGGCAAGTGGAACGCCAACCTTACATTTTTCGGACTGAAATCTAAGTATTTCCCCCGAACCATTGTAAGCCAATTCTTTGGGTTTGGGTTCATACTTTGATCATGGTTCCTAGTGATCCATGCATTGGCATAGAACTCTTGAACCATTAAGATTCTGACTTCTTGAATGGGGTTGGTAAGAACTTCCCAACCTCTTCTTCGGATTTCATGTCGGATCTCCGAATACTCATTTTTCTTGAGCATGAAAGGGACCTTAGGGATCACCTTCTTCTTGGCCACAACTTCATATAAGTGGTCTTAATGGACCTTTGAGATGAATCTTTCCATCTTTCATGACTCAGAGGTGGAAGCTTTTGCCTTCCCTTTCCTCTTTCTAGAGGTTTCTCCGGCCTTAGGTGCCACAAATGGTTATGGAAAAATAAAAAGCAATGCTTTTACCACACCAAACTTAAAAGGTTTGCTCGTCCTCGAGCAAAAGAAGAAAGAAAGAAGGAGAAGAAGAAGAAAATGGAGGAGATAGAGGGAGATAGAGGTTCGGCCAAGGGGGTAGGAGAGTGTTTGTGATGTGTGAAAATGAAGGAGTGAAGAGGGGTATTTATAGGAAAAGATAGGGAGAGTGGCCGAATGGAATTGGATGGGTTTAGGAGGGAAAAGTGTTTGAATTTGAAAGTGAGGTAGGTGGGGGGTTTTTGGGGAAGAATGATGGCGGTGATTGGTGAAGAGAATATAAGGAATGGAATAGGATTTGATAGGTTAGTGGTACTTTGGGTAGAGTGTTATAGAGATGTGTGAGGAAGAGAGAGAGAGGTGGGATAGGTGAGGATCTTGTGGGGTCCACAGATCCTGAGGTGTCAAGGATTTCTCATCCCTGCTCCATTTAGGCATGTAAACGCCCTTAGTGTGCAATCCTAGCATTTAACGCCAGACTGCTGCTTGTTTCTGGCGTTAAACGCCAGCTTTTATTCCTTTTCTGGCGTTAAACGCTAAGCTGCAACCTGTCTCTAGCGTTTAACGCCAGTTTGTTGCTTCTTTCTAGCGTTTAACGCCAGTCTGGTGCTTCTTTCTGGCATTTAACGCCCAGAATGGTGCAGACTGGGCGTTAAACGCCCATTCTGCTACCCTTACTGGCGTTTAAACGGCAGTAAGTTTCTCCTCCAGGGTGTGCTATTTTTAATGCCATTTTTTATTTTTCTTTAATTTTTTGTAGTTATTTTTGTGACTCCACATGATCATCAACCTAAAAAAAGAAAATAACATAGAAAAATAAAATTGGGTTGCCTCCCAATTAGCGCTTCTTTAATGTCAATAGCTTGATAGTGAGCTCTCATGGAGCTCCACAGATGTTCAGAGCATTGTTGGAGCCTCCCAACACCAAACTTAGAGTTTGAATATGGGGGTTCAACACTAAACTTAGAGTTTGGTTGTGGCCTCCCAACACCAAACATAGAGTTTGACTGTGGGGGCTTTGTTCGACTCTGGATTGAGAGAAGCTTTTCTTACTTCCTCTCCATGGTTACAGAGAGAGATCCTTGAGTCTTAAACATAATGTAGTCCTCATACAATTGAAGGATCAACTCTCCTCTGTCCACATCAATCACAGCTTTTGCTGTGGCTAGGAAGGGTCTTCCAAGGATGATGGATTCATCCTCATCCCTCCTAGTGTCTATGATTATGAAATCAGCAGGGATGTAAAGGCCTTTGACCTTTACTAGCATGTCCTCTACCTGTCCATAAGCCTTTTTCATGGATTTGTCTACCATCTCTAATGAGAATTTGGCAGCCTGTACCTCAAAGATTCCCAATTTATCCATTACAGAGAGTGGCATTAAGTTTATGCCTGACCCCAGGTCACACAGAGCCTTCTCAAAGGTCATGGTGCCTATGGTATAGGGAAGTAAGAATTTACCAGGATCCTATCTCTTTTGAGGTAATGTCTGCCTAACCAAGTCATTTAGTTCATTGGTGAGCAAGGGGGGTTCATCCACCCAAGTCTCATTACCAAATAACTTGGCATTCAGCTTCATGATTGCTCCAAGGTACTTAGCAATTTGCTCTTCAGTAATATCTTCATCCTCTTCAGAGAAGGAATAGTCATCAAAGCTGATGAATGGCAGAAGTAGGTTCAATGGAATCTCTATGGTCTCTAGATGAGTCTCAGATTCCTTAGGTTCCTCAAATGGTAACTCCTTTTTATCCAGAGAACGTCCCATGAGGTCTTCCTCACTGGGATTCACGTCCTCCTCCTCCTCCCTAGGTTCGGCCACACCAAGTAAGGTTATGGCCTTGCACTCTCTTTTTGGATTCTCTTCTGTATTACATGGGAGAGCATTAGGAGGAGTTTCAGTGACTCTTTTACTCAGCTGGCCCACTTGTTCCTCCAAGTTTCTAATGGAGGACCTTGTTTCATTCATGAAACTTAGAGTGGCCTTAGATAGATCAGAGACTATGTTTGCTAAGCTAGAGGGGCTCTGCTCAGAATTCTCTGTCTGTTGCTAAGAGGATGATGGAAAAGGCTTGCTATTGCTAAACATGTTTCTTCCACCATTATTAAAGCCTTGTTGAGGCTTTTGTTGATCCTTCCATGAGAAATTTGGATGATTTCTTCTTGAGGGATTATAGGTGTTTCCATAGGCTTCACCCATGTAATTCACCTCTGCCATTGCAGGGTTCTCAGGATCATAAGCTTCTTCTTCAGAAGATGCTTCTTTAGTACTGTTGGATGCATTTTGCAATCCATTCAGACTCTGAAAAATCATATTGACTTGCTGAGTCAACATTTTGTTCTGAGCCAATATGGCATTAAGAGCATCAATTTCAAGAACTCCCTTCCTCTGAGGCGTCCCATTACTCACAGGATTCCTTTTAGAAGTGTACATGAACTGGTTATTTGCAACCATTTCAATGAGTTCCTGAGCTTCTGCAGGCATTTTCTTTAGGTGAATAGATCCACCTGCAGATTGGTCCAATGACATCTTAGAAAATTCAGACAGACCATCATAGAATATATCCAGGATGGTCCATTCTGAGAGCATGTCAGAAGGACACTTTTTGGTCAGTTGCTTGTATCTTTCCCAAGCTTCATAGAAGGATTCACCTTCTTTCTGCCTGAAGGTTTGAACATCCACTCTAAGCTTGCTCATCTTTTGAGGAGGAAAGAATTTGGCTAAGAAAGTCGTGACCAGCTTATCCCAAGAGTTCAGGCTATCTCTAGGTTGAGAGTCCAACCATATTCTAGCTCTGTCTCTTATAGCAAAAGGGAAAAGCATAAGCTTATAGACCTTGGGATCAACTCCATTGGTCTTAATAGTATCACAGATCTACAAGAATTCAGTTAAGAACTGAAAAGGATCTTCTGATGGAAGTCTATGAAACTTGCAATTTTGTTGCATCAGAGAAACTAATTAAGGCTTTAGCTCAAAGTTGTTTGCTCCAATAGCAGGGATTGAGATGCTTCTTCCATGGAAGTTCGAATTTGGTGTAGTGAAGTCACCAAGCATCTTCCTTGCATTGTTGTTGGGTTCGGCCATGTCCCTTCTTTTTCGAGATTCTCTATAAGGTTTTCTCTAGATTGTTGTGCTTTAGCTTCTCTTAGCTTCTTCTTCAGAGTCCTTTTAGGTTCAGGATCTATTTCAACAAGAATGTCCTTGTCCTTGCTCCTGCTCATATGAAAAAGAAGAGAACAGAAAAGAAGAGAAATTCTCTATGTCATAGTATAGAGATTCCTTTATGTGAGTAGCAGAGGAGAAGAATAGAAGAGGAAAAATTCGAACACAGAGAGAGAAGAGAAGAGGGTTCGAATTATGAGTAGAAGAGAAGTGTTAGTAAATAAATAAATAAATAGAAGGAGATGAGAGAGAGGAGTTTTCGAAAATAATTAAGAAGAAAAGGAAGATATTTTTGTTTTTATTTTAAAATATAGTTAGAATTCAAAAATTAAGAAAAGAAATAAAATTAAAATTAAAATTTGAAATAATTAGTTAATTAGAAAGATTTTTGAAAAAGAGGAAGGTGATTTTCGAAAATTAGAGAGAGAAAAGTAGTTAGGTAGTTTTGAAAAAGATAAGAAATAGTAAAACAAACGAAAAGTAAATTAGTTAATTGAAAAAGATTTGAAAATCAATTTTGGAAAGATAAGAAGTTAGAAAAGATTTTGAAATTGATTTTGAAAAAGATATGATTTGAAAAAGATATGTTTGAAAAGATATGATTGAAAAGATATGATAAAAAAGATATGATTGAAATTTATTTTGAAAAAAGATTTGAAAAAGAAATTTAGAAAGATTTGATTTTGAAAATTAAAGTTAATGACTTGACTAACAAGAAACTAAAAGATATGATTCTAGAATTTAAAGATTGAACCTTTCTTAACAAGAAAGTAACAAACATGAAATTTTTGAATCAAATCCTTAAATGTTAGTAATAATTTCGAAAATAGAAGATAAAATAAAGAAAAATATTTTTGAAAATTAATTTTAAATAATTTTTGAAAATAAAAAAGGAAAAAGGAAAGATTTGATTTTGAAAACGATTTTGAAAAGATAAATTTTTGAAATTGAAATCTTGACTTGACTAAAAAGAAACAACTAATTTTAAAAATTTTTGACTAAGTCAACCCAAAGATATCGAAATTTATGAGTGAAATAAGGAAAAGATATTTTTTTGATTATTTTTATTTTTAATGAGGAGAGAGAAAAACCACAAAATGACTCAACACATAAAAATTTTGGATCAAAACAAATGATGCATGCAAGAACACTATGAATGTCAAGATGAACACCAAGAACACTTTGAAGATCATGATGAACATCAAGAACTTATTTTTGAAAATTTTCAAGAAAAGAAAAACATGCAAGACACCAAACTTAGAAATTTTTTAATGCTTAGACACTAACAAACTAAAAATGCATATGAAAAATAAGAAAAGACAAAAAACAAGAAAAATTAAAGATCAAACAAAGAAAATCCTCAAGAATAACTTGAAGATTATGAAGAACACATGCATGAATTTTTTGAAAATTCTTAGAAAATTAAAAAGATGTAATTGACCCCAAACTTAAAAATTGACACTAACTCAAACAAGAAAAACAAAATATTTTTGGTTTTTTATGATTTTATAAATTGTTTTTGGATTTTTCGAAAATTATTTTTGGAAAAACGAAAAAGAAGAAAAATTTTGGAAGATTTTTTAAAACTTTTTGAAAATAAAATAATGGTTAAAACAAGAAGAAAATTACCTAATCTGAGCAACAAGATGAACCGTCAGTTGTCCAAACTCGAACGATCCCCGGCAACGGCACCAAAAACTTGGTGCACGAAATTATGATCTCAATGGCGCAAAGAACTTGGTACGCACGATTGTAATCTCAACTCTTTTTCACAACTTCGCACAACTAACTAGCAAGTGCACTGGGTCGTCCAAGTAATAAACCTTACGTGAGTAAGGGTCGATCCCATGGAGATTTTCGGCTTGAAGCAAGCTATGGTCATCTTGTAATTCTCAGTCAGGCAGATTCAAATGGTTATAGAGTTTTGAAAATTAAAAGATAAAAAAAACATAAAATAAAGATAGAGATACTTATGCATTTCATTGGTGGGAATTTCAGATAAGCGTATGGAGATGCGTTATTCCTTTTGAACCTTTGCTTTCCTACTGCCTTCATCCAATCCTTCATACTCCTTTCTATGGAAAGCTGTATGTTGGGTGTCACCGTTGTCAATAGCTACTTCCCATCCTCTCAGTGAAAATGGTCCACTACGGTTTCTGTATGGCTAATCAACTATCGGATTTCTCGTCTCGGATGAAAAATACCAGGCACAACTACCGCATGGCTAATCAGCTGTTGGTTCTTGATCGTATTGGAATAGGATTTACTATCATTTTACGTCTGTCACTATGCCCTACAGTCACAAGTTTGAAGCTCGTCAAAGTCATCCCTTCCCAGATCCTACTCAGAATACCACAGACAAGGTTTGGACTTTCCGGATCTCAGGAATGCTGCCAATTGATTCTAGCCTATACCACGAAGGTTCTAATCTCATATTCAGATGCCTCATTGTCAGAGGGAAGTCAATGTGAATCGTTGATTAGAATCCCAAGAGATACACACTCTAGCTTTCGCAGGTAGAACAGAAGTGTTTGTCAGGCATGCGTTCATAAGTGAGAATGGTGATGACTGTCACGAATCATCACATTCATTAAGTTGAAGTGCGAGTGAACATCTTAGAATAAGAATAAGCTTGAATTGAATAGAAGAACAACAGTACTTTGCATTAATACTCGAGGGACAGCAGAACTCCACACCTTAATCTATGATGTGTAGAAACTCCACCGTTGAAAATACATAAGTAAAAATCGGGTAGGCATGGCCAAATGGCCAGCCTCCCAAAAACATGAACAATGATCCAAAGATGATCCAAAAGTCCCCAGTATCCAAGATGTCTAATACAATATTAAAAAGTTCTATTTATACTAAACTAGTTACTAGGGTTACAGAAACAAGTAAATGATGCAAAAATCCACTTTTGGGCCCACTTCGTGTGTGCTTGGGCTGAGCATTGAAGCTTTCACATGTAGAGGCCTTATTTGGAGTTAAACACTAGTTTGTAACTTGTTTCTGGTATTTGACTCTAGCTTGCAACTTGTTTCTGGCGTTTAACGCCAGAATAGGGCAGAAAGCTGCCGTTGAACGCCAGTTTGCGTCGTCTAAACTCAGGCAAAGTATAGACTATTATATATTGCTGGAAAGCCCTAGATGTCTACTTTCCAACGCAATTGAGAGCGCACCATTTGGATTTCTTTAGTTCCAAAAAATCCATTTAGAGTGGAGGGAGGTCAGAATCCAACAGCATCTGCAGTCCTTCTTCAGCCTCTGAATCAGATTTTTGCTCAGGTCCTTCAATTTCAGCCAGAAAATACCTGAAATCACAGAAAAACATACAAACTCATAGTAAAGTCCAGAAATGTGAATTTTGCTTAAAAACTAATAAAAATATACTAAAAATTAACTAAATCATACTAAAAACTATGTAAAAATAATGTCAAAAAGCGTATAAATTATCCGCTCATCACAGCTGCAGCTGATGGACGAAAGATATACAGTGGTAGGGAGTCTTAAAACTGGTGATTGGCACCTTTGCCCCCTTTTGGGTTCTGTGTAAACGAGGATTATTGGCCCTGGCCTCCTCTAATTTTGATTATGAAATCAATTTGAGCAGCATGTAATTTGCAGCGGTTGATACACAAAATCGCCACTATCCTTACCAGTCTTAGATGGAGACAAACTCCACTACAAGAACCACAGCTATTCAATCAATTTGTGGTAGTTTGGGAAAACACTGACAATTTTCTGCTACTAAGTGTCGTTTCTCTTGTAGTGACACTAAGCCAGACTAATCCCCTTCAAGTCACTAATGGTCCACCCAACAAATGGCTCTTGAGAACTTGTATCAAAGCTTCCTCTTCTTCATGCCTCAGAGAGGAGCTAATGACAACTGGATAAGAATCATGCTCGCCTAGAAATGCATTCTTCAAAGAGGGAGGCAAGGGCTTCAACTCAAGTTTCGAAGGCCCTTCCTCTTTACTAATGGCGTGTAGCTCCCTTTCTTGAGGTGGTGAATCATCAATCTCAAGCAAACCGTCCCCTGAAGAGGGTTCCAAAACACCATCAAGCTCTTCTGCTTAAAAAACCTCTTGAATTATTGGCTCAGTAAGATCAATTCTCATACATCCCTCAGAATTACTAGGATGTTGCAGAGCCTCAAGCACATTAAGGACAACCTCTTCTTTATTGACCTTCAAAGTCAATTCACCCTTTTGCACATCAATAAGGGCTCTTTCTGTAGCTAAAAAGGGTCCCCCCAAAATAATAGAGGCATTCTTATCCTCTTCCATATCTAGTATTACAAAATCAGCAAGAAAAATAAATTGTTCTACTTTCACAAGTAAATTCTCAATAACTCCTAAGGGAAATTTAATTGAACAGTCAGCAAGTTGAAGAGAAAAACGAGTGGGTTTTACCTCATCAATTTGTAGCTTTCTCATCAAAGAAAGTGGCATGAGGTTGATGCTAGCTCTAAGGTCTTCCTTTATTATCACCATTATCTCACTCTCTTTCCAGTTCCTCTTATTAGACAAAAACTCCTTCATGAACTTAGCATAAAGAGGCATTTACGCAAGAGCCTCTGCAAAAGAAATGTTGATCTAAAGCTTCCTGAAGACATCTAAAAATCTAGAGAACTACTTGTCTTTAGAGGTCTTCTAAAGCCTCTGAGAGTAAGGCATCTTAGACTTGTACTTAGGTGGTTTAGGTATTGCTAGATATTGCTCAAGATCAATCGGAAAGGGATTATCCAGATGCCTTGGAAGGGAGTGTTCCTCTATGCTCTTAGCCTCCTCCGGAGCCTCTTTCTCAATCGGCTCCTCATTAACTTTTACTTCTGAACCTGCTACCTTACCACTTCTCAAATGTATGGCCTTTCACTTGGGTTAGGCATTGTATCATTGGGAAAAACATTAGGAGGCCTTTCAGATACTTGCTTGCTCAACTGACCTACTTGAATGTCCAACTTGCTGAATGAAACTCTGGTTTCTTGCGTAAAACTGTGAGTACTCTTGGAGAGTTCTGCAACTATAGATTCCAAGTCAGATAATTTCTGATAATGAGAAGGTTCTTGCTATAGTTGAAAGGGCTGGAACTAACGGTTGTTGAAGTTGTTCTAATTAAAATTGTCCTGAGAATTGTTGTTGAAATTCTGTCGCCTCTGTGGTTGTTTTTCCCACCCGAAGTTCAGGTGATTCCTTTACCTCGGATTAAGGGGAAAATTGACCATAATCATAACTCTCATCTTGAGGGAAGGCACCACTCATGTTATAGGAAGTATCTTATGTATTGATGGATGAGACTTGAAATCCACTCAAATGTTGAGTAATAGCACTAATCTCTTGAGACATTGCCTTGTTCTGAGCAAGAATTGTGTCCAAAGCATCCAATTCCATGACTCATTTCCTCACAGAGGTCCTCCAAGAGGAATACAGATATTGGTTGTTAGCAACCATCTCAATCAAATCCAGAGCCTTATTAGGGGTCTTTTTCATGTGAAGAGATTCAATTGTAGAATTATCTAAAGACATTTTGGCGGCCTCGGTAACTCTATCATAAAAGATCTGTAACTGGATCCAGTATGAAAATATGTTAGGAGAACATTTTCTAAGCATCAACTTATATCTCTCCCAAGCTTCATAAAGAGATTCACCCTCTCTCTGTCTGAAAGTCTGAATATCAGTCGTCATCTTAGTGAGCTTTTAAGGTGGAAAGAATTTGGTTAGGAATCTATTGACCAGCTTGTCCCATGTATCCAAGCTCTCCTTGGGTTGTGTGTCAAGCCACTACTTGGCTCTGTCCCGTACAGCAAACGGAAAAAGCAACAACCTATTGACATCATGATGAACTCCATTGGTCTTTACTGTGTCACAGATTTGTAGGAAACTAGGGATGAATAAGTTAGGGTCTTCCTACGGGAATCCATCAAACTGACAGTTTTATTGCACCAAAGAAATAAGTTGAGGCTTCAACTCAAAGTTGTTAGCACCTACAGGAGGTACAACAATGCTATTACCATAAAAGTTAGGATTTGAAGAAGTGTAGGAGCCAATGGTCCTTCTAGGTTGCTTAGGATTATTAGGAGCATTAGGAATGACAAAATTGTTGTTGTTTAATTCCATGGTGAATTCTTCAGATTCCTTCTCAAAATTATCCTTGAGATTCTCAGCAGCATTGTAAGCTCTAGTCTACTGTAAATGCCTTCGTAAAGTCCTCTCAATCTCAGGATCAAAGTGGTTCCTTGTCTTTGTTCCTACTCATAAATAAACATAAAAAAAAAGAAAAGTGGGAATCTCTACATCAGAGTGAAGAGAATTTCCAGTGAGGTAACTTGAGTAAAAGAAATAAAACAAAATAAACTAAATAAATTGAGCTAGAAATTTTGAAAATTAATCAGAAAAAAGGAACAAGAAATTTCAAAAATAATAAAGAAAAGAAATAAGAAAATAAAATAAAAGAATAACGGAAACGCCAAACTTAATCTCGAAATTAAGGGAAAACATTTCAAATAAATTAAAGCAAAAAATGTCTAATGTAAGCTATCATACAACGGGTAGTTGTAATCACAGTTAATCCCTGGCAACGGCGCCAAAAACTTGGTACGGATTTAGAAAACCACAAGCTAACCGGCAAGTGCACCGGGTCGTACCAAGTGATACGTCAAGTTAGTGAGGGTCGATCCCACGAGGACTGATGGACTAAGTAACAATAGTTGAGTGATTCACTTAGTTAGACAAGCAAAAAAAAAGTGTTTTGATTTTAAATTGCATTAAACGGTAATAAGAGAAATTAAGAAAGCAAACAGTAAATTGGTTGTGAGAATTATATGAGAAAATAGTTAAGGTTTTAGAGATATTTACTTTTCTGGATTAACAATTCTTATTAACCACTTTGATTATGAAAAGATTCAATTCACAGCAAACTTTAAGTGATTAGATTCTAATTTTTTGGTAATTTAATCCTCATATAACTCAATCAACCGCTAATTCCTTGGTCATTTATTCTAATTAAAGGGTTTAGGTTCAAATCCTAGTTTATAGGCCACATAAAACCTTAATAATCCAAAGATGATATGATTATATGTCACGTATCACATTAAGTTCAAATAGTTAGAAAGTTATGAGAATTCAGTTTCAAGCAATTATTCAGGTGATATAACGTTTTCAAGATTCAATAAGAATTCAAGTTAGAAAAGAGTTATTTTCCAATACACTCTAATCCGTAAGATGAAGAACAAAACATATTCTTGAATGTAAAAATCAATGTATAAATCCGAAGTAGAAAACAATAGCTATTAATCCATTCAAATAAACAGAGCTCTTAACCTTAACAATGGAGGCTTAGTTGCTCATGGTGTGGAAAACTCTAGCAGAGAAAAGTGTAAACTGAAGAAGAGGAGAAGAAGGTTAGGTAAAAAATATATCTTCTCCTTTTATATCTAACCCTAATTAATGTAAAATATTATTTCTAAAACCTAAATATATCTTTTCTTAATTCAAAACTAATTCTAAAAACTAAATTAAATCAAAAGATTCTATGGAGATCACGTGAAAGCCTTTCAAGGTCAGGAGTCTAGCGCCAAACTTGAGCGCCATGTTCATGTAACTTTGGCACCCATTCCAACACTCATGGCGCCAAACTCTAGAGATGCGGTGTTTGGCTCAACCATGGCTGAACCTGTTGGTTTTAGTCTCTAAACCAACAATAATCCTTTCATACAAAAATTTGTTTGTCACAAGTAACAAACCCCTAAAATTTATAAACCAAAGTATTCAAACCTCGGGTCGTTCTCCCTAGGAATTGCAATAAAGTACCTTGCTATTGGTTATGAGGTATGTTTGGGGTTTTTAAGATATTAGACAAAAAATGTAAATTGCAAAGAAAATAAACTAACAACTAACAAAGCTTTTGGCAAGATATGAGAACTAGAGATCCTATCCTAGTTATCCTCCTCAATTATGACCACAAATTGTTCATTGCTCCCACTTAGTTAACCTCTAACCATGGAGGAAATTCATGTGGATAAATCAATTTGATTCCTCAAGTCCTAATCAACTCCTAAAGGAGAGACTAGCGTTAGAGACATTCAAATCAATTAGAAAATTCTAATTATCAATCAACAAAGGAATTAGATAACTCAAGAGTCACTAATTACTCAACCAAAACCAAGATGAACAAAATCTATACTAAAATCCAACCAAACATTTCATCAAACACTTAGAAGGTACAAAAGAAAAGCAAAGCAAATTGACAACAAGAATAGAATCTAACAACAATTATTGCAAGGAATTAACAACAACAATAAAAAGAAACACAATTATTATGAATTACCTCAAATTGAATTGAAAGAAAATAGAAGGAACAAGAGTAGATCTACAACAAAGCATAGAAACAACATAAAGGAGATTACAACAAAAGAATAGAAGAAGAATGAATGTAACAACAAGAATTGAGAATCAAGAGTATAAGAAAGCATGAATCTAAATCTAGATCTAAGAACTAAACCTAATCCTAATCCTAATCCTAGAGAGAAGTGAGAGCTTCTCTCTCTAAAACTAACTCTAAATTAATTCTAATTAGTGTGAATGATGGAATTCCCCCTTTGCTCTTCAATCCTTGGCTTTAAATAGCATTTTTGGCGCCAAAGTTGGTTGGGATTGGGCCCCACAACCCTTCTGAATTTGCTGGCCACGTTTTCATTAAAAAATCATATACCAGCACCGACGCGTACGTGCACAGCACGCGTACACGTCCAAGGGGTAATTCGCAAAGTGCGCGCACCCGTCCATGGGCGAGTTCAATTCTTTGGCTTTTCATGATCTTCTCCACTTTGTATGCTTTCCTTTCACTCCTTTGATCCTTTCCTAGCCCTTTTCAACCTGAAATAACTTAACAAACAAGTCAAGGCATCTAGTGGAATCAAAGGTGAATTAAATTTAGCTAATTAAGGACCTAAAAAGCATGTGAAGCACAAATTGGGAGATAATCATGAAACCATGCTATTTTATTGAGTAAATGAGGGTAAAAGGTCATAAAATCCCTTAAAATCAATACAAGATAAACCCTACAAATGGGGTTTATCAGAACCCAATGTGAGTTATTGCATGTAATCCGGCACCAAACGCCGATAGGGTGGCATTTGGCGCCACTGTGGCCGAACCAAATGGGGCTTTATGAGTTCTTGGAGCCAAATTTGAGGTAGATCAAATTTAGCACTACCTTCTGCATGAACATGACTGATGCCAGGGCATCTAGGCCAGTTTCACTAACCTTTTCTTTACTGTTTTAAGGTAGTTTTATGCATTTTCTTAGAGAATAAGGCAAGTTTTGGATGAAAATACACTCACACCTTGATTCAAGCAACTATTGTGAATTTCACATGATTTCATGAAGATTTTGCAAGAATTGAATGACAAATTGATGATGCATAATCTCATAACTTTGACTAGAGCTTTGATGCACTTTATTTGCTTGATTTCAGGACAAAGGAAGTAAGGAAGAACCACGTTAGTAGCCACGTTAACCTAGTTAACGTGACCACTAACGTAGACTAGGGAAGAGCTTGCAATGTTAATGAGAAAAGTGATCATCAATAACGCCTGCGAAGGCATCATAAGCCCACGTTAATTGCCACGTTAACTAGGTTAACGTAGTAGTTAACATGGAGACAAAGAAAGCTCCAACGTTAGTGGTAAACGTGAACACCACTAACGCTCCAAGATTTGGCAATGAGCCACGTTAAGAGTCACATTAACTTAGTTAACATGAACTCTAACGTGGAAGAGAGGAACAATGCCAACATTAGTGACACTCACCTTTGTCACTAACGATGGATCAAACTAGCATTGCCCACGTTAGTGGTCACGTTAAGACCACTAACGTAAAAGTTAACGTGGAGCTAAGATTGATGAGCCAACATTAGTTACACTCACCTTTGTCACTAATGTTGGAGATGGCATTCACTACCACGTTAGTGGCCACGTTAACTTAGTTAACGTGAGCTCTAATGTGGAGAGTTGGGGCACTTGGAGCGTTAGTGACAAAGGTAAGTATCACTAATGCTCTCGAAGATGAGGCATACCCACGTTAAGAGCCACGTTAGTTACACTAACGTGAACTCTAACGTAGGGACAAGGGGCACAAGGCAACGTTATTGGGAAAGGTGAGTCCCAATAACGCTTGCGAAGGTTTATAAGGCAAAGTTAGTGGTCACGTTAGTGCCACTAACATTGGAGTTAACGTGGGTTATATGGGGTTGGAACGTTAGTGAAAAAGGTGATTGCCACTAACGTTCTCGAACCCACAATGTCACTTAACGTTAACTTCACTAATGCCCATGCCTAATTCATACTTTTCTGCAAGCTGAGCCCACTAAAGATTGTAACTGCTTCAACTCAAGATCTAAAGGCGCACATCCAAGACTTGAAGAACTCACTAGAAGATCAAGAGAGGTAGTATATATATGAGTAGTTTTGAACTATAGAGAAGCTTGGCACTTTGGAGAACTACCCTCTGTATATTTACTTTTATGCACTTTTAGCTACAGATGTATTCTTTTCTGCCATTTTCCATTTCTAGAGAAATGAACAACTAAACCCTTTTTATTGGGTTAGGGAGCTCTGTTGTAATTTGATGGATCAATTATAGTTTTCGTTCTCTTCTTCTTTCCTCTCTTTTGATTTACTAGAAAGCTTTCGATCTTAATTCAATTGGTTAGTTGTCTTGGAAATGAAACTCTCCGTAATTGGATCTCCTCTGAGCCTTGGAAAAGGGATGTGGAGATCATGCTAGAAATACTTTCTCATGTTGGACCAAATTGGGGTCTGCGCGGATATAGTGACATGTAATCCTCCCAACACTTTGATTTGGAAATACATGTGGTATAATCAGTGACCATACTTCATCTCTTTCCATGAGCAATTAAATCAAGGAATTGGGCAATTGTTCAAGCTTAGAGAGATTGGGTTGCCAAGGAATTGGAACCCAATCACTTAAGATTGCCAAGGAGATCAATAGATGCTTTTATTGAGGAAGAGATGAAAATGAATTTGATCTGGAGAATACAACATCTCCTGAGCCCAATGAATTCCCCATTTCTGATCTTACCCATTCTCTTTACTTTCTGCCATTTATTTACATGCTCATTTTCCCAAATCCCCATCTAAGATTCTGCACTTTATTTTCTGCTATTTACTTTCCCGACATTTAATTTTCAGTAATTCTGAAACTACATTCTGTTTAGCTCAACTAGCATACTCTTCCAACTAAAGTTGCTTGACCAATCAATCATTGTGGGATTCGACCTCACTCTATTGTGAGTTTTTACTTGACGATAATTCGGTATACTTGCCGAAGGGAAATTTGTTGAGAGACAAGTTTTCATGCATCAATTTTATGGCGCCGTTGCCGGGGATTGATTTTGTATCAACAATGATTAAGTTGGAAGTTCACTAGATTGAGCATTTTTCTTTTGTTTGTTTACTTTATTCAGTTGTTTACCTTCAGTTTGTTTTGTTTTTTCCTCACCTCCTATACCCCCTCTGTTTTCTTTCTTTCTTTATTATTATTTACAATTCTGCTCACTAACCCACTAAATGTTTGATAATTTGCACCACTCACACTAACAATCACTCTAATAAGAATAATCTCTTCATTTCATCTCTTGATGTGTGTTTTGTTAGTTGTATGATAGGGAGAAGAGGGGGAGCTTCAACCTCCTTCGATTCAGAACCTGAAAGAACCTTCCGGAGACTAAGGAGGTAAGCAAGAGGAAAAGGAGTTGTTGGTACTGAGGAAGAGGAAGAGTATTTTGAAACCAAGGTGGAGGAGAACTTGGAAAACAATAATGAAGGAGAAGCTCACAACCATGCTAGAGAAGGCCCTGCAAACCATGTGGACAAGAAAGGAGAGTTCTAGGCTCCTACATCAATCCAAATCCAGGAAATTATGGAAGTAACATCCAAAAGCCCACCATACATGCCAACAACTTTGAA
>NC_029777.3:38320201-38320331 GCF_000817695.3 Arachis duranensis | reverse complement strand
GCCTAATTGGCGCGCTCTCAACGGCGTTGGAAAGTAGACATCCTGGGCTTTCCAGAAATATATGATAGTCCATACTTTGCCTAAGATTTGATGGCCCAAACTGGCGTTCAAAGTCACCCTCAGAATTCCG
>NC_029777.3:38319199-38319865 GCF_000817695.3 Arachis duranensis | reverse complement strand
ATGCCTAGACCTTGTTCTTATGTATTTTCAACGGTGGAGTTTCTACACACCATAGATTAAGGTGTGGACCTCTGCTGTACCTCGAGTATTAATGCAATTACTATTGTTCTTCTATTCAATTCAGCCTATTCTTGTTCTAAGATATTCATTTGCACCCAAGAACATGATGAATGTGATGATTATGTGACACTCATCATCATTCTCACTTATGAACGAGTGCCTGACAATCACTTCTGTTCTACAAGCAAACAAGGCTTGAATGTTTATCTCTTGGATTCTTTAACCGAAATCTTCGTGGTATAAGCTAGAACTGATGGCGGCATTCAAGAGAATCCGGAAGGTCTAAACCTTGTTTGTGGTATTCTGAGTAGGATTCAATGATTGAATAATGACTGTGACGAGCTTCAAACTCGCGATTGTGGGGCGTTAGTGACAGATGCAAAAGAATAACTGGATTCTATTCCGACATGATCGAGAACCGACAGCTGGATAGCCATGCCGTGATAGGGTGCGTTGAACATTTCCACTAAGAGGATGGGAGGTAGCCACTGACAACGGTGAAACCCTTGCATACAGCTTGCCATGGAAAGGAGTAAGAAAGATTGGATGAAGACAGTAGGAAAGCAGAGAAACGGAAGGGACCAAGCATCTCCATACGCTTATCTG
>NC_029777.3:38317997-38318993 GCF_000817695.3 Arachis duranensis | reverse complement strand
TGGACGACCCAGTGCACTTGCTGGTTAGTTGTGCGGAATTGCAAAAGTGTGATTTCAATTTCGTGCACCAAGTTTTTGGCGCCGTTGCCGGGGATTGTTCGAGTTTGGACACCTGACGGCTTATCTTGTTGCTTAGATTAGGACTGTTTTATTTTTGTTGGTTTAGAGTCTTTTATTTGAGTTTAGTTTCATATTTTAAGTTTGGTGTCAATTGCATGATTTTGTTTTTTTCTTTTAATTTTCGAATTTGCACGTCCTTAGTCCCTTTTTGATCCTTAAAAATTCTAAGTTTGGTGTCTTCTTTGTGTTTTTCCTTTAAATTTTCAAAAAATTAGTGTTTGATTTTCTAAAAATTTTAAGTTTGGTGTCATTTTGTTGTTTTTCTCTTTCCTCATTTCAAAAATCAAATCTTTTTCACAAAAAATTTTCAATCATATCTTTCTAATTGCTAATCTCAAAATCTTTTTGATTAACTAATTGATTCAGTTTTCAATTTGCTTTGATCTTATTTTCTTTTAATTTTCGATTTTTTTATTTTATTTTCCTTTTGTTTTTATTTTATTTTTCGGTTAATTCAAAAAAAAATATATTTTTATCTACTTGCAATTCATATCATACTCCCTTTCTCCATCATGGACCTAAGTGGAATTGAGCAGTCCAAAAGGACTCTGGGGTCATATGCTAACCCCATTACAGCTGCATATGGGAGTAGCATCTGTACACCTCCCATCAAAGCAAGCAGCTTTGAGCTAAATCCTCAACTCATTATCATAGTGCAGCAAAATTGCCAGTATTCCGGTCTTCCACAGGAAGAACCTACCGAGTTTCTGGCACAGTTCTTACAAATTGCTGACACAGTACATGATAAAGAGGTGGATCAGGATGTCTACAGACTACTACTGTTTCCATTTGCTGCAAAAGATCAAGCTAAAAGGTGGTTAAATAAGCAACCTACAGCAAGCATAAAGACATGGAAACAGTTATCAGACAAATTCC
>NC_029777.3:38314621-38315530 GCF_000817695.3 Arachis duranensis | reverse complement strand
TCTAAGTTTGGTGTTGGGAGGTTCCAACATTGCTCTGAGCATCTGTGAGGCTCCATGAGAGCCCTCTGTCAAGCTACTGACATTAAAGAAGCGCTTGTTGGGAGGCAACCCAATGTTATATTTTATCTATTTTCCTTTGTTATTTTATGTTGATGATCATGAGAAGTCACAAAATCAATTGAAAAAGCAAAAACAGAAAAAAAAACAGAAAGAAAAATAGCACACCCTGGAGGAAGAACCTGCTGGCGTTTAAACGCCAGTAAGGCTAGCAGATGGGCGTTTAACGCCCAGTCTGGCACCATTCTGGGTGTTTAACACCAGAAAGGGGCACCAGACTGGCGTTAAACGCCAGAGAAGAGCAAGAACTTGGCGTTAAATGCCTAAAATGGGCATCAGCCCGGCGTTTAACGCCAGAATTGGCACAAAGAGCAATTTTGCTCGCCACTTGGTGCAGGGATGACTTTTCCTTGACACCTCAGGATCGGTAGACCCCACAGGATCCCCACCTACCCCACCACTCTCTCTCTCTTCTTCACCCATTCACCAATCACCTCAACACCTCTTCCCCAAAAACCCTTCACCTGTCAAATCCCATCTTTCTCTTCACCACTCACATCCATCCTTCATAAAACCCCACCTACCCCACCATTCAAATTCAAACCACTTTCCCTCCCAAACCCACCCATACATGACCGAACCATAACCCCCCCACTCCTATATAAACCCTTCTTCCCTCCTTCATTTTCACACAACCTAAACACTACTTCTCCCCCCTTTTGGCCGAACCACAAGGCCATCTCCATATCCTCTATTTCTTCTTCTTCTACTCTCTTCTTTCTTCTTTTGCTCGAGGACGAGCAAACCTTTTAAGTTTGGTGTGGTAAAAGCATTGCTTTTTGTTTTTCCATA
>NC_029777.3:38313171-38313848 GCF_000817695.3 Arachis duranensis | reverse complement strand
ATATTGAGGAGCTCAAGCACTCCATAGGATCTTCAAGAGGAAGAACAAGCCGCCATCACTAAGGTGGACCCATTCTTTAATTTCCTTGTTCTTTATTTTTCTGTTTTTCGAAAAATTATGCTTGTGTTTAGCTATGTTTGTGTCTTGTGATCATTAGTGTCTTAGTGTCTATGCCTTAAAGTTATGAATGTCCTATGAATCCATCACCTTTCTTGTAAAGTTATGAATGTCTTATGAATCCATCACCTTTCTTAAATGAAAAATGTTCTTAATTAAAAAAGAGAAGAATTGCATGAATTTTGAATTTTATAACAGATTAATTATTTTGATGTGGTGGCAATACTTTTGATTTCTGGATGTATGCTTGAACAGTGCATATGTCTTTTAAATTTGTTGTTCATGAATGTTAAAATTGTTGGCTCTTGAAAGACTGATGAAAAAGGATACATGTTACTGAGGATCTGAAAAATCATAAAAATGATTCTTGAAGCAAGAAAAAGCAGTGAATACAAAAAAAAGAAGGAGAAAAATGAAAAAAAAGAGAAAAGAAAACGAGAAAAAAAAAGAGAGAAAAGAAAAAAATTAAAAGTTGTGATCCAAGGCAAAAAGAGTGTGCTTAAGAACCCTGGACACCTCTAATTGGGGACTCTAGCAAAGCTGAGTCACAATCTGAAAAT
>NC_029777.3:38311942-38312161 GCF_000817695.3 Arachis duranensis | reverse complement strand
TTATGTCATTTACTCATCTTTGTAAACCCTAGGCTACTAGTTCTCTATAAGTAGGACCTTTTACTATTGTATTCTCATCTTTGTATCTTTAGATCTTTGTATTCTTGGATCTCTGGATCTTTGATCACGTTTTGGGGGCTGGCCTCACGGCCATGCCTAGACCTTGTTCTTATGTATTTTCAACGGTGGAGTTTCTACACACCATAGATTAAGGTGTGG
>NC_029777.3:38299801-38311738 GCF_000817695.3 Arachis duranensis | reverse complement strand
ACTTCTGTTCTACAAGCAAACAAGGCTTGAATGTTTATCTCTTGGATTCTTTAACCGGAATCTTCGTGGTATAAGCTAGAACTGATGGCGGCATTCAAGAAAATCCGGAAGGTCTAAACCTTGTCTGTGCTATTCTGAGTAGGATTCAATGATTGAATGACTGTGACGAGCTTCAAACTCGCAATTGTGGGGCGTTAGTGACAGACAAAGGTTTATTACTTGGACGACCCAGTACACTTGCTGGTTAGTTGTGCGAAGTTGTAGTGATCACAATTTCGTCCACCACCCTGCAAACCATGCTGGGCAAGAAAGGAGAGTTCTAGGCTCCTACATCAAAATAAATCCAGGAAACTGTGGAAGTAGCATCCAAAAGCCCACCATTGCCAACAACTTTGAATTAAAACCCCAGCTAATCACCCTTGTTCAGAACAATTGCTCATTTGGAGGAAGTGCTCAAGAAGACCCCAATCAACATCTAACCACCTTCTTGAGAATTTGTGACACTGTGAAATCTAATGGAGTCCACCCGGATGTCTATAGGCTGCTTTTGTTCCTTTTTTCACTCAGGGACAAAGCATCCAAGTGGCTTGAATCCTTTCCAAAGGAGAGCGTGACAAATTGGGAAGATGTGGTGAACAAGTTTTTGGCAAGATTCTACCCTCTTTCCCCTAATGATTGGGGTTAAGTTGATCATCGCTCCAAGAATAAGTGCAAGGAATTGAAATTTCATTAAAGTAAATCAAGCTCAATGTAAACTCAAATGTAAAAGTGCAGAGAAGTAAAAATGTATGAAATTGAAATTGCATGAAAGTAAATTGAGCACAATATGAACGGAAATGTAAAATTGCGAAGAAGAAGAACTGTATGAAATTTAAATTGCATAAGAGAAATTAAACTTAATACAAGTTGAAATGTAAAAATTGCATAAAAGAAAAGTGTATCTAAACTAAGAATCCTATACTAAGCTCTCTGGAGTCTCTAATCATCCAAGAGAGCTCTGGAGTCTCTAATCCTCCATCCTTCAGAGCCCTCTTTCTAACTTCAAAATTCTTCATATATATACTCTTTTAAAATGGGTCTTCAAGTACTTGGATGTGGGCTTTTGGCCTTGGTTGAAGTAGTTATGAATGACTCTTTGTGACATTGACAAGGACGTTAGCTCACTTAACGTTTATAAGCTTGCATGGTGCCATTTGAAATGAAACTTGGTGCTAGCGTTGGTGACTGATGAGCTTTTAGTATGATTTAGTTAGCTTTTAAGCAAAATTCACATTTCTGGACATTACTATGAGTTTTTGTGCTTTTTTGTGATTTCAGGTATTTTCTGGCTGAAATTCAGGGACTTGAGCAAAAATCTGATTCAGAAGATGACAAATGATTGATGATGCTGTTGGATTCTGACCTCCCTGCACTTGAAGTGAATTTTCTGGAGCTACGGAACTTCAACTGGCGCGCTCTTAATTGCGTTGGAAATTAGACATTCAGAGCTTTCCAGCAATATATAATAGTCCATACTTTGCTCGAGTTTTAACACTGTAAAACGGCGTCAAAACACCCCTTCTCTGTCCTATTCTGATGTAAAAACGCCAGAACTGGCATAAAAGTTGGAGTTAAACGCCCAAACTGGCATAAAAGCTGGCGTTTAACTCCAAGAGAAGCCTCTACACGTGTAAAGCTCAATGCTCAGCCCAAGCACACACCAAGTGGGCCCAGAAGTGGATTTCTGTATCATTTACTCAATTCTGTAAACCCTAGTGGCTAGTTTCATTATAAATAGGACCTTTTACTATTGTATTTTCATCTTTGGAATTTGACATCTTTGGAACGTTTTCCTTAGACATTGGGGGCTGGCCATTCGGCCATGCCTACCTTATTTTCACTTATGTATTTTCAACGTTGGAGTTTCTACACACCATAGATTAAGGTGTGGAGCTATGTTGTTCCTCGAGTATTAATGCACTTACTACTATTTTCTTTTCAATTCATGCTTATTCCTATTCTAAGATATTCACTCGCACTTCAACCTGATGAATGTGATGATCCATGACACTTATTATCATTCTCACCTATGAACGCGTGACTGACAACCACTTCCGTTCTACTTAAGATTGAGCGTGTATCTCTTAGCCTCCATTCTAAAAGATTGGAGTCTTCGTGGTATAAGCTAGAATTATTGGCGGCCATTCCTGAGATCCAGAAAGTCTAAACCTTGTCTGTGGTATTCTGAGTAGGATCTGGGAAGGGATGACTGTGACGAGCTTCAAACTCGCGAGTGTTGGGCGTAGTGACAGACGCAAAAGGATAGTAAATCCTATTCCAACATGATCGAGAACTGACAGATGATTAGCCGTGCGGTGACAGCGCATTTGGACCATTTTCACTGAGAGGATGGGAGGTAGCCATTGACGCCAGTGAAACCCAACATACAGCTTGCCATGGAAAGGAGTATGAAGGATTGGATGAAGACAGTAGGAAAGTAGAGATTCAGAAGGGACAACGCATCTCTATGCACTTATCTGAAATTCTCACCAATGAATTACATAAGTATCTCTATCTTTATTTTACGTTTTATTTATCTTTTTAATTATGAAACTCCATAACCCATTTGATTCCGCCTGATAGAGATTTACAAGGTGACCATAGCTTGCTTCAAGCCGACAATCTCCGTGGGATCGACCCTTACTCACGTAAGGTTTATTACTTGGACGACCTAGTGCACTTACTAGTTAGTTGTGCGAAGTTGTGAAAAAGAAGTGAGATTGCAATTGTGCATACAAGTTGTTGGCACCATTGTGTATCACAATTTCGTGCACCAGTGACCAACGTTTATGCACAAATGGTGGCACAAACATTGTGAGCATGATTCACTTTGGGCGTTGCCACTAGCGTTTGTACTCAACGTTGGTGCACCAACGTTCGCCTGGTCATGCTTGCGCGTCGCCCACGCGTACGTGTTAAAGCTGTTTTTTGCCATTTCATGCATGCGCGTCGCTCACGTTTGCGCGTGACTTGCTATTTTTCCATTTTCAGGGGTAACGCGTCATCCACGCGTACACGTCACATCAAATTTTTTTAGCTCCAACTTGAGATTTTTTCGAAGACATCGATGTGCAACATTTGTGGCAACGTTTACACACCAACGTTGGCCTGGTCACGCGTGCGCGTCACCCACGCATATGCGTGGAGTGTCAATTTCCACGCTCATGCATACGCGTCGTCCACGCGTGTGCGTCGCAGCCAATTTTTCTAATGCATTCCTCTTGAAATTTTCAAAGATGTTGGTGAGCAACGTTGGTTCACCAACATTCCCACCAATGTTGGGCACCCTTTTCTTTGATAGTAACGTTGCTTGTTAAGCCTTGGAACATTGTGAGCAATGTTTGTTAGCAATGTTTGTTGCAATGTTGGTGAGCCACTTTGGCCATCAACGTTGGTTTTTCTTACATAATCAACATTCATGGCAACGTTGGTGAGCCAACTTTGGCCACCAACGTTGCTTGCTATGCTTCTTCTTACCTATTATCAACCAAACACATTCCATCAAAGTATTGCCATAATCACAAGATAATGCATCATTCATTGCGTCAAGTAAATCTTGCATAAATCTCATGAAAATGCACATAATTAACAATGTTTGATTGAATCAAGACATGCATACATTTCTCATCCAAATGCTTACTTATTGCCTAAGAAATGCATGAAAACCAAGTAAAAACTAATGAAAAAGGCTTGTGAAACTAGCCTAAGATGCCTAGGCATCACAACACCAAACTTAAATCTTGCTTATCCACAAGCAAGCAGTAAAGCATAAGAGAAATCAATGAAAACACAGAGAGATACAAGCCCTTATTGACATATATCAATCTTGGTTAATGGGGTTTTCATGCATGATATCTTAGTTATTCTTCTTTGTGGCTAGAGTGGTGACACTCATTTGGATCCTCACTTTGTTTGCACCCTATGAGACTTCTTATTATTGGTCCTTAGTTTGAGCTTTTCTTGCTCTTTTTTCTTTTTTATTGAGACTTATTGCTTGGCTGAGGCTAAATGCTATGTGTTAAGGTAGCTCTTTAAAGTAAGCTTTAAGCCAGCATTCCCGCCCTAGTTAGTTCAAGATGCTAGGTGTTGAGACACCCCTAAGTACTTACTTGCTCAAGCCTCTCCTTAGCACATACACATCACATGCATTTAGCTTGTTTTATTCTTTGGACATTGGTGCCCAGTAGCTCTTTGGGTCACTAAATGCTTTGTCTCAAAGTAGCTCTTGAGTCCAAGCTTATCTTTGTACAAGAGTATCACAGGCATATATCTAAAATCTCAAGCGATTAGTGCCTAGCCCTGTTTATTTCTTTTTGTTTCTTTCTCTTACATTTTCTTTCTTTTATTATGGAACTCTTTCATTTGTCAAGTCTCACAGAATGTAACTCAAGTTCATATCTCAAAGTCATGCCAACCTCTAGCCTTATTCATGAATCAACTAATGAACAAGCACATACCACCACATAACCTTATTCTATCCTCTATCAAAATAGACCTTTACTCTTTCTCTGTTTCACAACATTTTTCTTATATTCAAGCATGGGAAACAAAGCATACAACTTAAGTAAGATGTCATTATCCAAGCACTTAAACTAGCAAGCCATAAATAAACATAAAATCAACCTAATGCAAATGAATCATGAAAACAAAACACTGATCAACAGGGGCACAATTGCACTTTCAATTAAAATATTTATGCTAGAGACAGGTAAGTAAAGATACAACCTCTTGGTGTCTTCTTGCTTCTTCCGTGTCATCATCATTGTTGGCTTTCTTGTCTTTTCCTTATCTTTCCACATGATGATGCATCTTACCCTCTAAGAGATTGAATAACCTCCTGCAAAGATATTGAAAGTTGCTTGTTCCCCAAGCACTTGAGAGATGGTTAGCATGCATGTATGCTTGTGTTTTTCTAACCTTAAGTTGGTGTGTGAACACCAAACTTAGTTCCTTGCCTACTTCTATATGCAGCAAATGAATACATGCATGAAACATCATGTGCCTTTATTGAGAAAACAAACTATGAACTAGAAAGCAAACAATTATTAAGTAGTTTCCCTGATTGTTTGGAGATAGTGACTAGTCATGCTGAGGGTTGCAATGTGTTCTTAATGAAATCTATGGTGAAACACCAAACTTAGAATTACACATTCACCTTGGATTGTTTTGGTGTACAACACCAAACTTAGCTCCTTACAATACAGATAAATCTACTTAACTCTTTTATTGAAATAACTAAGAACGGAAAATTACCTCTAGTTGGGTTGCAACAAGTGCTCTTTTAATGTCATTAGCTTGACATGTTGTTCATGACTTTTTTCCTCTTCTTCCAGTTTGTTAAGAGGAATGACCTCAGGGGGAAAGAAGAGCAAGTCAGTGTCCCCTGTCTTGGCCTCTTCCCAGCAAGCTTCCTTTTGTTATTTGCTTGATTGAACTTGCTTGTTGGATCCGGGGTTGGATTGCTTGTGGTTGACCTTTTCTTCTTCATGGATATGGTCAATTGTAGCTTGGTCACAATCCTCTTTTCGGTGCTCTTATTAGTTGCCTTCACTTCTTGGATATCAAGACTTGGGTGTTGTGTGATGGTTGGAGTGTCCTCTTCATCAAAAGCCTCTTGAATTGGTTGTTAAATGAACCCGTCCTCTATGCAACTCTCTGCTTAAATTGAGTGTGGACTCCCTTGATTGACTTCCTCCCTTTCTTCTACATGATGTTCCATTGAGTCCTTTGGGAGTGAGTTTTCATGTTCCTTTGTCACCTCAAGTAGCCTTCGTGGATATGGAATCCTAGGCTCATATACCTCCACCACCTCCTTCATTAGGGTTTCACTTGGTATAGGAGCCTTTTCATCTTGCTCTTTCACTTCCTCCTTTACACCCACAAATTGCTCTTCATTCTCCTTTCTTAGCAATCCTGAGTTTTTCCTTATTTGCTCTAATTCCCTTTCCATTTTCTTGAAGAGGATTTCTTATTCTTTCCAGGATTGTTCTTGTCTTTGACAAAATTGTTTGACTATTAGCTCAAGGGATGAAGGCTGAGAATGATTTTGTGGATAGGTGGGTGTTGTGATGAAGTTATTTTTGAGGGGTATGGAATGAATTTTGTGGGTTCTGAAGTGAGGTTTCTGCATAATGGAGTGAATTTTGTGGTTGGTGGAATGAATTATATGGATTTTGGAAGGAAGTTTGTGTTGAGGCATACTCAAGTGATGAATAGTGTTGATATGAAAAATCATGAGGTGAAGTTGGACAATCTTGCATGAATGTATTTGAGGCATAATCAAGTGATGATGACTCTTGATGATTAGAATATAGAGCATTAAAATTCCCTGCCCAGCCACAATTTATGTAGTTGTCATAACAATATGAGTCATTTTGTGGCTCTGGGAGGTATCCCATTTTACTTGATTGTTCACACTCCCTCATACCTTGTTGAAATTCCCAGACACCATGAGAATAATGACATAAATCATTTTGCGGTGGTGGACAATATCCCAAGTAATTTGCTTGATCATTTTGTGGCCCTCGAGTATATCGCCGCTGGGTGGATTGCTCATAATCTATCATTCCTTGGTGATATTCCCAGCCACCATTAGGATAATAACTTGAATCATTATGTGGTGGTGGGCAATATCCCATGAGATTTTCTTGATCAAAAGATGAGGTGAACTCCATTTGAATTTTGTAAAACACAATCACCAAGGAGGATTGAGATTCCTCATGTCACAGATAAGAATTTTTTAGTGAGGCAATAACACAAACACCTTAGTATCAAGAGAAAATAGAAAACTAAAAGAACTTAACTGGCAAAAAACAAAAAAAATGCTTAATCGAGACTTATCACCCACTTAATCATTGTCAATCTAATTCAATCCCTGGCAACGGCGCCAAAAACTTGATGGCAGAAATCACATCCGCACAAACTACCAGCAAGTATACCAGGTCTCATCAAGTAGTAAAACTCACAAGAGTGAGGTCAATCCCACAAGGATTGATGGATCAAGCAACTTTAGTGAGGTGGTATGTCTAGTCAAGCAAAATATTGAAGGAGGTTGGTGAAATTTAATTAACAAAATATAAATTACAAGAATTCTAAATGGCTGAAAGTAAATGGCAGAATGTACATTGCAGAAACGTAAATGGAAATGAACTCAAATTGCATGAAAAGTAAATTGCATGAAATGTAAATGGGAATTGGGTGCTGGGAAATTAAAGGAACTAGTAAATTCAAGGCAATTAAATGAATCTCAAGGCAATCCAAGTGAGAAATAACGAAAAGAAAGATTCATTAGGGATTGGAGATATCACAATCCATCATGAATCAATGGATCTCAACTCTATTCTCAATCATATGAAGTAAATCTATGGCGGATTGTAATTGATTGAGTCCCAATTCCTTGGCAACCCAATCTCTCTAATCACAATCAATTTGCCAATTCCTTGATCCAATTGTCATGAGAAGAGGTTAAGTGCATGTCTCTTATCCATAAGCCACACAATCTCTCAAGATCTCAGTTCCTCCTGAATGGTGTTGACCAAGAGAGTTGTGAAAGATAGAGCTCCAATTCTAATTTCCATGATTCCCCTTCCGAGGTTCACATGGAAATTCATAGATCTAAACCCCCTTCCGGAGTGAGTAGATCAAAATGAAAATAGAAGATATCTCTTAGCCACAACAAGCGGATTGAGAAGAAGAAGAATTTTATTCGATCATGTGAATTACAATAGAGCTCTTTCCCCTAACGATTGGGGTTAAGTTGATCAACGCTATAAGAACAAGGGCAAGAAATTGAAATTGCAGGAAAGTAAATCAAGCTCAATGCAAACTCAAATGTAAAAGTGAAGATAAGTAAAAATGTATGAAATTGAAATTGCATGAAAGTAAATTGAACGCAATACGATCGAAATGTCAAATTGCAAAGAAGAAGAACCGTATGAAATTTAAATTGCATAAGAGAAATTAAACTCAATACAAGTTGAAATGTAAAAATTGCATAAAAGAAAAGTGTATCTAAACTAAGAATCCTATACTAAGCTCTCTGGAGTCTCTAATCCTCCAAGAGAGCTCCCGAGTCTCTAATCCTCCAGCCTTCAGAGCCCTCTTTTTAACTTCAAAATTCTTCATATATATACACTTTAAAAATGGGTATTCAAGTACTTGGATGTGGGCTTTTGGCCTTCGTTGAAGTTGTTAGGAATTACTCTTTGTGACGTTGACATGGACGTTAGCTCACTTAAGGTTTATAAGCTTGCATGCTGCCATTTGAAATGAATGTTGGTGCTGGTGTTGGTGACCAACGTTTGTGGACAAACGGTGGGACAAATGTTGTGAGCATGAGCCATTTTGGGCATTGCCACTAGCGTTTGTACTAAATATTGGTGCACCAACGTTCGTTTGGTCACGCGTATGCGTCGCCCACATGTACACGTCAAAGCTGTTTTTTGCCATTTCACGCGACGCGCCCATGCGTGCACGTGACTTGCTATTTTTCCATTTTCATGTGTACGCGTTATCCACGCATACACGTCACATCAAATTTTTCCAAATCCAACTTGAGATTTTATCGAAGACGTTGGTGTGCAACGTTTGTGGCAATGTTTGCATACCAACGTTGGCCTGGTCACGCGTGCGCGTCACCCATGCGTACGCGTGGAGTGTCAATTTCCACGCTCACGTGTATGTGATGATAGGATATTGCTCACTATATCACTATATATAATGAATCCGTTCTTTGGCAAGCACACCAAATTATCATCAAGTAATAACTCACTATGAGTGAGGTCGAATCCCACAGAGATTGATTGATTGAACAACTTTAGTTAATAGGTTATTTTAGTCAAGCTAATTAGTAGAGATTATTGAGTGCAGAATTCTAAATAGTGGAAATGTAGATCACTTAAAGATAAAGAAAAGCAATACAGTACAGAAAAGTAAATACAAGAACGTAAAGTGCTAGAACATAAATGACTGTCAATTGTAAATGGGGATTGGGTAATGGCAGAAATTAGGAAAGCTATAAAGAATAGGGAAGACAAGAATAGGGGAAATTCATTGGGATTAGGGGATGTTGCTCTTTTTGGATTAAATCTAGATCATCTCATCTTCAATCATGCAACTCATGGACCTCTTGGAAATCATGATTGATTGAACCCTAATTCCTTGGTGATTCAATCTCTCAATTCTTGATAATGAGCTGATTCCTTGGTCTAATTGCTCATAAAGAGAGATAAGCTTGGTCCCTGATTATACCACGCATCCTCATAGATCCAAATAGTGGGTGAATTTTATGTCACTATATCCAAATCCCAAAACCCAGATCTACTCAAGTGTGAGATGGCATTTCAAGCATGGTTTCATGTTTCCTTTTCCAAGGTACCCATGAAACCCATTTCGCATTTAATCACTTTTCCAAGATGATTGAACACTAAGCATGAAGAACAAAATTCCTTCTAGAAAATCAAAGACAGACGAAGAGAAGAAGAAATTCACTATCATTAATCCATCAAGTACAACAGAGCTCTATCTCCCAATGAGAGGGAGTTTAGCTACTCATAGCTTAGAGAAATGTACAAGAGATGGAAGAAGATGAAGTGAAGTGTAAAAGTAAAACTAAAACTAATCAACCAATCCAACCCCCTTTCAGTACTCTTAGGGGGTATTTATACTACTTTTATCACTAGAAAATAAAAATTATAAAAAGAAAAAGAAAATTACAATTGAGAATAAAAGGAAAACACATTAAAATAAACATGTGCCTGGCGTGTGAGTGGTGTGTAAGCAGCATGCCATGCCCAGCTCCTCAGCTTGGCTTGGCATGCCACGCCTGGCTTCCAAGTGGCACGTCTCCTTTGTTTAGCTAGCCTAGCATGGTGAGCTCAAGTGGCAAGTGGCACACCTCCTTTGTTTAGCTAGCTTGGCGTGGTGAGCTCAAGTGGCATGCCCATTGTGACTTCTCCCTCCTTCTTCTCTGGAAACATGAACTAGCATGGCACACCCAACTGGCGTGCCACACCCTTAATGGACTCTTCAGCCTCCTTCTCTGGAAAATATACTTGGCATGCCATGCTCAGCAGTGGCATGCCACGCCTCAATAAGGCCTTCATTGTCTTCTCTGGATAGTTGAATTGGCATGCCACGCTTAGGTCTGGCGTGCCACGCCCTATCGCCCTTAGTAGTGCAAGATTAACCTTCTTTGGTCTAGTGAACTGGCATGCCATGCCCAGTCTTCAAGTGGCATGCCCTTGGTCATGTTGCCTTGGCGTGCCACACCTACAATCCAAAGTGGCACACCCATTGATCTTCTTCCTTGGACTTCGATCTGGCGTGTCACGCCCCTTGTAGCTGATGGGGTTGGCGTGCCACGCCCAGCCTGGCATGCCACGCCCCTTGTGGGTCTTTAAGAATGCTCTCTGGAATGTATAGTTGGCATGCCATACCTAGTCTTGGTGTGCCATGCCCATAGTAAAGCTTGTCCCTTCTCTGGAGTTTATAGTTGGTGTGGCATGCCTGGCCTTGGCGTGCCATGCCCATTATGCCTCATCTCCTTGGCGTGCCACGCTTGGCCTTTGGCGTGCCACACCCATTGAAAGCTTCATGGACTCTCTTCTGGAACTGATAGCTAGCGTGCCACGCCCATTAGCTGTTGTGCCACACCCATTGAAATTCTTTCACTTTGCTCTCTGGACTTGTTAACTGGCATGCCACGCCCATTGGCTGGCATGCCACGCCCATTTAGTTTGCTGGCGTTTGCACCAAGTGGCACGCCCAACACACACGCTCAGCTCCTCTTTCTTGCTTCCTTCTTCTTTTGTTACTCTTTTCACCTGAAATTCAAGCAAAACTCATTTCAAAGCAATGTACCATAAAATTCATCATTTAGTTCATGAAATTGCATTAATTGAATGAGGTTTCACTATTTCTATGGTTCTTTTAGATAAGAGAAAGAGGTAGATGATGCAAGTCATCACAACACCAAACTTAAATTTTGCTTGTCCCCAAGCAAATCAATGTGGATTGTTCTAAATTGATTGAGACTTGACCCTAAAGGGACGCATTCTCAATTAGAGATAGAGGCCACACATCAATTCATATCACAATGAATTCCTAGACTTTTGAGGATCTCTTTTAAGTGCCTTTCTATTGATTGTCACTTTGAAGTAGTAAGATTTGTTATTGTTTTTCTTTTCTTTTCGTTCCTCTTTTGTTTCCTTGTTTGACCACGACTCTAAGTGTTTTATCTCAAGATGACCCTTTGGGTTAAGCTTTCAATTAGCACTCCCAAACCAGTTGGTTTTAGGGTACTAGGTGTTGAAACACCCCTAAGAATGTACTTGCTAAGGTCTCTCTTCTTGACACATCTTCACCACAAGCATCTACTAGGATCTTGGCTCTTTGAGCTATTTGTTTCTTTCTTTTATCCTAGTAGTTGATGCTCAGTGATGTGTGGAAAACGATCCAACACAAAACTCACCGGCAAGTGTACCGGGTCGCATCAAGTAATAATAACTCACATGAGTGAGGTCGATCCCACAGGGATTGAAGGATTGAGCAATTTTAGTTTAGTGGTTGATTTAGTCAAGCGAATCAAGTTTTGATTGAGTGGGTTGTAGTTAACAGAATATAAATTGCTTGAAATGTAAAGGGAGAGGGGAAATTGCAGTAAATTAAAGAACAGAAAAATAAAATAGACCGAATCTTAAAGAACAAGAAACTAAATGACTGAAACTTAAAGTGCAAGAAATGTAAATTGCTGTAACTTAAATGGCAAGAAATGTAAATTGCTTGAATGTAAAAGGGATTTGAGGACTGGGATTGCAGAATCTAAACAAAGAAGAAGTAAATTGCAACAATTAAGAGAGCAAAAATTGAATCAGAAGCAATAAGCATTCAAACAGAAAG
>NC_029777.3:38297622-38298261 GCF_000817695.3 Arachis duranensis | reverse complement strand
TTTTCCTTTTTTTCTTTTCTTCACCTACAATAAATCAAAACAACCACTCAAAGTATCACTGAATTCAAGAGGCTTATAAATCAATTAAAATTCAATTAAAATTAGCTTAAACCTCATGAGTTAACATTAATTTCATGGTGGTTGTTTGATTTAAAGAAGTTATGCATTTTCACTCCAAATCACTTACTTAAGAAGCAAGAAAGTGCATAAAGACTAACAAAACAAGTGAAATTAGCTTAAAAAATGGGTATATGATGACTTGTCATCACAACACCAAACTTAAATCTTGCTTGTCCCCAAGCAAGCATCAAAAATAAGAGTAAATGACATGAATAAGAAAAGAACACATATCCTTATTAGGCATATAGCAGAACTTGATTTATGGAGTCTTTATGCAGACAATGACAACTCACTTATTGTTGCTGCTAGATAATACACATCTTTCCTCAAAGGCTTGCTAACCTTGCTGTTATAAGACTCACTTTTTAATTATTCCCTTGCTAACTTTTCTTGGCTTATAAGCTTAACAAGCTTATTATTCTTTTAGAGGTTTGGTGTCTAATGTTGCAGCAATAGCCTTTGGCTTTATTATTATTTTTTTTCTTTTACTCAACATCTTTCCACCACAGACACATGGCT
>NC_029777.3:38295282-38297387 GCF_000817695.3 Arachis duranensis | reverse complement strand
TCCTAAGGTTCAAGCTATTGGTGTCCAACCTTTATTCTTTGTTTTTCTTGCCCTTTTGGCTTTTTCTTTCCCTTTTCTTTCCGTTTTTGTTACCAAGAGCTTTTTCCTTCTTGAGAAGAGTCTTTGTAACAGCAAGCTAACTCACAATTGAATGAGAATGATATTATGCAACAATTATTTCATGAGTTATGCATTTAATCAAACACATATACCACCACCAACTTCCATTCATACTTATGCAACATTGGATATTTCACTTTTCTTTGATTCTTCCTTCTGTTGTGTTCTCTTTGAGTTAAGATGCATAATGTCTTCAATTGTTGACTCATGTCCTGCATAATCCTCAAAGTTGCTTGCTTCACATGCCCTTAATTATATGGTTAGTATGCATAAACTGAGTGTGGTTCCAGGATTGATTTTTGGTGTAGGGACACCAAACTTAGTTGTTTGCCACTGCCTCAGATGCAACAAGTCAACCATATTTGAAACCAAGTATCCTTGCTAAAGGTTAATGAAATTAAAGCTAGAAAATAATTCCTTAATGAAATTAAAGCTAGAAAGCAATTAAACAGTTGAATAATGTGTTTGGTTGCTTGGAGCTAGCATCATGCAAGAGGTGAGAATGTGTTTTTTTGAAATGATATTTTTTTGTGGAACACCAAACTTAGAATCTTTCATTCTCCCTTAAATTGTTTTGGTATGCAACACCAAACTTAGCTCTTTGCAATGCATACCAATTATTCAACATTTTTATTGAAAAAGATGAAAAAGAAAACTACCTCAGGTTGGGTTGCCTCCCAACAAGCGCTCTTTTATTGTCACTAGCTTGACATCTTCTGTTCTTTTTTTTTTTTTTTGCTTCAAGGGGGATTTAGGTTCTGAACCTCCTTTTCTTTGTTCTATTGCCCCCCTAGGTACAGTTTTGCTCTATGACCATTTGCCGTAAACCGACTCTTTGTTACTTCATCTAGCAATTCAATACTCCCATAAGGAAAAACCTTAGTCACCAAGTATGGTCCAGTCCACTTAGACTTAAGCTTGCCAGGGAATATCTTGAGTCGTGAGTTGTACAGGAGTACTTGTTGTCCAGGTTTGAATTCTTTCTTCAAAATCTTCCTGTCATGCCATCTCTCAGCTTTCTCCTTGTATATCTTGGTATTTTCATAGGCTTCTAGCCTAAACTCATCGAGCTCATTCAGCTGCAACAATCTTTTCTCTCCTGCTACTTCAGAATCCAAATTTAGAAGTTTGGTGGCCCAAAAGGCTTTGTGCTCAAGCTCTACAGGAAGATGACAAGATTTGCCATATAACAGCTGAAATGGGGACTTCCCAATAGGAGTTTTGAAAGCTGTTCTGTATTCCCAAAGTGCATCTTCCAACTTCCTAGCCCAATCCTTTCTTGTGCTACCGACTGTCTTTTCTAGGATCTTCTTCAGTTCCCTGTTTGCTAATTCTGCCTGCCCATTAGTTTGAGGGTGATATGGTGTGGCTACCTTATGAATAACTCCATATTTGTGGAGAAGTTTTTCCATTTGTCTATTACAAAAATGACCACCACCATCACTGATGAGACCCTTGGGTACTCCATATCTAGTAAAGATGTGCTTCTTTAGGAATTGAAGGACAATTTGTGCATCACAGGTAGTTGTGGCTATGGCCTCCACCCATTTTGAAACATACTCCACTGCTACCAAGATGTATCTGAATGAATAAGAAGGGGGAAATGGTCCCATGAAATCAATGCCCCATAGATCAAACAATTCTACTTCCAAAATGAAGTTCTGTGGCATCTCGTTCCTTCTTGTTAGTCCTCCTGCTCTTTGGCATTCATTACATTGGTGGACAAACTCCCTGGCATCTTTGAAGATGGTTGGCCAATAGAAACCACTTTGTAATATCTTTGCTGCTGTTCTTTCTGGACCAGAGTGTCCACCATAAGCTGAGCCATGGCAATGCCATAATATATCTCTTATTTCACTTTCAGGAATACATCTCCTGATTATTCCATCAGAGCACCTTCTGAACAGATAGGGTTCATCCCACAGGAACTTCTTTGCTTCATTGACTAGTTTCCTCACTTGTTGCTTAGTGAATTCTTGCGGTAT
>NC_029777.3:38290931-38294725 GCF_000817695.3 Arachis duranensis | reverse complement strand
CCTTCGGGTACCATGAAATGGCATTTCTCCCAATTCAGAACTAAGTTTGTTTCTTGGCATCTTTTCAAGACTAAGGTAAGATGGTGCAAGCAAGTATTGAAGGAATCACCAAAAACAGAGAAATCATCCATAAAGACTTCAATAAATTTTTCTACCATGTCTGAGAAGATTGATAGCATGCACCTTTGAAAGGTAGCTGGGGCATTACGTAGTCCAAATGGCATTCTCCTATATGCAAAGACTCCAAAGGGACAAGTGAAGGAAGTCTTCTCTTGATCCATGGGGTCAACCACAATCTGGTTATACCCAGAATATCCATCAAGAAAACAATAATAAGCATGGCCAGCCAACCTTTCAAGCATTTGATCAATGAAAGGAAGTGGGAAGTGATCTTTGCGTGTGGCATCATTCAACCTTCTATAGTCAATACACATCCTCCACCCTGTCACAGTTCTGGTGGGAATGAGTTCACTTCTCTCATTAATAATGACTGTCATCCCACCTTTCTTTGGTACCACTTGGACTGGGCTTATCCATGAGCTATCGGAAATGGGATATATGATTCCTGCATTCCATAATTTCATTACTTCCTTCTGGACAACTTCCTTCATTGCAGGGTTTAGTCTTCTCTGGGGTTGAATTACTGCTTTGGAATTGTCCTCCAAAAGAATCTTATGCATGCAGACTGTAGGGCTGATACCTTTCAGGTCATCAATGGTCCATCCTAACGCATCCTTGTGAGCTCTGAGAACATCAAGAAGCTCTCCTTCTTCTTTCTTTGTCAAGGATGAATTGATGATCACCGGGAGGCTCTCTGAGGTGCCAAGAAATGCATATTTGAGATGAGAAGGTAATGGCTTCAGTTCTTGCTTTTGCACCTCTTCTTTCTTGCTTGGTTCCACCTCTTTGTCTATGGAAGCCTCAGCTACATGTTCCTCTATTGTTTCTTGATTGTCTTTCTCTTGCTCATGCTGATCAATGTCTAATATTTCTTCCACCAGGCTCTCTATCATATCCACCCTCAAATGATCTTCCTGTTCTGGAGGGTGTTGCATTGTCTTAAAAACATTTATGATCATTTGCTCATTGTGTACTCTGAAAATCATTTCTCCTTTCTCCACATCTATAATGGCTCTTGCAGTAGCTAGAAATGGTCTGCCCAAGATGATTGAATTGTTGCCTTCCTCGTCGGTATCTAAGATTACAAAGTCTGCAGGGAAGATAAACTCTCCAACCTTTACTAGCAAATTTTCCACTATTCCATTTGGTATCTTGATTGATCTGTCTGCCATGACTAGTGACATCCTGGTGGGTTTGAGTTCTTCTATGGCAAGCTTCTTCATCATAGACAAGGGCATCAAGTTGATACTAGCTCCAAGATCACAGAGAGCTTTGTCCAAGGAAAGTTTGCCTATAGTGCATGACACTACAAAGCTCCCTGGATCTTTAAGTTTTGGTGGGATTCCTTTTTGGAGCACGGTGCTACATTCCTCACTAAGCATCACCATTTCCTTCTCATTCCAATCTCTTTTCTTGTTGATGAGCTCTTTTAAGAACTTGGCATATAAAGGCATTTGCTCCAATGCTTCAGCTAAAGGTATGTTGATTTCCAACTTCTTGAAAGTCTCAAGAAATTTTTGGAAGTGCTGATCCTTTGTTTCCCTGTGAAATCTCTGTGGATAAGGCAGTGGTGATGTTGAGCTCTTCTCCACTTGATGTTGTTTTGGAATTGGTTCTTCCAAGATTTGCTTTCCTTTCTTCAAATTCTGTGGGTTGTTGTCTTCCTCTGTGAGTTCTCCTGGGACATTCTTGCTTATCATGTCTTTGTTGATGGCTTCATCATTCTTTGTTGGCTCATTGTCATTATGCTTGGTTGCTCCTTGGTTGCCTTCCACTAACACTTTTCCACTTCTTAGTTGCACGACCTTGCATTCTTCCTTTGGGTTGGGAATGGTGTCACTAGGTAGTGAACTTGATGGTTTTTCAACAGAAATCTGCTTGGAGATTTGCCCAATTTGCCTTTCCAAGTTCTTCATTAAAGCTTCTTGGTTCTTTGTTGTCAATTCTTGGTTCTTCATCATTTTCTCCATGAGCAGCTCTAGATTGGTAATCCTCTGGGATTCTTGTGAAATTGGTTGGTTTTGGGGTGTTGATGGATGATGATAGGTGTTTTGATTTGTTGGGTGATTGTTGGGTGGATAATGGTTAGAGTTGGGGTAGTTATTTTGTGGTCTTCTATATGTATTTTGGTTAGTGTTTGGCTGGGGGTTGTGGTTTGTGTTTTTCCAATTGTTCTGGCCTGTGTTTCTTTGCCATGGTTGTTGGTTTTGATTATGGTTATCTCCCCATCTGAGGTTGGGATGGTTCTTCCAAGATGGATTGTAAGTATCACCATAGACTTCATTTGTTCCAGAGTTTTGGTTGTGCATGTACTGGACTTGCTCTTGCTGTTGTTCCTCTTGAGTTTCTTCACCTTGCACCCAAGTAGTTGGTGGTTGACTTGTGGCACTCACTGATGCAACTTGCAAGCCATCAATTTTTTTGGCCATTTGTTCAAACTGTTGTTGAATCTGCTGCTGCATTATCTTGTTCTGAGCCAGAATGGAATCCACTCCTTCCAACTCCATTACTCCTCTTCTTTGTGATGGTTGGCGTTGTCTTTGATGAGCAAAGAAATATTGGTTATTGGCCACCATATCAATGAGGTTTTGAGCTTCCTCCATGGTCTTCATGAGTTGCAAGGAGCCTCCAGCTGAGTGATCAAGTGCTTCTTGAGCTTTAAGAGTGAGTCCTTCATAGAAGTTCTGCAACTTGTCCCACTCAGTGAACATCTCTGGTGGACATTTCCTCAATAGAGCCTTATATCTTTCCCATGCTTCATATAAGTTCTCAGCCTCCAATTGAGTGAACGTTTGAACCTCATTCTTCAACCTTAGGATTCTTTGAGGGGGATAAAATTTGGCAAGAAACTTGCTCACCAAGTCATCCCAAGTGTTGATGCTTTCTTTTGGAAAGGTCTCGAGCCATTGAGTGGCTTTATCTCTGAGAGAGAATGGAAATAGCAGCAACTTGTAGCTATCAGGGGGTACACCATTGGTTTTCACCGTGTCACAGATTCTCAAGAAGGTAGACAGATGTTGATTTGGATCTTCCAAAGGCCCTCCTCCAAAAGAACAATTGTTTTGAACCAGAGTGATGAGTTGTGGCTTTAGTTCAAAATTGTTAGCATTGACATTCGGAGGGAGGATGCTACTTCCACAGTGTCTAGCATTTGCAAATGTGTATGAGGCTAGGACTCTTCGTTGTTTTTGGTTATTGTTTGCTCCTTCTCCTGGTTGATTGAGATCTCCTTCCATCTCTTGGAATTCCTCCTCAGATTCTTCTTCTCCAATAACGTTCTTCCCTCTTTCAGCTCTTCTTATTCTCCGAAGAGTTCTTTGATCAATTTCAGAGAGGATAGGGGAAGATCTTCCTGTACCTGACATACAAACACACAACAATAAACACACAAACCCAGAAAGCCAATGAAACCTCAATCTATAGCTAGAATGAAGTTTTAGTTAGTTTAAGCAAAAATTCAAACAGTTAGTGTGTTAGTAAGAATTAGAATAACAGAACAGAAAAAGTGCTTAATCTAGACCTCCACTTCACTTAATCATTGTCAATCTATTTCAATCCCCGGCAACGGCGCCAAAAACTTGATGTGTGGAAAACGATCCAACACAAAACTCACCGGCAAGTGTACCAGGTCGCATCAAGTAATAATAACTCACATGAGTGAGGTCGATCCCACA
>NC_029777.3:38267844-38289666 GCF_000817695.3 Arachis duranensis | reverse complement strand
TGGGCAGGGCAGAGTTGCCTTTCATGCTTGGTTCCCTTATGTTGCCCTCCTAGAGGGCAGTGTGCCCTTGTGGAGGGCAATGTTTGCCTCCCCCATTGCATGCGGCACACTTCTTCTCTCTTTGACCACACTTTCTTTTCCTTGGGCCACACTTCCTTAGGCTATGCTTTTTCCTTTTTTCCTTTTCTTCACCTACAATAAACCAAAACAACCACTCAAAGTATCACTAAATTCAAGAGGCTTATAAATCAATTAAAATTCAATTAAAATTAGCTTAAACCTCATGGATTAACATTAATTTCATGGTGGTTGCTTGATTTAAAGAAGTTGTGCATTTTCACTCCAAATCACTTACTTAAGAAGCAAGAAAGTGCATAAAGACTAACAAAACAAGTGAAATTAGCTTAAAAAATGGGTATATGATGACTTGTCATCACTCAGAACCTTGGGTCTATTGCTTACTACTTCTTGGTTCTATGGATATTCAAGGGTCATCGTTGGTATCTACTTGTTATATCCTCTATGTCTAATTGTTCATTATAGTCTTATTCACTTCCAGATTTTTATTCATGATTACCTACTTTGTTCCTTATCTTTTAATCTTCAATTATCTCACTTGGGTCGTAGTCTCTTGCTCTTATTTTTGCAACAACTCATCATTGATTTTTTTAAACAACTTGCTTTTATTAATGTAATGAAGACTTAATCAAAAAGACATTTTCTTTTTCAAATTAAAATAGAAACTCAAAGGACTCATAGAAAGACTTCTGAAACATAAGAACTAAACAACAACTACTATATCAAAATATACTACTAAGCAGAAATTCAAAAGAGTAAATTCAACTATGGGACTCAACAACCTTGTATCCTTGAGCGGCTTCAATGCATAGGCCCCTTTCCCTTTATCCTTCTTTTTGGAGGACTCATCACCATTCTTCTTTGTGGAGGCTCCTTCTTGTGCAGAGGTGTCTCTTGGCTTCCAAAAGCCTAGCCTTCTCATATAAGTTATCTCCTTCTCTATGTGCTTGTCCACAATTTCCTCCTACCTTGCACTGAGCTCTTCCATTGCTTGCATGAATGTTGGATGAGTAGGGTATTGGCTACTGCGTTACACAAGTGATTCAGCTTCGCTTGTGCATGGCAGTCATATTGCCTTCTTGATATGGTCCTAGCCTCGTAAAGGGCCCTAAATTCAAAAAGGTTCCTTTGTTGCTCTTGTTGTTTCTCCATGATCTTGTTGAGGCTGCCTTGCATCTCTCCCCAGTGAAATTGTCCCTGCTGCTCCTTGATCAGTGGATAATTTATACGCTTTTTGGCATTATTTTTAGGTAGTTTTTAGTATGATTTAGTTAGTTTTTAGTATATAATTATTAGTGTTTATGAAAAAATCACATTTTTGGGCTTTACTATGATTTTGTGTGTTTTTTTTGTGATTTCAGGTATTTTCTGGCTGAAATTGAGGGACCTGAGCAAAAATCTGGTTCAGAGGCTGAAAAAAGACTACAGATGCTGTTGGATTTTAACCTCCCTGCACTCGAAATAGATTTTTTGGAGCTACAGAAGCCCAATTGGCGAGCTCTCAATTGCGTTGGAAAGTAGATATCTTGGGCTTGCCAGAAATATATAATAATCCATACTTTGTCTGAGTTTTGATAACGCAAACTGTCGTTTAAACGCCAGTTTTTTACTATTTTCTGGTGTTAAACGCCAGAACTGGCATAAAAGCTGGAGTTAAACACCCAAACTGACACCAGAGCTGGCGTTTAACTCCAAGAAAAGCCTATACACGTGAAAGCTTTAATGCTCAGCCCAAGCACACACCAAGTGGGCCCCAGAAATGGATTTCTGCATCATTTACTTATTTCTGTAAACCCTAGGTCACTAGTTCATTATAAATAGAACTTTTTACTATTGTATTTTCATGTTTTGATCATCTTTGATCTTGGGATCAGGTCTTTGAACCCTTTTTCGATGGTTTCATGTTATTTGGGAGGCCTGGCCACCTTATTCTTATGTATTTTCAACGGTGGAGTTTCTACACCTCATAGATTAAGGTGTGGAGTTCTGCTGTTCCTCATGAGTTAATGCAAAGTACTATTGTTCTTCTATTCAATTCAAGCTTATTCTTATTCTAAGATATTCACTTGTACTTCAACCTGATGAATGTGATGATCCGTGACACTCATCATCATTCTCAATTCTGAACGCGTGATTGACAACCACTTCCGTTCTATTTGTAATAGCTTGAGTGTGTATTTCTTGGCCTCCTGGTCCACGATGCATGGTTGCCTCTCCTAACAACAGAGCCTTCCATTCCGTGAGATCAGAGTCTTTGTGGTATAAGCTAGAATCAATTGGCAGCATTCTCGAGATTTGGAAAGTCTAAACCTTGTCTGTGGTGTTTCGAGTAGGATCTGGGATAGGATGACTGTGACGAGCTTCAAACTTGCGAGTGCTGGGCACAGTGACAGTGTGCAAAAGGATCATTGGATCTTATTCCAACACAAGTGGGAACCGACAGATGATTAGCCCTACGTAACCCATAGCCAGACCATTTTTACTGAGAGGATGGACGGTAGTAATTGATAACGGTGATCCCCCCCCAACATACAGCTTGCCATGGAAAGGAGTACGCATGACTGGATGAAGGCAGTAGGAAAGCAGGGATTCAAAGGGAACAAAACATCTCCATACGCTTATCTGAAATTTCTACCAATGAATTACATAAGTATCTCTATCTTATTTTATGTTTTATCTAAATTTTAATTATCAAAATCCCATAACCATTTGAATCTGCCTGACTGAAATTTACAAGATGACCATAGCTTGCTCCAAGCCGACAATCTCCGTGGGATCGACCCTTACTCACGTAAGGTATTAATTGGAGGACCCAGTGCACTTGCTGGTCAGCTACGCGGAGTTGTGAAGAAAGTGTGTGAGATCACGATTTCGCATACCAAGTTTTTGGCGCCGTTGCCAGGGATTGTCCGAGTTTGGACAACTGACGGTTCATCTTGTTGCTCAGATTAGGTAATTTTCTTTTTTTTTATTTATTTTGTTCTTCAAAATTTTTAAGAATGAATTCTAGAGTTTCAGATGATGCTTTTATCATCACAGGAGCTAGTTGATTCCCATCAATTTGGCTGTTATATGTAATGTCCTGCTGAAGCTTGGTTAGCCATGTCTAATCCTTTTAGACTGAAGCTTTAGACTAACATTGCATGATTCCTGGATTTCTTATTAAAAATTTTGAGTTTCTTATTTTCTTTTTCAAAATAATTTTTGAAAAATTAAAAAAAAATTCATAAAATCATTAAACCAAAAAAATATTTTATGTTTCTTGTTTGAGTCTCGTGTCAAATTTCAAGTTTGGTGTCAATTGCATGTTTTTATTTTTCTTGCATTTTTTGAAAATATATGCATTATGTTCTTCATTGATCTTCAAGTTGTTCTTGATGATTTTCCTTTGTTTGATCTTTAAATTCTCTTGTTTTGTGTCTTTTGTTGTTTCTCATGTGCATTCTCAAATTGTTAGTGTTTCTAGTATGAAAATTTCTAAGTTTGGTGTCCTGCATATCTTTCTTTTCTTAAAAATTTTCAAAAATATGTTCTTGATGTTCATCATGATCTTCATAGTGTTCTTGATGTTCATCTTGACATTCAAAGTGTTCTTGCATGCATTCCTTGTTTTGATCTTAGTTTTTCATGTTTAATTTCATTCTATTGTTTTAATTTCATCATTAAAAATTTAAAAAAATTCAAAATTATGTCTTTTCAAGTCAATAATACAGATAATTGAAGAATCAGAACATACAGCAGAGGAATCACAGAGAAAAAGCTGGGCGTTCAAAACGCCTAGTAAAGAAGGATTTCTGGCGTTTAAACGCCAGCCAGGGCACCTGGCTGGGCGTTTAACACCCAAGGAGGCAGCCAAGTGGGCGTTATATCCATTCTGGCGTTTAACGCCAGGATAACACTAGGGAGGTAATTTTTTTTTCAATTCAAATCTTTTTCAATTTTTCAAGTTTTAAAACTAATTTTTCAAAATCTTATCTTTTTCATATCCTCTCTTATCAATCATATCTTTTTCAAAATCAAATATTTTTCATTTTTCTTTTAATATTCTCAAAAATCCTTGCTAACAATTAATGTTGTGATTCAAAAATTTCAAGTTTGTTACTTTCTTGTTAAGAAAGGTTCAATATTTGAATTTTAGAATCATATCTTTTAATTTCTTGTTAGTTAAGTCATCAATTTTAAAAATCAATTTTTTTAATTTGTTTTTCAATCATATCTTTTCAATCATATCTTTTTCAATCATATCTTTTTCAAATCACATCTTTTTAAATTCTAATTTCAAAAATCTCTTTCTAACTTCTTATCTTTTCAAAATTTATTACCTCTTATCTTTTTCAAAACCACTTAACTACTTTTCTCTCTCCAATTTTTGAAAACCACTAACAACTTTTTCAAAATTCTTTTTAATTAACTAATTGTTTTAAACTCTGATTTTATTTTATTTAAAAATTTTTAAAAATTTTCTCTCTCCCATTTCTTGCTATTTAATCACTAACACTTATCCTCCTTTAATAATTCGGACCTCCTCCCTCTCTATAAGTTTGAATTCTTCTCTCTACCTCATCATTCTATTCCTCTTTTTCTCTGACACATCAAGGAATCTCTATATTGTGACATAGAGGATTCCATACCTTCTTTGTTTTCTTCTCTTTCATATGAGCAGGAACAAAGATAAAGGCATTCTTGTTGAAGCTGATCCTGAATCTGAAAGGAATCTGAAGAGGAAGCTAAGAGCAGCTAAAACACAATACTCTAAAGAGGACCAGACAGAAATTTTTGAAAAGGAAGCAGATAAAACAGACATGGCCGAACCCAGCAACAATAATGCCAAGAAGGTGCTTGGTGACTTTACTACACCAACTCCTGACTTCTATGGGAGAAGCATCTCTATTTCTGCCATTGGAGCAAACAACTTCGAGCTTAAGCCTCAATTAGTTTCTCTGATGCAACAAAACTGCAAGTTTCATGGACTTCCATTGGAAGATCCTCATCAGTTCTTGGCTGAATTTTTGCAAATCTGTGACACTGTTAAGACCAATGGAGTTGATCCCGAAGTCTACAGACTTATGGTTTTCCCTTTTGCTGTAAGAGACAGAGCTAGTATATAGTTGAACTCACAACCTAGAGACAGCCTGAACTCTTGGAAAAAGCTGGTCAATGCCTTCTTAGCTAAATTCTTTCCACCTCGAAATATGAGTAAGCTTAGAGTGGAAGTTTAAACCTTCAAACAGAAGGAAGGTGAATCCCTTTACGATGCTTGGGAAAGATACAAGAAGTTTATCAGAAGGTGTCCTTCTGATATGCTTTTAGAATGGAGCATCATAGGTATCTTCATAGACCATTGTGCAGGCGAATCTATTCATCTGAAGAAAATGTATGCAGAAGCCCAAGAACTCATTGAAATGGTTGCAAATAACCAGTTCATGTACACTTTTGAAAGAAATCCTATGAACAATGGGACAACTCAAAAGAAAGGAGTTCTAGAGATTGATACTCTGAATGCCATATTGGCTCAGAACAAATTATTGACTTAGCAAGTCAATATGATTTCTCAGAATCAGATTGGATTGCAAGCTGCATCCAGCAGTAATAAAGAAGCATCTTCTGAAGAATAAGCTTATGATCCTGAGAACTCTACAATGGAAGAGGTGAATTACATGGGAGAAACCTATGGAAACACCTATAATCCTTCATGGAGAAATCATCCAAATCTCTCATGGAAGGACCAACAGAAGCCTCAACAAGGCTTCAACAACAATAATGGTGAAAGAAATAGGTTTAGCAATAGCAAGCCTTTTCCATCATCTTCTCAGCAATAGACAGAGAACTCTGAGCAGAGTCGTTCTGGCTTAGCAACCATAGTCTCTGATCTATCTAAGACCACACTAAGTTTTATGAATGAAACAAGATCCTCCATTAGAAATTTGGAGGCACAAGTGGGTCAGCTGAGTAAAAAGATTACTAAAACTCCTCCTAGCACTCTCCCAAGCAATACAGAAGAAAATCCCAAGAGAGATTGCAAGGCCATAACCATGACCAACATGGCCAAACCTGGAGAGAGTGAGGATGACATGATTCCTAGTGAGAAAAACCTCATGGGATGTCCTCTGAATGAAAAGAAGTTCCCCTTTGAGGAACCAAGGAAATCTGAGGCTCATACAGAGACCATAGAGATTCCATTGAACCTACTTCTACCATTCATGAGCTCTGATGAGAATTCATCCTCTGAAGAGGATGAAGATATTACTAAAGAGCAAGTTGCTAAGTACCTTGAAGCAATCATGAAGCTGAATGCCAAGTTATTTGGTAATGAGACTTGGGAGGATGCACCAATGAACTGAATGACTTGATTAGGTAGACTTTACCTCAGAAGAAACCGGATCCTGGAAAATTCTTAATACCCTGTACCATAGGCACCATGACCTTTGAGAAGGCTCTGTGTGACCTAGGGTCAGGCATAAACCTCATGCCACTCTCTGTAATGGAGAAACTGGGAATCTTTGAGGTACAAGCTGTAAGAATCTCACTAGACATGGCAGACAAATCCATGAAATAGGTATATGGACTTGTAGAGGATGTTTTAGTAAAGGTTGAGGGCCTTTACATCCCTGCTGACTTCATAATCCTGGATACTGGGAAGAATAAGGATGAATCCATCATCCTTGGCAGACGCTTCCTAGCCACAGCAAAAGCCGTGATTGATGTTGACAGAGGAGAGTTGGTCCTTCAAGTGAATAAGGACTACCTTATGTTTATGGCTCAAGGATCTCCTTCTGTACACATGGAGAAGAAGCATGAAAAGTTTCTTTCAATACAGAGTCAAACAGAGCCCCCACATTCAAACTCTAACTTTGGTGTTGAGAGGCCATCATCATGCTCTGAGTATCTGTGAAGTTCCATAAGAGCTCACTGTCAAGCTATTAACATTAAAGAAGCGCTTATTGGGAGGCAACCCAATTTTTATTTATCTATGTTAAATTTCCATTTTCCATTGTTATTTTATGTTTTCTTTAGGTTGATGATCATGTGGAGTCACAAAAACAACTGCAAAAATTAAAGCAAAAATTAAAAATAGCATTAAAAATAGCACACCTTGGAGGATGAGCTTACTGGCGTTTAAACGCCAGTAAGGGTAGCAGAATGGGCGTTAAATGCCCAGTCTGGCACCATTCTGGGCATTTAACGCCAGAAAAGGGCACCAAACTGGCGTTTAACCCCAGAAAATGGCACCAAGTTGGTGTTAAACGCCAGTAAGGGAAGAAAAGCTGGCGTTAAACGCCATAAATGGGCAGCAACCTGGCATTTAACGCTAGGATTGGCGCTCAAAGGGGCGTTTACACGCCAGAATGGTGCATGGATGAGAAATCCTTGACACCTCAGGATCTGTGGACCCCACAAGATCCCCACCAACCTCAACTCAATCTCTCTCTTCTTCACACATTCCAATAACACCCTTCCCAAAAACCCTTCACCAATCACCTCCATCTCTCTTCCCTATCACATCTTCACCACTCACATCCATCCAACTCTTCCCCAAAACTCCCACCTACCTCATTGTTCAAATTCAAACACTTTCTCTCCCAAACCCAACCCTAATACACAAACTCTACCCTCTATTTCCACTCCTATATAAACCCCTCATCCATCCTTCAAATTCACACATCACAAACACTCCTTCTTCACCTTGGCCGCACCACTCACAACTTTCCGTCTCCTTCATTTCTTCTTCTTCTTCGTTCTTCTTTCTTCTTTTGCTCGAGGACGAGCAAACCTTTTAAGTTTGGTATGGAAAAAGCATTGCTTTTTGTGTTTTTATAACTATTTATGGCACCTAAGGCCGGAGAAACCTCTAGATAGAGGAAAGAGAAGGCAAAAGCTTCCACTTCCGTGTCATGGGAGATGGAGAGATTCATCTCAAAGGTCCATCAAGTGAAATATCCAATATTGCATAAGTAAGAATGGAAGTTAGTGGTGGTACATGTGTTTGATTAAATGCATAACTCATGAAATAATTGTTGCATAATATCATTCTCATTCAAATGTGAGTTAGCTTGCTGTTACAAAGACTCTTATCAACAATGAAAAGGCCCTTGGTAACGAAAACAGAAAGAAAAGGAAGAAGAAAAAGCCAAAATGGCAAGAAAAACAAAGAATAAAGGTTGGACACCAATAGCTTGGACCCTAGGACATATGCCTGTGGTGTTCTTGTAATAAGATATGCTTGGATGAGTAAATTCTAAGGGGTATTTTAAAACCCGGTCACTTAGATCAACTGATTTGGGATGGCCAATTGAAAGTCCACAATAAAGAGCAACTTAGATACAGAACATTTAGTTATCCAAAGAGATGCTGGGCATCAATGATCCTAGGAAGAATTAATGAGCCATGTGTCTATGGTGGAAAGATGTTGAGTAAAAAGAAAAAGAAAATGAAGCCAAAGGCTAATACTGCAACATTTGACACCAAACCTCTAAAAGAATAATAAGCTTGTTAAGCATTGTAAGCCAAGAAAAGTTAGCAAGGGAGTAATTAAAAAGTGAGTCTTATTACAGCAAGGTTAGCAAGCCTTTGAGGAAAGATGTGTATTATGTAGCAGCAATAATAAGTGAGTTGTCATTGTCTGCATAAAGACTCCATAAATCAAGTTCTGCTATATGCCTAATAAGGATATGTGTTCTTTTCTTATTCATATCATTTACTCTTAGTTTTGATGCTTGCTTGGGGACAAACAAGATTTAAGTTTGGTGTTGTGATGACAAGTCATCATATACCTATTTTTCAAGCTAATTTCACTTGTTTTATTAGTCTTTATACACTTTCTTGCATCCTAAGTAAGTGATTTGGAGTGAAAATGCACAACTTCTTTAAATCAAGCAACCACCATGAAATTAATGTTAATCCATGAGGTTTAAGCTAATTTTAATTAAATTTTAATTGATTTATAAGCCTCTTGAATTTAGTGATACTTGGAGTGGTTGTTTTGGTTATGCTTGCCACAAGAGTTGAACACGGGACCATGAGGAAGCAAGGAACTAAGTTCCATTACCGTGCCAAGAAACCAAGGAAAATGAATGAGCGTGTGTTTCTACCCGGATTCGAACGCGGGACTTCATTTTGGAAACACTGCCCTGCCCTCCGCGAGGGCAGGGCAGCATTTTGTTGGTGCATGAATCTGGCGCACCAAGGGACATTTCTGGCACACCAAATCACTATCCTGGCAGCACCAGCGCGCACCACAGCACGATCCTGGCAGCACCAAATTTTTCTGCGCTGCCCTCCGCGAGGGCAGGGCAGCATCCTGTGCACCAAGGCACCATTCTGGCGCACCATGGCATGATTCTGGCAGCATCAGCACGCACCGTGGCACATCTCTGGCGCACATATTTTTCCTGCCCTGCCCTCCGCGAGGGCAGGGCAGCGTTCTGCGCACCAAGACCGCACCAGCCCGCACCAAGCCGCACCACACACCAATTTTCTGCCCTGCCCTCCACAAGGGCAGGGCAGCCTCCTGGGAGCTATTATTTTTGGGCCGAAAATTGAATTAAAAATCCAATTTAATTCATTTCTTCACCAAATCAAAAGCCCATCCAAATCCCAAAATCCAAGAATAGAAAGTGTATAAATAGGAGCTAGTTTGATGTAATTAGGACCTTTGACTGAGCTTTTGAATTTTGCACTTTCTTTGAGCTTTGAATTTTATTTTTGCACTTTGGAACTTCTCTTGGTGTCTTCACTGAGATTTCAGAGAATTGGGGAGGAGAATTGATCTCTCTTCTTCCTCATTCTTGCTTGGGCCTTCTTAATTTCCTTGTTTTGAGTTTTGGGTGTGAAGAATTGAGGAAATTCTGTCTCAATCTCCATTCAAAATCTCTTTGATTTCTCTTCTGCATAATTGAATTCAATTTCGTTTCCTTTACTGCTTCTTCTTTAATTCCTTGTCAATTGCTTTGTGAACTTGGATCTGGGAAGGCAAATTGAGATCTAGACTTTGCTTTCTAGTCTCTTGAGACCTGAGATCCATTTTACTTTTGGTTCTTCTGTGAATCCTGTTGCACTTTAATTTCATTTTCTGTTTGAATTTCAGTTTATTCAATTCATCTTCTACTTTATTAATTGCTGCAATTTACTTTCTCTTTGTTTAGATTCTGCAATCCCAGTCCTCAAATCCATTTTACATTCAAGCAATTTACATTCCTTGCCATTTAAGTTACTGCAATTTACATTTCTTGCACTTTAAGTTTCAGTCATTTAATTTCTTGTTCTTTAAGATTCAGCAAGTTTACTTTCCTGTTCTTTAATTTACTGCAATTTCCCCTTCTCCTTTTACATTCCAAACAATTTATATTATGTTAAATACAACCCACTCAACCAAAACTTGATTCGCTTGACTAAATCAACCACTAAACTAAAATTGCTCAATCCTTCAATCCCTGTGGGATCGACCTCACTCATGTGAGTTATTATTACTTGATGCGACCCGGTACACTTGCCGGTGAGTTTTGTGTTGGATTGTTTTCCACACATCACAATGGAAGAGAGACTCCAAAGGCAAGCCGGTTCAACTAAGAAGGCTTGACCTTAAGCCTATGGCTAGAGGATGGTTGGAGTTCATCCAACGCTCTATCATTCCTACTAGCAACCGATCCGAAGTAACTGTGGGTCGGGCTATCATGATTCATAGCATCATGTTTGGAGAGGAAGTGGAAGTTCGTGAGATCATACCTCTAGAACTGTACAAAGTGGCTGACAAGCCCTCCACTTTGGCAAGGTTATCCTTTCCTCATCTCATTTGTCACCTATGCAGTTTAGCTAGAATTGTCATAGAGGAAGACATCCTCATTGAAGAGGACAAGCCCATCACTAAAAGGAGGATGGAGCAAATAAGAGAGCCCACTCATGGACCTCAACAAGAGCATGAGGAAGTCCCTCATCAAGAAATCCATAAGATGCCTCATGGGATGAATTTTTCTCCACACAACTATTAGGAGCAACTCAACACCTCTTTGGGAGATTTGAGTTCCAATATGGAGCAACTAAGGATGGAGTATCAAGATCACTCCATTATTCTCCATGAAATTAGAAAGGATCAAATAGCCATGAGGGAAGAGAAACAAAGGCAAGGAAGAGACATAGAGGAGCTCAAGCGTTCCATTGGAAGCTCAAGAGGAAGAACTAGCCGCCATCACTAAGGTGGATCCGTTCTTTGATTTCCTTGTTCTTATTTTTCTGTTTTTCGATTTTTATGCTTTATATGTTATCTATGTTTGTGTCTTCATTACATGATCATTAGTGTCTAGTATCTATGTCTTAAGGCTATGAATGTCCTATGAACCCTTCACCTTTCTTAAATGAAAAATGTGCCTAATTACAAAAGAACAAGAAGTACTTGAATTTCGAAATTTATCTTGAAATTAGTTCGATTATTTTAATGTGGTGGCAATACTTTTTGTTTTCTGAATGAATGCTTGAACAGTGCATAATTTTGATTGTGAAGTTTATGAATGTTAAAATTGTTGGCTCTTGAAAGAATGATGAAAAATGAGAAATCTTATTAATGATCTGAAAAATCATAAAATTGATTCTTGAAGCAAGAAAAAGCAGTGAATAACAAAGCTTGCAAAAACAAAATGGCGAAAAAGAAAAAGAAAGAAAAAGAAAAAGCAAGCAGAAAAAGCCAATAGCCCTTTAAACCAAAAGGCAAGGGTAAAAAGGATCCAAGGCTTTGAGCATTAATGGATAGGAGGGCCCAAAGGAATAAAATCCTGGCCTAAGCGGCTAAATCAAGCTGTCCCTAACCATGTGCTTGTGTCATGAAGGTCCAAGTGAAAAGCTTGAGACTGAGTGGTTAAAGTCATGATCCAAAGCAAAAAGAGTGTGCTTAAGAACTCTGGACACCTCTAACTGGTGACTTTAGCAAAGCTGAGTTACAAACTGAAAAGGTTCCCCCAGTTATGTGTCTGTGGCATTTATGTATCCAATGGTAATACTGGAAAACAAAGTGCTTAAGGTCACTGCCAAGACTCATAAAGTAGCTGTGTTCAAGAATCAATATACTGAACTAGGAGAATCAATAACACTATCTTAATTCTGAATTCCTAGAGATGCAAATCATTCTGAACTTCAAAGGATAAAGTGAGATGCAAAAACTATTCAAAAGCAAAAAGCTACTAGTCCCGCTCATCTAATTGGAGCTAAGCTTCATTGATATTTTGGAATTCATTGTATATTTTCTTCTTTTTATTCTATTTTGTTTTCAGTTGCTTGGGGACTGGTGCACGAAATTGTGATACACAATGGCGCCAACAACTTGGTCACACAATTGTAATCTCACTTCTTTGTCACAACTCCACACAACTAACCAGCAAGTGCACTGGGTCGTCCAAGTAATATCTTACGTGAGTAAGGGTCGATCCCACGGAGATTGTCGGCTTTAAGCAAGCTATGGTCACCTTGTATGGTTATGGAGTTTTCATAATTAAAAGATAAATAAAACATAAAATACAGATAGAGATACTTATGTAATTCATTGGTGGGAATTTCAGATAAGCGTATGAAGATGCTTTGTTCCTGTTGAGTCTCTACTTTCCTACTGCCTTCATCGAATCCTTCATACTCCTTTCCATGGAAAGCTGTATGTTGGGTTTCACCGGCGTCAATGGCTACCTCCGGTCCTCTCAGTGAAAAAGGTCCTCTACAGTTTCCCGCATGGCTAATCAGCTGTTGGTTCTTGATCATGTAGGAATAGGATTTACTATCCTTTGGTGTTTGTCACTATGCCCTACAGTCACGAGTTTGAAGCTCGTCACAGTCATCCCATCTCAGATCCTACTCGAAATACCACAGACAAGGTTTAGACTTTCCGTATCTTAGGAATGGCCGCCAATAATTCTAGCTTATACCACGAAGATTCTGATCTCACAGAATGGAAGGCTCAGTTGTCAGGTGAGGCAACCATGCGTCGTGGACCAGGAATCCAAGAGATACAGGCTCAATCTTATGTAGAACGGAAATGGTTGTCAGGCACGCGTTCATAGGTGAGAATGATGATGAGTGTCACAGATCATCATATTCATCAGGTTGAAGTGTGAGTGAGTATCTTAGAACAAGAATAAGCTTGACTTGAATAGAAGAACAATAGTAATTACATTAATACTCGAGGAACAGCAGAGCTCCACACCTTAATCTATGGTGTGTAGAAACTCCACTGTTGAAAATACATAAGAACAAGGTTCAGGCATGGCCGTGAGGCCAGCCCCCAAAATGTGATCAAGAGATCAAAAGATGATCAAAAGATGAAAATATAATAGTAGAAGGTCCTATTTATAATGAAACTAGCTACTAGGGTTTACAGAAATAGGTAAATGATGCAGAAATCCACTTCTGGGCCCACTTGGTGTGTACTTGGGCTGAGTCTTGAGCTTTACACGTATAGAGGCTTCTCTTGGCATCAAACGCCAGCTTTGGTGCCAGTTTGGGCGTTTAACTCCAGCTTTTATGCCAGTTCTGGCGCTTTGACTTCAGAATAGGGCAGAGAAGGGGCGTTTGAATGCCAGTTTGTGTCATCAAAACTTGAGCAAAGTATGAATTATTATATATTTTTGGAAAGCTCTGGATGTCTACTTTCCAACGCAATTGAGAGTGCGCCATTTAGAGTTCGGTGGCCATAGAAAATTCACTTCGAGTGCAGGGAGGTCAGAATCCAACAGCATCTGCAGTCCTTTGTCAGCCTTTGAATCAGATTTTTGCTCAGGTCCCTCAATTTCAGCCAGAAAATACCTGAAATCACAGAAAAACACACAAACTCATAGTAAAGTCCAGAAATATGAATTTTGCATAAAAACTAATAAAAACATCCCAAAACGTAGCTAGATCCTACTAAAAACTACCTAAAAACAATGCCAAAAAGCGTATAAATTATCCGCTCATCACAACACCAAACTTAAATTATTGCTTTTCCCCAAGCAACTGAAAACAAAATAGTATAAAAAGAAGAGAATATACAATGAATCCCACAGTATCAATGAAACTTAGTCCTAATTAGATGAGCGAGGCTTGTAGCTTTTTGCTTCTGAACAGTTTTGGCATCTCACTTTTTCCTTTGAAATTCAGAATGATTGGAATCTATAGCAACTCAGAGTTTTAGATAGTGTTATTGATTCTCCTAGTTCAGTATGTTGATTCTTGAACACAGCTATTTTATGAGTCTTGGTCGTGACCCCTAAGCACTTTGTTTGCCACTATTACCACTAGATACATAAATGCCACAGACACATAACTGGGTGAACCTTTCCAGATTGTGACTCAGATTTGCTAAAGTCCCCAATTAGAGGTGTCCAGAGTTCTTAAGCACACTCCTTTGCTTTGGATCACGACATTAACCACTCAATCTCAAGCTTTTCACTTGGATCTGCATGCCACAAGCACATGGTTAGGGACAGCTTGATTTAGCCGCTTAGGCTTGGATTTTATTTCCTTGGGCCCTCCTATCCATTAATGCTCAAATGCTTGGATCTTTTTTACCCTTGCCTTTTGGTTTAAAGGGCTATTGGCTTTTTCTGCTTGCTTTTTCTTTTTCTTTTTTTTTCTTCGCCATTTTTTCTCTTTTTTTCACTTCTTTTTCTTGCTTCAAGAACCAATTTCATGATTTTTTAGATTATCAATAACATTTCTCTTTGTTCTTCATTCTTTCAAGAGCCAACAACTTTAACATTCATAAACAGCAAGATAAAAAATATGCACTGTTCAAGCATTCATTCAGAGAACAAAAAGTATTGCCACCACATCAAAATAATAAAACTAATTTCAAGATAAAATTTAAAATCCAAGTACTTCTTATTCTTTTGTAATTAAGCACATTTTTCATGTAAGAGAGGTGAAGGACTCATGGAGTTATTCATAGCTTTAAGACATAGACACTAGACACTAATAATCATGTAGTGAAGACACAAATATAGATAGAACATACAGCATAAAGTTGAAAATAGAAAAATAAATAGACAAGGAGATTAAGGAATGAGTCCACCTTAGTGAGGGTGGTGTCTTCCTCCTCTTGAAGAACTAATGGTGCTCTTGAGCTCCTCTATGTCTCTTCCTTGCCCTTGTTGCTCCTCCCTCATAGCTCTTTGATCTTCTCTAATCTCATGGAGAGTGATGGAGTGCTCTTGGTGTTTCACCCTTAATTGGTCCCAATAGTTGTGTGGAGGAGAATGTATCCCTTGAGGCATCTCAAGGGTTTCTTGATGAGGGAATTTCTCATGCTCTTGTTGAGGTCCATGAGTGGGGTCTCTTGTTGTGCAGTCAAATGCTCTATTACTGAGCTCTGGACCCTTGAGATGAATCTCTCCATCTCCCATGACTCGGAGGCGGAAGCTTTTGTCTTCTCTTTCCTCTTTCTAGAGGTTTCTCCGGCCATAGGTGCCATAAATGGTATGGAAAAATAAAAAGCAATGCTTTTACCACACCAAACTTAAAAGGTTTGCTTGTCCTCGAGCAAAAGAAGAAAGAAAGAAGGGGGAGAAGAAGAAAATGGAGGAGATGGAGGGAGATATGTGTTTCGGCCAAGAGGGGGGAAAAGTTGTTTGTAATGTGTGAAAATGAAGGAGTGAAGGGTATTTGGGGAAGAGATATGGAGGTGATTGGTGAAGGATATTTGGGGAAGAGTGTTGTAGAAAGGTGTGAAGAGGAGAGAGAGTGAGTTGAGGTTGGTGGGGATCCTGTGGGATGCACAGATCCTAAAGGGCCAAGGAATTCTTCATCCCTGCTCCAATTGGGCATTCACAATGCCTTAGAGTGCAATTATGGCGTTTAAACGCCAGTCTGCTGCCCTATTCTGGCGTTTAAACGCCAGCTTTCCTTCTGTTCTGGCGTCTAAACGCCAGTTTGTTGCCCTGTTCTGGCATTTAAACGCCAGTCTGGTGCCCTATTCTGATGTTTAAACGCCCAGAAAGGTGCCAGATTGGGCGTTTAAACGCCCATTTTGCTACCCTTACTGGCGTTTAAACATGAGTAAGTCCTTCCTCCAGGGTGTGCTGTTTTCAATGCTATTTTTGATTTTTTTTCTTTATTTTTGTAATTGTCTTTGTGACTTCACATGATCATCAACCTAAAAGAAAACAAAATAATATAGATAAAATTAAAATAAAATTGGGTTGCCTCCCATTAAGCGCTTCTTTAATGTCAATAGCTTGACAGTGAGCTCTCATGGAGCCTCACAGATGATCAGAGTATGGTTGAGATCTCTCAACACCAAACTTAGAGTTTGGCTATGGCCTCCTAACACCAAACTTAGAGTTTGACTGTGAGGGCTCTGTTTGACTCTGTATTGGGAGAAGTTCTTCATGCTTACTCTCTTTGGTTACAGATGGAGAACCTTGAGTCTTTACTACAAGACGTTCTTCATTCACATGAAGGATCAACTCTCCTCTGTCAACATCAATCACAGCTCTTGTTGTGGCTAGGAAGGGTCTTCCAAGGATGATGGATTCATCCTCATCCCTCCTAGTGTCTAGGATTATGAAATCAGCAGGGAAGTAAAGGCCTTCAACCTTTACTAGCACGTCCTCTTCTAGTCCAGAAGCCTTTTTCATCGATTTATCTGCCATCTCCAATGAGAATTTGGCAGCATGTACCTCATAGATTCCCAGTCTCTCCATTATAGAGAGAGGCATCATGTTTATCCCTGACCTCAGGTCACACAGACCCTTTTCAAAGGTCATGGTGCCTATGGTACAGGGTATTAAGAATTTACCAGGATCCTGTCTCTTTTGAGGTAAGGTTTGCTGAACCAATGTATTTACTACATTGGTGAGCAAGGGAGGTTCACCTTTCCGAGTCTCATTACCAACTAATTTGGGATTCAGCTTCATGATTGCTCCTAAATATTGGGCAAATTTCCCTTCAACAATGTCTTTATCCTCTTCAGAAGATGAATAGTCATCAGAGCTCATGAATGGTAAAAGAAAATCCAATGGAATCTCTATGGTCTCTGTATGAGCCTCAGGTTCCTTTGGTTCCTCCTTAGGGTATTTTTTACTGATCTTTGGGCATTCCCTGAGGTCTTCCTCATTGGGATTCACGTCCTCCTCCTCCTCTAAGGTTTCGGCCATGTTGATTATATCAATGGCCTTGCACTCTCCTTTGGAATTTTCTTTTGTATTGCTTGGGAGAGTGCTAGGAGGAGTTTCAGTAACCCTTTTACTCAGCTGGCCCACTTGTGCCTCCAAATTTCTAATGGAGGATCTTATTTCAATCATGAAACTAAGAGTGGCCTTAGATAGATCAGAGACTATGTTTGCTAAGCTAGAAGGATTATGCTCAGAATGCTCTGTCTGTTGCTGAGATGATGATGGGAAAGGTTTGCTATTGCTAAACCTGTTTCTTCCACCCTTGTTATTATTGAAGCCTTGCTTCTGTTGATCCTTCCATGAAAAATTTGGATGATTTTTCCATGAAGGATTATAGGTGTTGCCAAAGGTTTCACAATTGTAATTCACCTCTGCCATTGCAGGGTTCTCAGGATCATAAGCTTTTTCTTCAGAAGATGCTTCTCTAGTACTATTGGATGCATTTTGCAATCCATTCAGACTCTGAGAGATCATATTGACTTGTTGGGTCAATATTTTATTCTGAGCCAATATGGCATTCAGAGCATCAATTTCAAGAACTCCTCTCTTTTGAAGCGTCTCATTACTCACATGATTCCTCTCAGAGGTATACATGAACTGGTTATTTGCAACCATTTTAAAAAGTTCCTGAGCTTCTGTAGGCATTTTCTTTAGGTGAATGGATCCACCTGCAGAGTGGTCCAGTGACATCTTGGAAAATTCAGACATACCATCATAGAATATCTCTAATGTGGTCCATTCTGAAAGCATGTCAGAAGGACACTTTTTGGTCAGTTGCTTGTATCTTTCCCAAGCATCATAGAGGGACTCACTATCTTTTTGTCTAAAGGTCTGAATATCCACTCTAAGCTTGCTCAGCTTTTGAGGAGGGAAGAACTTGGCTAAGAAAGTCGTGACCAGCTTATCCCAAGAGTCCAGGCTATCTCTAGGTAATGAGTCCAACCATGTTCTAGCTCTGACTCTTATAGCAAAAGGGAAAAGTATAAGCTTGTAGACTTCAGGATTAACTCCATTGGTCTTGACAGTATTACAGATCTGCAAGAACTCAGTTAAGAACTAATAAGGGTCTTTTGGTGGAAGTCCATGAAACTTGCAGTTCTGTTGTAGTAGAGAAACTAATTGAGGCTTTAGCTCAAAATTGTTTGCTTCTATGGTAGGGATTGAGATGCTTCTTCCATAGAAGTTGGAAGTTGGTGTAGTAAAATCACCAAGCATCTTCCTTGCATTGTTGTTTGGTTCAGCCATAATTGTTTCTTTTGCTGCTTCCTTTTCAGAGTCCTTTCAGGTTCAGGATCAGCTTCAACAAGTATGCCTTTATCTTTGTTCCTGCTCATATGAAAGAGAAGAAAACAAAGAAAATATGGAATCCTCTATATCACAGTATAGAGATTTCTAGAGGTGTCAGAGAAAAAAAAGAATAGAAGAAGGAGGTAAGAATTCGAACACACGAGAGAGATGGAGTCCGAATTGACAATGGAGGAGGAATGTTAGTGTTCAAATAGAAAAAGGTGAGAGGGAAGAAATTTTTTAAAATTAAAAGAATAAGATTTAAAATGAATTTTTGAAAAATTGGTTGTGGTTTTGAAAAAGATAAGAAATAGTAAAACAAACAAAAAGTCAATTAGTTAGTTGAAAAAGATTTAAAAATCAATTTTGAAAAGATAGGAAGTTTAGAAAAGATTTTTGAAATCAAATTTTAGAAAAAAAGATATGATTTGAAAAAGATATGATTGAAAAGATATGATTGAATTTTATTTTGAAAAAGATTTCAAAAAGAAATTTTAAAAAGATTTGATTTTGAAAAAAGATATGTTTGAAAAGATATGATTTTGAAAAAGATATGATTGAAAATATTTGATTTGAAAAAGATTTGATTTTAAAAAATTATGAGGATTTGAAAAAGATTTGATTTGAAAACAAAATTCCCCTCCTTGTGTCATCCTGGCGTTAAACGCCCAGTGATGTGCGGAAAACGATCCGACACAAAACTCACCGGCAAGTGCACCGGGTCGCATCAAGTAATAAAAACTCACGTGAGTGAGGTCGATCCCACAGGGATTGAAGGATTGAGCAATTTTGGTTTAGTGGTTGATTTAGTCAAGCGAATCAAGATTTGGTTGAGTGATTTGTGATTTGCATAAATGAAATTGCATTGAAAGTAAAGGGAATGTGTAAATTGCATGAAATTAAAGAGGGCAAGGAATTAAAGTGCTGAATCTTAAAGAACAAGAAATTAAATGGCAAAAACTTAGAATGCAAGAAATATAGATTGCGGAATCTTAAAGTGCAAGGAATGTAAACGGCTGGAATTGTAAAGGGGATTGGGGATTGGATTTGCATAATTTAAACAAGGAAAAGTAAATTGCATCAAACAGAAGCGTAAAAGAGGGTTTGGGTTGAATCGGATCTGAAGCAAAACAAGTAAATGAACATGAAAAGCAAAAACAGAATGTAAACTTTGGAATCAGATCTCAGGACCCAGAGACTAGAAAACCAAGTCTAGATCTCAATGCCTTCCTAGATCCAACAAGAACAATTGCAAGGGAAATGTAAATTTGCAAAGAAAGTAGATGAAGAGCAATTAACCGAAACTGAAATTTAATTAAGCAGTAAATAAACAGAGAGATCCAAGGATGAGATTGAAACAGAATTTCTTCAATTCTCCAACCCAAGATCCAAGACAATTGTAATTGAAATTGAAAGCAATAAAACTAAGAGGAAGATAAGTGAATTCTCCTTCCCCGAGACTAAGAAATTAAAGATCACTCAATACCAAAAGCTCTCCGAAAACTATTCTAAAAACTAAAAGGGAAAGCTCCCTATGAAAACTAAAAAGAAAGCTCCCTATAAAAACTAAAAAGAAAAGCTCACCATAAAAACTAAAAAGAAAAGCTCCCCAAAAACTTGAATTCTCTCCTATTTATACACTTTCTTCAAATGATCTTCAAGCCTTGAGTTGGGCCTTTGCTCTTGGTGGAATTGGGTTGAGAGAGGCCTTGGTTGATTGCTCTTGGAGTTTGGAGAGGAATCAAAGTGAACAAATTGAACCGGGTTGGAGTTTTGCAAAAGTTTGAGTAAAAGTTTGAGTAAAAGTTTGAGGCTAACTTTTACTCCAACTTTTTACCTCAGCCTCCTCATTTTGCTGATACCAACGTTGGTGCAAAAGTTAGGGGTCTAACTTTTGCTCCAACGTTGGCCTCCTCATGTGCACTTATGGCGCCAACGTTAGCCCAAAAGTTAGAGGCTAACGTTGGCGCAAACTTTTGCTCTCCCCTATGTGTTTTTCATGCGCCAACGTTAGCCCAAAAGTTAGAGGCTAACGTTGGCGCAAACTTTTGGTGCCCAGGGAGTGATTTTCATGTGCCAACGTTAGCCTAAAAGTTAGGGGCTAACGTTGGGGCAAACTTTTCACCCAAAAGTTTATGCAAAAGTTTGAGGCTAACTTTTGGTCCAGCTTTTTGCTTCCTGGTTCATTTTCACTTATTTCATTGTCCTCTCTTACTCTAGCCATTCCTTCTTGCTTCAACCTTTCTCCAAGCTTTCTTCACCTATCATTAATCAACCAAACATATCAAAGCTATGCTCAAAATCGTGAGATATTCATTCTTTCACAATATGTAACAAATATAGCATAAAACCTCATGAAATTGCATTAATTCATCTATGGTTAATTCAATCAAAGGAAGCATGAAAATCTGCCCAAATTGGCTTGCTTAGACGTCAAAAAAGTGCATAATTCAAGTGAAAACAAAAGAAAAAGACTAGTGAAACTAGGCTAAGATGACTTGTCATCACAACACCAAACTTAAAGCTTGCTTGTCCCCAAGCAAGAAATGAATTATGCTCAGAGGTTCTTTCAATTAAGATGGATTGAAGAACACTTGTAAAGTACAGTGAGTGAAGTGATTAAGTAACAGTGGGGTGAACTCTAAATTATATGCTCATGCAAGGGCTTCAGTGCTCACTAGTCCTTACATATTGGGAGTCGTAGGTCTTAGGATTTTATTCCGAATGGTATCATAGAGATCTCTTTATATGTAATCACCATGAAGCAGCTTATAATTTCTGTGCTTTGGCCTCGACTCTAAGTGTCATGTCTCAAAGCGGCTCTTTAAATAAGTTTTCAATCAATACTCCTAAACCAGTTGGTTTTAAGGTATTAGGTGTTAAAGCACCCCTAAGGATTTACTTGCTCAAGCCTCTTTCCTTGACACACTTCAACCACAAGCATTTACTAGGATAACAACTCTTTGAGTTCTTGTTTCTTTCTTTCTTTTTCAGCCTAGTAATTGATGCTCAGAGCCTTGGGCCATGTTCTTTTTGTTTTTGTATTTTCTTTACTTTTCTTTTTGTTTTGTTTGCTGCTTCTCGGATCAATTGATTTTTGAGAATCTCCACAATACTTCTTTGAACTTCATATCCTGCCTATGAGCTCCCATGCAAGTTTTCACAAGCATGCAACCTCAATACATAATCACACAACTAGAACCGCCACTTCTCCTAATCTTTTGCTTGCCTCAAAATTGTTTAATTCCTCAATCCTTCGTTTCAAAGAACCTTCATGTGATGCATTCTTGAAAATTGAGTGCAAACAAGTTTTGAAGATAAGAATGTTGTGAAT
>NC_029777.3:38265120-38266010 GCF_000817695.3 Arachis duranensis | reverse complement strand
TTATCTTTTTATCTTATCTTTTTCAAAATTTTATCTTTTTCAAAATTTGATTTCAAATCTTTTTCAAATCAACTAACTAACTTTTTGTTTGTTTCTTATCTTTTTCAAAACCAACTAACTACCTATCCCTCTCTAAATTTCGAAAATTCTCCCTCTCTTTTTCAAAAATTCTTTTTGTTTTAAATTTTAATTTTAATTATATTTTGTCTTTGATTTTCGAAAATTACTAACCTCTGTTTCAAAAATTATTTTCGAAATTTCTCTTCTCTTCTCTTATTCTATTTAATTTATTTATTTACTAACACTTCTCTTCATCTGTTATCACCTCCCCTATCCTTACTCTTTATACAGACTATTCATTCCTCTCCTTCCATTATCCCCTTTCTTCTTCTACTAATAATAAGGATCATCTTTACTATGACATAGAAGATTCCTCTTCCTTTTCTTTTCCTCTTCTCTTTCATATGAGCAGGAACAAGGAAAAAGGCATTCTTGTTGAAGCTGATCCAGAACCTGAAAGGACTCTGAAGAGGAAACTAAGAGAAACTAAATTACAACAATTCAGAGACATAGTAGAGCTCAAGGACATCAATGGTCCTTCAAGAAGGCGCCACCCTCACTAAGGTGGACTCATTCCTTGTTCTTAAATTTTTCTTCTGCTTTTCATTTTTTTCTATGTTATATGTTTATCTATACTTGTGTCTTTATTACATGATCATTAGTAGTTAGTAACTATGTCTTAAAGTTATGAATAAATCCATTAATCCTTCACCTCTCTTAAATGAAAAATGTTTTAATTCAAAAGAACAAGAAGTACATGAATTTCAAATTTATCCTTGAATTTAATTTAATTACATTGATGTGGTGACAATACTTTTTGTTTTCTGAAT
>NC_029777.3:38256150-38261888 GCF_000817695.3 Arachis duranensis | reverse complement strand
TTCACAAGCATGCAACCTCAATACATAATCATACAACTAGAACCACCACTTCTCCTAATCTTTTGCTTGCCTCAAAATTGATTTATTCCTCAATCCTTCTTTTCAAAGAACCTTCATGTGATGCATTCTTGAAAATTGAGTGCAAACAAGTTTTGAAGATAAGAATGTTGTGAATAATCAAGCATCTTGCTTATTGAATTATAAAGAAAGACTATGCTATGCAGGCAGGCAGGGGTATATAAAGAAAACTATACTATGCAGACAGGCAGGACAAATAAGGATACAATCCAACTTTCAATTACAGCAATATTTGATGTAAAACAATCACTTAACAATACAACCTGTTGGAGTTCACTTGCTGTCCTTCTTCTCTTCATCATCCATTCTGACTTTCATGTTCATCTTTCACCTCTTTGGTTGATGATGCTAAAAATCTCCAAAAGTTTGTATGATATTCTGCAATGATATTGGAAGTTGCTTGTTCCCCAAGCACTTAGAAACAGTGGTGAGTCTGCATGATTTATTTGTGGGCTTTTTGAACTTACTTTGGTGTGGGAACACCAAACTTAGTACCTTGCCAAAGGTTTTCATTAACCATGTGTGAAATTCTTTTTTCTTTCTCAAAAGTAATAAGGCTGAAAACTAGAAAACAGCAAAATAGTTAACTAATTCATCCAGTATGCTTGAAGCCCATATTATGCATAAGGTGAGAATGTGTGTTATAATGGGATTTTGGTGGAACACCAAACTTAGAATTCTTCATTCTCCCTTAGATTGTTTTGGTGTGCAACACCAAACTTAGCTTCTTGCAATCTAGATAAAGCTAGTTAACCTTTTTATTGAAATAGATACGAAAAGAGAACTACCTCAGGTTGGGTTGCCTCCCAACAAGCGCTCTTTTATTGTCACTAGCTTGACATGTTGTTCTTCACTTTCTTCCTCTTCTTCCAGTTAGTTAAGAGGAATGACCTCAAGGGGGGGAAGTTTCAGCTGTTGTCCCCTTTCTTAGTCTCTTCTCAGCAAGCCTCTTTTTGTACACAGCTTGATTGAGCTTGCTTGCTAGTTCAGGGGAAGGATTGTTTGCAGTTGACCTTCTCTTGAATGTTGTCCTTTGTAGCTTGGTCACAATCCTCTTTTCGGTGCTTTTGTTAATTGCCTTCACTTTCTTGAATCCAAGTCTTGGTGGTTGTGTGATTGTTAGAGTCTTCTTTTCGTCAAGAGCCTCTTGCAATGGTGGTTCTGTAAGCTCTTCCTCTGTGTACTTCTCTGCTTCACTTGAGTTTGAAATTCTTTGGTTGTCTTTCTCACTTTCTTGCTCTTCCACTTCCTCTTTTACACTCAACATTTGTTTTAATAGCTCTTTCATGGAGGAGCTTTGTTGATCTTCCTTCTTGGATGTCAAGACATGGTTGCTGTGTGATTATTGGAGTGATTTCTTCATTAAGAGCCTCCTGAATTGGTGGTTCCATGAGTTCTTCTTCTATGTATTTCTCTGCTTCAATTGAGGGTGACTTCTCTTGAGTGTCTTCCTCACTTTCTTGCTCCTCCACTCCTTCCCTTGTCACCTCAAGTGCAGTTTCATTTTTAACCACCTTATTCTTCATTGAAAGTTCACTTGATGCAGTGGCTTCCTCATCTTGCTTTTCCACTTCCTCACCCACAAATTTGTCTTCATCCTTACTGTTTGATGGTTCTAAGTTCCTCTTTGTTTGCTCTAAGGGTCCATTCATCTTCTTGAGGATGGTTTCTTCCCAAGATTGGGGTTATGTGAAGCTTTCCACGACTTTTCTGTGTATTTCAATGGCTTCGCATTGGCGTTCTAAGGGTTCTTTGGACCATTGAAGGTAATCCTCAACTGCTAATTCAAGAGATGAAGGTTGAGAGTAATTTTGGTGACGTGAATGTGTTGTGGTGAAGTTGTGTTGAGGGGTGTGGAATGAGTTGTGTGATTGATGGGATGACTGGTATGGATTTTGGAGGAAACTTTGTGTTGAGGCATAATCAAGTGATAAAGAACTTTTAAATGAGAAACTGGGACGTGAGGGTGGATGTTCTTTCATTCTGTGGTGATACTCCCATCTACCATGAGGATAATAATATGAATTATTTTGTAGTGGTGGTTGGTATCCCATATGATTCTCCTGCTCATCTTGTGTCTCTGAAGTAAATCTCCATGGACTGGAGTACTTATAATTTGTATTTTCTTGGTGATATTCCCAGCCACCATTAGAGATTGGTGATGGTGGGTAATATCCCCTAAAATTTGTTTGATCATAAGATGAGTTGAACTCCATTTGAACTTTGGAAAACACAACACTATTGAAAATTGAAATTACTCATATCAGAGATGAGAATTTCTTAGTGAGGCATAAACTCAAACACCTTGGTTTCAATCTAAAACAGAGAACAAAAATAAAGAAAATGCTTGATCTAGACCACCACCTCACTTAATTCCGGATTCTCATTTCAAATGACAGTGACACTCCTCTGATTCAAAGGATAGTAAGATGCCAAAACTATTCAGGATTGATGGGTTGGAAAAATGATTCTGTACAAACTAACCGGCAAGTATATCGGGTTGCATCAAGTAATAATAACTCACTAGAGTGAGGTCGATCCCACAGGGATTGAAGGATTGAGCAACTTTGGTTTAGTGGTTGATTTAGTCAAGCGAATGAAGATTTGGTTGAGTGATTTGTGATTTGCAGAAATGAAATTGCATTGAAAGTAAAGTGGATGTGTAAATTGCATGAAATTAAAGAGGGCAAGGAATTAAAGTGCTGAATCTTAAAGAACAAGAAATTAAATGGCAAAAACTTAGAATGCAAGAAATGTAGATTGCGGAATCTTAAAGTGCAAGGAATGTAAACGGCTGGAATTGTAAAGGGGATTGGGGATTGGATTTTCATAATTTAAACAAGGAAAAGTAAATTGCATCAAACAGAAGCCTAAAAGAGGGTTTGGGTTGAATCGGATCTAAAGCAAAACAAGTAAATGAACATGAAAAGCAAAAACAGAATGTAAACTTTGGAATCAGATCTCAGGACCCAGAGACTAGAAAACCAAGTCTAGATCTCAATGCCTTCCTAGATCAAAATTCAGAATTCAATTGCAAGAAATGTAAATATCAAGCAGTAGAAAGAAAATGAAGCAGTAAAGAGAATTCCAAATTCAATTGTGCAGAAAAAGTAAACAAGAGATCTCAAGGTGAGATTGAGAAACAGAGAGATCCAAGGATGAGATTGAAACAGAATTTTTTCAATTCTCCAACCCAAGATCCAAGACAATTGTAATTGAAATTGAAAGCAATAAAACTAAGAGGAAGAGAAGTGAATTCTCCTTCCCCGAGACTAAGAAGTTAAAGATCACTCAATACCAAAAGCTCTCCGAAAACTATTCTAAAAACTAAAAGAGAAAGCTCCCTATGAAAACTAAAAAGAAAGCTCCCTATAAAAACTAAAAAGAAAAGCTCACCATAAAAACTAAAAAGAAAAGCTCCCTGAAAACTTGAATTCTCTCCTATTTATACACTTTCTTCAAATGATCTTCAAGCCTTGAGTTGGGCCTTTGCTCTTGGTGGAATTGGGTTGAGAGAGGCCTTGGTTGATTGCTCTTGGAGTTTGGAGAGGAATCAAAGTGAACAAATTAAACCGGGTTGGAGTTTTGCAAAAGTTTGAGTAAAAGTTTGAGGCTAACTTTTACTCTAACTTTTCACCTCAGCCTCCTCATTTTGCTGATACCAATGTTGGTGCAAAAGTTAGGGGTCTAACTTTTGCTCCAACGTTGGCCTCCTCATGTGCACTTATGGCGCCAACGTTAGCCCAAAACTTAGAGGCTAACGTTGGCGCAAACTTTTGCTCCCCCCTATGTGTTTTTCATGCGCCAACGTTAGCCCAAAAGTTAGAGGCTAACGTTGGCGCAAACTTTTGGTGCCCAGGGAGTGATTTTCATGTGCCAACGTTAGCCTAAAAGTTAGGGGCTAACGTTGGGGCAAACTTTTCACCCAAAAGTTTGTGCAAAAGTTTGAGGCTAACTTTTGGTCCAGCTTTTTGCTTCCTGGTTCATTTTCACTTATTTCATTGTCCTCTCTTACTCTAGCCATTCCTTCTTGCTTCAACCTTTCTCCAAGCTTTCTTCACCTATCATTAATCAACCAAACACATCAAAGCTATGCTCAAAATCATGAGATATTCATTCTTTCACAATATGTAACAAATATAGCATAAAACCTCATGAAATTGCATTAATTCATCTATGGTTGATTCAATCAAAGGAAGCATGAAAATCTGCCCGAATTGGCTTGCTTAGACCTCAAGAAAGTGCATAATTCAAGTGAAAACAAAAGAAAAAGACTAGTGAAACTAGGCTAAGATGACTTGTCATCACCCAGGAGCTGCATATTTTGGGCGTTTAATGCCCAATTGCTGCATGGTTTGGGCGTTTAGACGCCCAGCCAGGTACCCTGGCTGGCATTTAAATGCCAGTTTTCCTTCCTTACTGGGCATTTAAACGCCCAACCAAGTACCCTAGCTGGCGTTTAAACGCTAGTTTTCCTTCTTCACTGGGTGTTTTGAACGCCCAGCTTTTTCTCTGTAAATCCTCTGCTTTATGTTCTTGGATCTTCATTTTGCTATATCCTTTATTCAAGAAGATATATTTTCAATTTTGAAAAACAACAAAATGAGTCAAAACATATAATTCTTGGATCAAAACACAAGATATATGCAAAAACATTATGAGCATCAAGATGAACAGCAAGAACAATCTTGAAGATTAAAATGAACATCAAGAACTCAGTTTTCTTAATAAAAGAAAACATGGAGGACACTAAACTTAGAACTTTCTCATGTTTGGGCCATATGAATGCAAGAATGCATATGTAGAACATCATGCAGTGCAAATCAATAAATCATGAAGATCAAACAAGACATTTCATCAAGAATGACTTGAAGATCATCAAGAACACAATGTATGTGTTTCAAAAATTGCAAGACAATTAAAATCATGCAGTTGACACCAAATTTAAAATTTGGCCTTAGATTCAAACAAGAACCATGAAATATTTTTGGTTTTTATGATTTTATACTTTTTTTTGGTTTTTTTCGAAAATTATGTTTAGAAAAATGAAAACAAAGAAAAATTTTTTTGAAAGATTTTTGAAAACTTTTTGAGAATAAAATAAAGGAAAATTACCTAATCTGAGCAACAAGATGAACCGACAGTTGGCCAAACTCGAACAATCCCCGGCAATGGCGCCAAAAACTTGGTGCACGAAATTTTGATACACAATGGCGCCAACAACTTGGTCGCTGATGAGCGGATAATTTATACACTTTTTGGCATTGTTTTTAGTATGTTTTTAGTATGATCTAGTTAGTTTTTAGTATATTTTCATTAGTTTTTAGTTAAAATTCACTTTTCTGGACTTTACTATGAGTTTGTGTGTTTTTCTGTGATTTCAGGTATTTTCTGGCTGAAATTGAGGGACCTGAGCAAAAATCTGATTCAGAGACTGAAAAGGACTGCAGATGCTGTTGGATTCTGACCTCCCTGCACTTGAAGCGGATTTTCTGGAGCTACAAAAGCCCAATTGGCGCGCTCTCAACGGCGTTGGAAAGTAGACATCCTGGGCTTTCCAGCCATATATGATAGTCCATACTTTGCCCAAGATAGGATGGCCCAAACCGACGTTCAAAGTCACCCTCAGAATTCCCAGCGTTAAACGCCGGAACTGGCAC
>NC_029777.3:38245871-38255270 GCF_000817695.3 Arachis duranensis | reverse complement strand
TCGACCCTTACTCGCGTAAGGTTTATTACTTGGACGACCCAGTACACTTGCTGGTTAGTTGTGCGAAGTTGTGTTTATGCCATGGTATTGAACACCAAGTTTTTGGATTCATCACCGGGGATTATTTGTGTTGTGAAAAGTATTGATCACAATTTCGCATATCAGTCACACAATTGTAATCTCACTTCTTTGTCACAACTCCGCACAGCTAACCAGCAAGTGCACTGGGTCGTCCATGTAATACCTTACGTGAGTAAGGGTCGATCCCACAGAGATTGTCGGCTTGAAGCAAGCTATGGTCACCTTGTAAATCTCAGTTAGGCAGACTCAAATGGTTATAGAGTTTTCATAATTAAAAGATAAATAAAACATAAAATAAAGATAGAGATACTTATGTAATTCATTGGTGGGAATTTCAGATAAGCGTATAAAGATGCTTTGTTCCTGTTGAGTCTCTGCTTTCCTACTGCCTTCATCCAATTCTTCATACTCCTTTTCTTGGCAAGCTGTATGTTGGGTTTCACTGACGTCAATGGCTACCTCCCGTCCTCTCAGTGGAAAAAGTCCTCTACAGTTTCCGCATGGCTAATCAGCTGTTGGTTCTCGACCATGTAGGAATAGGATTTACTATCCTTTTGTGTCTGTCACTATGCCCTACAGTCACGAGTTTGAAGCTCGTCACAGTCATCCCATCTCAGATCCTACTCGGAATACCACAGACAAGGTTTAGACTTTCCATATCTTAGGAATGGCCGCCAATAATTCTAGCTTATACCATGAAAACTCTAATCTCACGGAATGGAAGGCTAAGTTGTTAGGCGAGGCAACCATTAGTCGTGGACCAGGAATCCAAGAGATACACGCTCAATCTTAAGTAGAACGGAAGTGGTTGTCAGGCACGCGTTCATAGGTGAGAATGATGATGAGTGTCACGGATCATCACATTCATCAGGTTGAAGTGCGAGTGAGTATCTTAGAACAAGAATAAGCTTGACTTGAATAGAAGAACAATAGTAATTGCATTAATACTAGAGGAACAGCAGAGCTCCACACCTTAATCTATGGTGTGTAGAAACTCTACCGTTGAAAATACATAAGAACAAGGTTCAGGCATGGCCGTGAGGCCAGCCCCCAAAATGTGATCAAGAGATCAAAAGATGATCAAAAGATGAAAATACAATAGTAGAAGGTCCTATTTATAATGAAACTATCTACTATGGTTTACAGAAATAGGTAAATGATGCAGAAATCTACTTGGTGTGTGCTTGGGCTGAGCCTTAAGCTTTACACTTGTAGAGGCTTCTCTTGGAGTCAAATGCCAGCTTTGGTGCCAGTTTGGGCGTTTAACTCCAGCTTTTATGCCAGTTCTGGCGTTTTGACTTCAGAATAAGGCAGAGAAGGAGCGTTTGAACGCCAGTTTGCGTTGTCAAAACTAGAGCAAAGTATGGACTATTATATATTGCTGGAAAGCTCATGATGTCTACCTTTCAACGAAGTTGAGAGCGCTCCATTTGGAGTTTTGTAGCTCTAGAAAATCCACTTCGAGTGCAGGGAGATCAGAATCCAATAGCATCTGCAGTCCTTTGTCAGCCTCTGAATAAGATTTTTGCTCAAGTCCTTCAATTTCAGCCAGAAAGTACCTGAAATCACAGAAAAATACACAAACTCATAGTAAAGTCTAGAAATATGAATATTGCATAAAAACTAATAAAAACTTCCCAAAAAGTAGCTAGATCCTACAAAAAACTATGTAAAAATAATGTCAAAAAGCGTATAAATTATCCGCTCATCAGGGACAAGCAACAATTTAAGTTTGGTGTTGTGATGAGTGGATAATTTATACACGTTTTTGGCATTATTTTTAGGTAGTTTTTAGTATGATTTAGATAGTTTTTAGTATATAATTATTAGTTTTTATGCAAAAATTTCATTTCTGGACTTTACTGTGAGTTTGTGTGTTTTTTTTGTAATTTCAGGTATTTTCTGGCTAAAATTGAGGGACCTTAGCAAAAATCTGATTCAGAGGCTAAAAAAGGACTGCAGATGCTGTTGGATTCTGACCTCCCTGTACTCGAAATATATTTTCTGGAGCTATAGAAGCATAATTGCCACGCTCTCAATTGCGTTGGAAAGTAGACATCTTGGGCTTTCCAGCAATATATAATAGTCCATATTTTGCCCGAGTTTTGATAACGAAAACTGGATTTTAAGCTCTTTGTAGTGGGTTGATGAACACCACCTTCTCCATCTTTTTGGCAGTGATTGGTTTGTCTTGCTCTACCAAAGTTTCATCAATGACCTTCTCCACTCCAGCCTCATCACAAAGCCTCTGGATGATGCTTGGGAAGGCCAATCTTGCACTATTTTTGGTGCCCTTTAGCACCCTGTTAATGTTATTTGCTATCATCTCCCCCACATTGATGTTGTCCTCCTTCATTATGTTGTAGATTAGTACAGCCCTTTCCAATGTTACCTCCAAAGTGTTGGAGGTGGGGTTGAGGGATCTTCTCACAAAGTCTAACCACCCTATAGCTTGAGGGCTCAAGTCTCTTCTTCTCATCTGGTTTGGCCTTCCATCCTTGTCATTGATCCAGTGGACATTAATGACACAAATTTCATTCAAGATTTCTTTAAACCCAGGATCAATTTGTTTCACCCTTTCTTCATAGCTTTGGGTGGAACTTGTGCGCTTTACCATCAGCATTCTGTCTAGGTTGGCAGGGCTATAGTCAATGCTCTTCCCCCTCACATAGCTTTGGTAATCATATGGTTGCCCAGGTTGAGGAATGACATTGGCATAGAACTCCCTTACCATGTTTTTCACCACCTTCTTAGGTGGGTTGCACAAGAGTGCCCAACATGTATTGTTGATTTTTATGTTGATCTCCCTATGCTCATCTCTCTCTAGTTGGAAGCCAACCTCAGGCATTATCTACCTCTCACTTACCCACCCATAAAACTGGTTTTGGTGGAAGAATAAGAGGAACTTGAACTCATTGTAGCTTGATGAACTAGAGCCAGCTTCCTTAGTCTTTCTTTTCTTTGATCTGATGGCCTTTGGTGGTGCCATTTGAATGTGAAAAGAAGAGTTCAAAGGGTGATGAAGAGGGTTAAAAGAAGGGAAGGAAAGAAAACAAATCAATAGTTTGCTTCAACACCAAACTTAGGACTTGATTATCCCAATCAAGAAAGTAAGAAAGAGGGATAGAAAGAAGACAAGAAAGAAAGGAGCCAAGAAAGAGAGATAGCAGAGTAAGGGTGTCGGATGAGGGGAGTTTGAAGTGTGAAGAAGAGGGTTGGGTGAGTGCATTATATAAGGGTGAGAAGAGAGATCTGGAAGGTGGGAGTTGATAGCAAAAATTGAATGTTTTCCAACTTGGGAGTGGCGCTCAATGTGGGGAGAGGCGCCAACCCCTATCTCTTTAGCTTTCTTCATATTTTTGGGTTCCAAAGTGTGAAGTACATTTTTACTCCTTGACTTGATGAGTGATCAATGTCATGTGGGCCCCACCTCTTCCTAAAAATTCAGTTGCAACCCTCATTACTGATTAAGAATTGCTTCAAATTCCTCTAGTTAAATGGCATTTAATGGGTGTCTCTTGGACACCAAACTTAGATTCATTGCATATAGTAATTAGTCTCATGATTGGACTTTATTGTGTACATTATGAGTGGAATAAATTTAATTCTTTCATACTCTTCCACTTCCATCTCATATGTACACAATTAATTATCCCTTTCATTCATCCCACCAATATACCATATGCATTAGGATATTAATTAATTGGGCTGAATGTTGATTGAACGTATGGATCTCTCTTGGTGGTGGCCACACCAAACATAGTTTTGGGCTTACTCTTGAAATCAATTCAGTATTGTCATGTAAGCTCAAAACAAGTGGGTTGGTGGCTACACCAAACTTAGCTCTTTAGCTAGTTTCTCAACCCAATTAACAACATCCTATATTGTGGCAACCAAGGTTGCACTTCCAGCATGCTAAAACTTTTGGAGCTTAAATAAATGAAACTATCAACCAATTAACTAACAACTGAAACTTAAAATTAAACAATCGAAGTGACTAAACATAAACTACTCTAGAAAGCATGAAATTGAAAGGATATGAGTGTTGAAGTGCCTCCCAACTAGCGCTTCATTAACGTCACTAGCTTGACGATTCTTCCTCTTCAGTTAAGGGAATAGTTCACTCTTTGCTCATCCAATGAGTCTCCCAAGTAGTGCTTAAGCCTGTGGCTATTGAAAATAAAAGTCCTCCGAGCTTTCTCTTCCATAACCTCCACATGACCATAAGGAGAAGCCTTGATGACTGTAAATGGTCCAAACCATCTTGACTTCAACTTTCCTGAGAAAAATTTGAGCCTTGAGTTGTACAATAGCACTTTTTGACCTTCTATAAACTCTCTTCTTGCTAGCTTTTGATCATGCCATTTCTTTGCTTTCTCTTTGTAAATCTTGGCATTTTCATAAGCCTGAGATCTGAATTCATCTAACTCATTGAGCTGCAGCAATCTTCTTTCTCCAGTAGCTTGATTATCAAAGTTCAACATCTTTAGAGCCCAAAATACTCTATGTTAAAGCTCCACTGGCAGATGACAAGCTTTTTCAAACACCAATTGGTATGGAGACATGCCAATAGGTGTCTTAAAAGCTGTTCTATAAGCCCATAATGCATCATCTAGCTTCTTGGACCAATCTTTTCTTGAGTTTACAACTGTCTTCTCAAGGATTCTCTTGAGCTCTCTATTTGAAATTTTAGCTTGACCATTGGTTTGTAGATGGTATAGGGTTGCTACCTTGTACTAAAGAAGTGCCACGCTCTCAACAAGGCCTTCATTGTCTTCTCTGGAAAGTTGAACTGGCATGACATGCTCAGGTCTGGCATGCCATGCCCTTAGTAGTGCAAGATCAACCTTCTCTGGTCCAGTGAACTGGCGTGCCATGCCCAGTATTCAAGTGGCACGTCCCTGGTCATGTGTTGCACGGAAAACTTGTCTCTCAACAAATTTCCTTCGGCAAGTGTACCGAGTTATCGTCAAGTAAAAACTCAATATAAAGTGAGGTCGAATCCCACAGAGATTGATTTGATCAAGCAACTTTAATTAGAGGAATGTTTTAGTTAAGTGAACCAGAATTTGACTTGAGAATTGCAGAACATTAAATTGCAGAAAGGTAGATAGCAGAATAAGTAAATGCTAGAAATAAAGAGCAGAATGTAAATGACAGAAGGTAAATGGCAGAATCTTAAATGGGAATGGGGGATATGCTCATAAAAGTAAATGGCAGAAATTAAAGAGAATGGGTAAGATCAGAAATGGGGAGTTCATTGGGCTTAGGAGATGTTGCATTCTCCGGATCAAATTCATTTTCATCTATTCCTCAATCAATGCATTCATTGATCTCCTTGACAATCTTAAGTGATTGAATTCCAATTCCTTGGTAATCCAATCTCTCAAATCTTGATCAATAGCCAATTTCTTGGTCAATTGCTCATGAGAAGAGATGAAGTATGGTCACTGATTATACCACATGCATTCCAAATCAAGTATTGGTAGGATTATAGTCACATATCCATCCTAACCCAATTTGATCCAGCATGAGAAAGCATTTCTAGCATGATCTCTTCATTCCTCTTCCAAGGTTCCGAAGAGATCCAAATATGAATAGTTTCTTTTCCAAGATAACTACCCAATTGGATGAAGATTGAATGCTTTCTAGTAAAATCAAGAGAAAAGATAGAAGAAGAAAAATGAAAACTAATATTGATCCATCAAATTGCAGCAGAGCTCCCTAACCCAATGAAAGGGGTTTAGTTGTTCATAGCTTTGAAAATTGAGAACAAAAATAGAGAATACATTATGAAAGTAAAACTAGAAGTTGAAGAGAAAGTAAAATATAGAGAGTAGTTCTATGCCCAAGGCTCCCTAAAGTTCCAACCCCTTTTCTAATTCAAAGCTACTCCTATATATACTACTCGTCTGATCTTCTAGTTGGTTCTTCAAATCTTGGGTGTGGGCCTCTTGGATCTTGAGTTTGAAGCAGTTATCCTCTTTATTGGGCTTAGCTTTGCTTGCAGAGAAAAAATGTGAAGTAGGCAGGGACTTTTGGCTTAGGACGTTAGTGGTGTCAACGTTAAGTGAAAGTGTAGGTTCGAGAACGTTAGTGACAATCACCTTTTTCACTTAAGTTTCTCACCCAAATATGATCACGTTGACTTCAATGTTAGTGGCACTAACGTGACCACTAACGTTGCCTCTTGGTCCTTCGCATACATTATTGGGACTTACCTTTCCCAATAACGTGGTGAGTCACCCCTTCTCCCTACGTTAGAGTCCACGTTAACTAGGTTAACGTGTCTTCTAACGTAGTAATTCCAATCCTTCGAGAACGTTAGTGACACTTACCTTTGTCACTAACGTTCCAATGTGCCCCTACTTCCAACGTTAGAGTCCACGTTAACTAGGTTAACGTGGCTTCTAACGTAGTAATGCTAGCCATCTCCAACGTTAGTGACAAAGGTGAGTGTCACTAACGTTGGCACATCATCTCTTTATCCACGTTAGCTTCCACGTTAACAAAGTTAACGTGGGAGTTAACGTTGCTCAAGGTGGCCCTTAGGTGTTCATCCCAGCGTTAGTGACAAAGGTAAGTGTCACTAACTTTGTCGATCAATTGCTCTCTCCACGTTAGCTTCCACGTTAACTAAGTTAACGTGGGAGTTAACGTGACTTATGGAGGCTTGGCCAACGTTAGTGACAAAAGTGGATGTCACTAACGTTGGCTTCTCTTTTGCTTCTTAACGCTATAGTCCACATTAACTAAGTTAACGTGGCAACTAACGTGGCCAATTATGAGCTTGGTCCAATGTTAGTGACAAAGGAGAGTGTCACTAACGTTGGCCTTGTTGTCTTCTTCCACGTTAGAGTTCGCGTTAACTTAGTTAACGTGACTCTTAACGTGGGCTATGATGGCTTCGAGGGCGTTATTGGCGATTACCTTTCTCACTAACTTTGCAAGCTAACTCCCATTCCACGTTAGAGGTCACATTAGTTAAACTAACGTGGCTGCTAACGTGGTTCTTCTTTGCTTCTTCTGTCGTGAAATCAAGCAACAAAGTGCATCAAAGTTCTAGTACAAGTCATGAGTCATGCATCATCCAATTTGTAATATAATTCATGCAAAATTCTCATGAAATCATGTAAAGTGCACAATGTATGCTTGAATCAAGATGTAAGTGAATATCCACCCAAAACTGTCTTATTTCTTAAGGAAATGCATGATACTACCCTAAAAACAGTAAAGAAAGGTCAGTGAAACTGACCAAGATGTCCTGGCATCACAATACCAAACTTAAAGCTTGTTTGTCCCTAAGCCAGCACTGGAATAAGAGAATGATGAATGGAATTCCAAGAGAAAAGAGTCATTCTTGTGGAAGTCATGTCCTTGATTTTATGGTGGTTTCATGCATAGCAACTTAGGTTCATTCCTTCACTGGCTTTCAGACCTTTATCATGTCCTAGAATAATTACTTGATTGCATCCTATGAGACTTTTATTCATTGATCCTTTTGTTGTCATTTCAGGGTTTATTTGTGTTCTTGGGCTAAGTGCTCTGTAAGGGGGCAACTCTTTAGAATAAGCTTTCAGCCAACACTTCCGAACCAGTTGGTTCAGGGTGCTAGGTGTTGAAACACCCCTAAGGACTTACTTGCTCAAGTCTCTCCCCCATACATACACACCACAGGCACATGGTTTGTTTATTTTTTTTTCCTTGAGGTCTTGGTGTCCAGCACCTCTTTGGGCTACTAAATGTTCTGTAGCAAAGATTGCTCTTGATAGTGGACTTTCAGCTGATAATCCCGAGTTAGTTAACCCAAGTTACCAGGTGATAAGACACCCCTGAGAGCTTAGTAATCCAAGCAGATCCTTGGTACAAAAACACCACAGGCACATTCCTCAAGACTCAAACCCTTGGTGCCTAGCCTCTTTTCTTGCTATTTTCTTTTATTCTTCAACTTTGATTATTCTTTCCCTTTTTCTTATTAGGATCTTGTTATTTAGTTAGCCTCATGGGGTGAGTTCAAAGCATAGGATTTATGACAGATAGTTGTCCTCCCACCTTGTTGGTGAACCAACTTAGCTAACTTATGATTACACCACAAACTTAGGAACTTACTCCATAATATGAACTCCACTCTGGTCCTTTATAAAACACTCATTCTCTTTTCATTTGATTAAAAAGGGACAAGCATACAATTAAGTAAGGAAAAGATGCAGTGACATTCAGACTAGCAAACATAGACCTAAGCTGTGAGAAACTTAAAGACAGAATTAAAGAGAGTTCAAACTATCATGGAAGCATGTTCTATTTCATACAAGATCTTCCTTATTTAAAGCATAGAAAAAGATGGACCAAAGAAGGAACTCCACCACCTTTTACTCATGTGGATGCCTGGTATGCGAAATTGTGATCACTACAGCTTAAATAATCCATAAACGTGGTGTTCAACACCATGGCATAAACACAACTTCGCACAACTAACCAGCAAGTGTACTGGGTCGTCCAAGTAATAAACCTTATGCGAGTAAGGGTCGATCCCACAGAGATTGTTGGAATGAAGCAAGCTATGGTCACCTTGTAAATCTTAGTCAGGCAAACTCAAATGGATATGGGTGATAAACGAATAAAACATAAAGATAAAGATAGAGATACTTATGTAATTCATTGGTGGGAATTTCAGATAAGCGCATGAAGATACTGTGTCCCTTCCGTCTCTCTGCTTTCCTACTGTCTTCATCCAATCCTTCTTACTCCTTTCCATGGCAAGCTTATGCAAGGGTTTCACCGTTGTCAGTGGCTACCTCCCATCCTCTCAGTGGAAATGTTCAACGCACCCTGTCACGGCACGGCTGTCCATCTGTCGGTTCTCAATCAGGCCGGAATAGAATCCAGTGATTCTTTTGCGTCTGTCACTAACGCCCCGCCTTCAGGAGTTTGAAGCACGTCACAGTCATTCAAGCATTGAATCCTACTCAGAATACCACAGACAAGGTTAGACCTTCCGGATTCTCTTGAACGCCGCCATCAGTTCTAGCCTATACCACGAAGACTCTGATCTCACGGAATGGCTGGCTCGGTTGTCAGGCGAGCGCTCAGTTGTCAGGCGATCAACCATGCATCGTGTATCAGGAATCCAAGAGATATTCACCCAATCTAAGGTAGAACGGAGGTGGTTGTCAGGCACACGTTCATAGGTGAGAATGATGATGAGTGTCACGGATCATCACATTCATCAAGTTGAAGAACAAGTGATATCTTAGAACAAGAACAAGCGGAATTGAATAGAAGAACAATAGTAATTGCATTAATACTCGAGGTACAGCA
>NC_029777.3:38245571-38245841 GCF_000817695.3 Arachis duranensis | reverse complement strand
GGCCCACTTGGTGTGTGCTTGGGCTGAGCATTGAAGCATTTTCGTGTAGAGACTCTTCTTGGAGTTAAACGCCAACTTTGGCGCCAATTTGGGCGTTTAACTCCCATCCTTGTGCCAGTTCCGGCGTTTAACGCTGGGAATTCTGAGGGTGACTTTGAACGCCGGTTTGGGCCATCAAATCTTGAGCAAAGTATGGACTATCATATATTTCTGGAAAGCCCAGGATGTCTACTTTCCAACGCCGTTGAGATCGCGCCAATTAGGCTTATG
>NC_029777.3:38244497-38245076 GCF_000817695.3 Arachis duranensis | reverse complement strand
AGCTTTGCTAGAGTCCCCAATTAGAGGTGTCCAGGGTTCTTAAGCACACTCTTTTTGCCTTGGATCACAACTTTATTTCTTTCTTTTTTTTTCTCTTTTTTTTCTTTTCTCCCTCTTTTTTTTTCGTTTTTCTCCTTCTCTTTTTTTTCCTTTTTTTTTCTTTTTTTTTGTATTCACTGCTTTTCTTGCTTCAAGAATCATTTTTATGATTTTTCAGATCCTCAGTAACATGTCTCCTTTTTCATCATTCTTTCAAGAGCCAACAATCATGAACCACAAATTCAAGATACATATGCACTGTTTAAGCATACATTCAGAAAACAAAAATGTTGCCACCACATCAAAATAATTAAACTGTTATAAAATTCAAAATTCATGCAATTCTTTTCTTTTTCAATTAAGAACTTTTTTCATTTAAGAGAGGTGATGGATTCATAGGACATTCATAACTTTAAGGCATAGACACTAAGACACTAATGATCACAAGACACAAACATAGATAAACATGAGCACTAAAATTCGAAAAACAGGAAAATAAAGAACAAGGAAATTAAAGAACGGGTTCACCTTAGTGATGGC
>NC_029777.3:38242854-38244244 GCF_000817695.3 Arachis duranensis | reverse complement strand
AGAGGTGACAAATGAGATGAGGAAAGGCTAACCTTGCCAAGGTAGAGGACTTGTCTGCCACCTTATAAAGTTCTTGGGATATCACCTCATGAACTTCTATTTCTTCTCCAATCATGATGCTATGGATCATGATGGCTCGGTCTATAGTAACTTCGGACCGGTTGCTAGTGGGAATGATTGAGCGTTGGATAAACTCTAACCATCCTCTAGCCACGGGTTTGAGGTCATGCCTTCTCAATTGAACCGGCTTTCCTCTTTTTGATGCACCCTTGAGATGAATCTCTCCATCTCCCATGACTCGGAGGTGGAAGCTTTTGCCTTCCCTTTTCCTCTTTCTAGAGGTTTCTCCGGCCTTGGATGCCATAAATGGTTATGGAAAAACAAAAAGCAATGCTTTTACCACACCAAACTTAAAATGTTTGCTCGTCCTCGAGCAAAAGAAGAAAGAAGAGAGTAGAAGAAGAAGAAATGAGAGAGAAGGGAATGGCTTTGTGTTCGGCCAAAGGGGGGAGAAGTGGTGTTTAGGTTTTGAGAAAATGAAGGAGTGAAGATGGGTTTATATAGGAGTGGGGGGAGGGTTATGGTTTGGCTATGGGAGGGTGAGTTTGGGAGGGAAAGTGGTTTGAATTTGAAGGGTGAGGTAGGTGGGGTGTTATGAAGGATGGATGTGAGTGGTGAAGAGAAAGATGGGATTTGATAGGTGAAGGGTTTTTGGGGAAGAGGTGTTGAGGTGATTGGTGAATGGGTGAAGAAGAGAGAGAGTGGTAGGGTGGGTGGGGATCCTGTGGGGTCCACAGATCCTGAGGTGTCAAGGAAAAGTTGTCCCTGCACCAAATGGCATGCAAAAATGCGTTTTGAGCCAATTCTGGCGTTAAACGCCGGGCTGGTGCCCATTTCTGGCGTTTAACGCCAAGTACTTGCCCTTTTCTGGCATTTAACGCCAAGTACTTGCCCTTTTCTGGTGTTTAATGCGAAATTGTGATCACTACAGCTCAAATAATCCAGAAACGTGGTGTTCAACACCATGGCATAAACACAACTTCGCACAACTAACCAGCAAGTGTACTGGGTCGTCCAAGTAATAAACCTTACGCGAGTAAGGGTCGATCCCACAGAGATTGTTGGTATGAAGCAAGCTATGGTCACCTTGTAAATCTTAGTCAGGCAAATTCAAATGGATATGGGTGATAAATGAATAAAACATAAAGATAAGGATAGAGATACTTATGTAATTCATTGGTGGGAATTTCAGATAAGCGCATGAAGATACTGTGTCCCTTCCGTCTCTCTGCTTTCCTACTGTCTTCATCCAATCCTTCTTACTCCTTTCCATGGCAAGCTTATGCAAGGGTTTCACCGTTGTCAGTGGCTACCTCCCATCCTCTCAGTG
>NC_029777.3:38223370-38242268 GCF_000817695.3 Arachis duranensis | reverse complement strand
GACTATCATATATTGCTGGAAAGCCCAGGATGTCTACTTTCCAACGCCGTTGAGAGCGCGCCAATTGGGCTTCTGTAGCTCCAAACAATCTACTTCGAGTGCAGGGAGGTCAGAATCCAACAGCATCTGCAGTCCTTTTTAGTCTCTGAATCAGATTTTTGCTCAGGTCCCTCAATTTCAGCCAGAAAATACCTGAAATCACAGAAAAACACACAAACTCAAAGTCTAGAAAAGTGAATTTTAACTAAAAACTAATAAAAATATACTAAAAACTAACTAGATCATACTAAAAACACACTAAAAACAATGCCAAAAAGCGTACAAATTATCCGCTCATCAATGCCCATGCTCTCCTCCTTGCTTGTCCTCTTTTTGTCCCTCTTGAGTGCTTGAACTTCCACTCCCTTTGCTTTTTCCAATCAACTTCTTCCAAAAGCCAGCATCTTTCATCTTCTTCTTTAATGTTTCCTTCTGTTGTTTCACCTTCTCTTCTTCTTGTTTTACAAAGTCTTTTTGGACCTCATCATATGTAGGGATGGCATTGTGTAAATGATGCATATGACTAGACATGTAATTCAACTTGGCTTGAGTGTTTACGTTGAACTCCTCCCTATGTAGTTGTCATCCTTCATTAAGCACACTGAACTCGTTTAATGCTTTCATCTGATGCATCTGGCGTTGACTGAGTTCCTGGAGGCGTTTATCTTGCCTTTCTTGCCTTTCAGATACTTGATTGATGGCCTGAGTAAGCTGGAAATAGTGCTCTTGTTGCTGCTCCACTAGCTGTTTCTGCCATTCCCTTGTTGATTCATCCAATTTGTTAGCATTTCCTCTTGCCAATCCATTCTCTGAGATTGAAATTGCAGTTGTTGTTCTTGTCCTTCCATGTATATCCTTGACAAATCATCGATGGCTCCTCTGATGTGACCCAAGTTGATGTTGGTTGGGTCATGATATCCTCCTTGATGATACTCCATGGTTTGGGGTTCTCCTTGGAGAGGCTCTTCCTCTTGTGCTTCTTCTGATGTCCTCTTCCTTAAATGAGGTCTTTTTTGTTGTTGGGCAAGTGTCACATAAGTCAGACGCTGGAGCATAATTAGCCACCCAGGATTTACCCAATCTAGATTACTATCCTCGAAGACTACTTTGTCTTTTGTACACAATCTGAGAATGGTGCTGGGATACCAAAGCCTGGCACCCAAATCCATCTTCTCAGCTGACTCTTGAATCCCTTCAGCTATAAGTTCATGCACATTGATATCTCCTCCTTGTACTAGGCAATGTACCATAGTGGCATGAGTAATGTTTACCTCAGAATGATTTGCGGTTGGGAGGATGGATCTCCTCACGAGTTCAAACCATCCCTTGGCTTCTGGGCTGAGGTTTCCTCTCTTGATGAACCTTGGTCTCATATCCGCATATCTTTCCCAGTCAGTTCCTATAACACATATGTCATTCACTATTTCTTCGAGTTCATCCTTGTCAGGGCTCTTACTTATCCTTGCATGATAACTAGGCACATCAAAATGTGGTGATTTCAGTTGAAGAGTTCTTGTCATAGCATTTGGGCTAAAGTCCACCTCCTTTCCTCTTACGTAGCTTTTGAAGTTAGGGACCTTGGTTTTATCCTCTCTAACCACGTTTGCATAGAACTCCTTTATGAGGTTTGCATTTATCTTCCCTTCTGGGTTTGTGAGCTTTTCCCAGCCCCTTTGTTCAATCTTCTCCCGAATCTGTGGGCACTCATCCTCATTGATGTGGAATGTTAACTCAGGCAGTACCTTCCTAAGCTTTATCCGTTCAAATTCGAACTCATGGAATGCACTTTTGAATCTCCCTGCATCGAACTGACGTTGCTCCATGGGTTCCTTTCCTTTTCTTCTCTTAGAGCTTGGAGATGCCATGATCTAATGTGTGAAGGTGATGAAGTTTGTGGACATACAATGATTATTGGCAAAGTTGAGATAGAGTGGGGGAGGGTGTTTTTGATGCTGAGTTCTGAAAAGGAGAGGCACAAAAGAGGGGAATTTGGAATGTAAAAGGGGTATGGAGGCAGAACTACTTATATAGGGAAATGGTGGGTAAATGAAGGGTTTGGATCGATGATTTGAGTGTGAGATGGACGGAAGGGGTTAAGCATGGAGGAAGGACAAGGATCATCAACTTTATGAAGAATTTTGTCCATTCTTCAATGGTCTCATCCTTTTCAATGTTGCATGGCAACATTTTCCAATGCATCCCCCCTTGAGGCACATGTGTAGTACCCTCCTTTTGTGGTGTCCAGACCTTCCTCATTCAATTGGCCAATCAAATCCCTTCAATGCTCCTCTCCTTTTTCCTATAAGATAGAATAAAGAATAATTAATATCATTGAAAAAGCTAAACTTTTCGGCAAGAGTAATAAGGAAAAAATTAGATTGCTTATTCATGAATACCAACTAACTAACTAACTATGTATCCTTATATGCACCTTGGTGGCACATGAGTGACACCAAACTTAGTTTGTAGCAATGTGATGAAGAGGTTTTGTTCAAGGCTTCAAGAATAGCATGATCTGAATTGCATTCATGCTCTCTTTGTATGCCTTGAACACCAAACTTGTTCTTTACTATATACTGCATAATAAGGATTTCACCAATTGTTTGTCAAGTTTAGGTTGGAATTCATGAATATTGACTTATTCACTATTTTCTAAAAGCATATAAAACATGGGTTGCCTCCCATGAAACGCTTCTTTAGCATCACTAGCTTGACGTTTCTCCTTCATTAGGGAGGTTGGTAATGTTTCAAGTCTTCTCCTCTGGCAGTAGACCTATATCCAGTGGTTGTATCAATGACTCTACATGTTCCAAGGAGAGAACTTTGTTGATAGTGAAGACCTTAGGTAACTGAGATGGTACAGTGGGGAGATCTGGGGGGATATCTGGGAAGTAAGCTGAGATCACTTTATCCCCTGGAGAGAAGTCCTCGGTAGGTATCTTCTTGTTCCTCCACCTCCTTGGTACCTTCTTCTTTGTTCCTTGTGATGTTGTCCTTTTCTTTGTGACCTCCTCCTCTAAGGGAATATTGTTGCTGGTCTCATATGATTCTGGTGGTTTAGGTTCCTCCTGATTTTCTTTGAGCTGTGGCATTTGCTGTTTGCCTTGTTCCTCAATCGATGGGATTTCCAGAGGTGCTGGTTATGCTTCAGTGGTGGTTTCATCCTTTAGTATCTCACATTCATCTTTCTCTGGTTCATTGTTCTCTTGATTTGTTTCTTGTGAGTGCTTGAAAACATTGAAGGTGAGCTGTTCATCATGGATCCTCAGAAATAGCTCCCCTTGCTCCACATCTATGAGTGCTCTGGCCGTAGCTAGGAATGGTCTTCCCAATATGATTGGGTGAGTGTGACTCTCTTCCATGTCCAATATGACAAAATCTGTCGGGAGGAAATATTTCCCAACCTTCACCAACACGTTTTCTATCACTCCTATTGCTTGTTTTTTAGTTTTGTCAGCCAGCCTGATGACTACATCTGTGGGCATTATCTCATTGATATGTAGCCTCTTCATAAGGGATAAGGGCATTAATTTGATGCTCCTCCCAAATCGTAGAGTCCTTTATCAAACATGGTTTCTCCTATAGCACAGGGAATGTAGAAACTCCCTGGGTCCTTTCTTTTTGTAGGCAATTCTGGTTGAATGAGAGCACTGCACCCCTTATTCATCACTATAGTTTGTCCTCCCTTGAGTGAGCTTTTCCTGGGAAGCAGCTCCTTCATATATTTGTTGTATGCTGGCATTTGTTGGAGGGTCTTGATGAATGGTATGTTTACATGGAGGGATGCAAACAAATCAAGAAACCTTGAGTATATTCTCTTCTCCATAGCACCATTGAGTAATTGGGGAAAGGGCGCATAGAGTCTCAGTGACTCCTGTTGTGAGATTTTGGGTTCTTGGTGATCTTCTTCCTGCTTCTCTGCTGAGGTATCTTCAGGTTGTTCTGACAGCTTGTTTGGCTTGTCCTTGGTCTCCTGATCACTCATAGTGACCATCTTGCAATCTTCCCATCTTACTTTCTTTGTTTCTCCTCTCGGATTTTTCTCCGTATCACTTGGGAATCCATCTGTAGGTTTGGGAATGTGCTCGGAGAGATAACTTACTTGATATTCCAACCTTTTGATGGTGTCTCCCTGGTTCTTAAAGTTGGCTCGCACTTCCTCCTTGAACACCTTGTTGTCTTGAATCTCTTTGCATATGTCCTCCAGTAAGTTCTCAATCTTTGAGAGTTTGTCATCAGAAGGTGATGGTGAGTTGAGATTGGAGGGATGAGAGTGGTTAGGTTGGCTTTGGTATAGGTGTTGAGAGAAGTTGTTATGTGAGTGTTGATATGGTCTAGGTGTGGTATGTTGGTGAGCTATGTTGCTGGGATTTGGACGTATTTGATCTTGGCCTTGGTCTTGTTGATTTTCCCATCCGAAGTTGGGGTGATTTCTCCATCCAGAGTTGTAAGTTTTGGAGTATGGATCATGGACTTGTCTAGGTGAGTTTCCCACATAATTGGCTTGCTCCTAGTCACCTTCTTCTCCTATGTTTACTCCTTCTTGAGTTGGTAATGAGGTGATGGCTGCTGCAACTTGGTTCTCTTCCACCTTCTTAGTAAGATCTGCTAGCTGCTTGGTAATCATCTTGTTTTGGGCTAACAGTGCATCCATGTGGTTCAGCTCCATTACTCCTCTAGTGTTACTTCTTTCAGAGGCATAGAAGTAGTCATTCTCAGCAACTGTTTCAATGACATATATGGCTTCTTCAATGGTTTTCTTCTTGTTCAAAGAGCCTCCTGATGAATGATCCACAGCCTTCTTTGACTCATAGGAAAGACCTTCATAGAAGATGTGAAGTTGGACCCACTTATTAAACATCTCTGGTGGGCATTTCCTTGTTAGATCTTTGAACCTTTCCCAAGCTTCATAAAGTGTCTCCCCATCTTGCTGTCTGAACGTCTGCACTTCAGTTCTCAGCCTATTGATCCTTTGAGGGGGGTAAAACCTTGCCAAAAACTTGTTCACTACCTCCTCCCAATTTGTCAGGCTTTCTTTTGGGAAGGATTCAAACCATTTGAATGCCTTGTCCCTGAGTGAAAAAGGGAACAAGAGCAGCCTATAGACATCCGGGTGGACTCCATTAGACTTCACTGTGTCACAAATCCTCAAGAAGGTGGTCAAGTGTTGATTCGGATCTTCTTGAGCACCTCCTCCAAATGAGCAATTATTCTGCACAAGAGTGATGAGCTGAGGTTTTAGCTCGAAATTGTTGGCATGTATGGTGGGCTTCTGAATGTTGCTCCCACAGTTTCTAGGATTAGGATTGATATAGGATCCTAAGACCCTCCTTTCATGCCCAGCCCGGTTTGCATGGCCTTCTCTGGCATGATTATGAGCTTCTTCTTCATGATTGTTCTCCAAATTTTCTTCCATGTTGGGTTCGAAGTATTCTTCCTCTTCTTCAGCACCTACTACTCTTTCCTCTTGCTTCCCTCCTTAATCTAAGGAAAGTCCTCTCAGGTTCAGAATCAAAGGAAGTTGAAACCCCGCTTCTTCTCCCTATTATACAATCAACAAGGCACGAGCAAGAAAATAAATGCAGCAACTATTCTAAAAAAATGCTGTTAGTGTGAGTGATGCAATATATCGAACAGTTAGTGGGTGAGTGAAAAAGATTGTAAACAACTGGAATAAAAGGGTAAAGGAATGGGAGGAAAACAACTAAAACTGAAAGTAAATTGCTCAAACAGAAATTTAAATCAGCAAAAATAAAAAAATGCTCAATCTAGTTATCCTCCAACTTAATCATTGTTGATACAAAATCAATCCCCGGCAACGGCACCATAAACTTGTTGCACTGAAAACTTGTCTCTCAACAAATTTCCTTCGGCAAGTGTACCAAATTGTCGTCAAGTAAAAACTCACTATAGAGTGAGGTCGAATCCCACAGAGATTGATTTGATCAAGCAACTTTAATTAGAGGAATGTTTTAGTTGAGCGAACCAGAATTTGACTTAAGAATTGCAGAACATTAAATTACAGAAAGGTAGATAGCAGAATAAGTAAATGCTAGAAATAAAGAGCTGAATGTAAATGGCAGAAGGTAAATGGCAGAATCTTAAATGGGAACGGGGGATATGCTCATAAAAGTAAATGGCAGAAATTAAAGAGAATGGGTAAGATCAGAAATGGGGAGTTCATTGGGCTTAGGAGATGTTGCATTCTCCGGATCAAATTCATTTTCATCTCTTCCTCAATCAATGCATTCATTGATCTCCTTGGCAATTTTAAGTGATTGAATTCCAATTCCTTGGTAATCCAATCTCTCAAATCTTGATCAATAGCCAATTCCTTGGTCAATTGCTCATGAGAAGAGATGAAGTATGGTCACTGATTATACCACATGCATTCCCAAATCAAGTATTGGTAGGATTATAGTCACATATCCATCCAAACCCAATTTTGTCCAGCATGAGAAGCATTTCTAGCATGATCTCTTCATTCCTCTTCCAAGGTTCCGAAGAGATCCAAGTATGAATAGTTTCTTTTCCAAGATAACTACCCAATTGGATGAAGATTGAAAGCTTTCTAGTAAAATCAAGAGAAAAGATAGAAGAAGAAAAATGAAAACTAATATTGATCCATCAAATTACAGCAGAGCTCCCTAACCCAATGAAAGGGGTTTAGTTGTTCATAGCTCTGAAAATTGAGAACAAAAATGGAGAATACATTATGAAAGTAAAACTAGAAATTGCAGAGAAAGTAAAATACAGAGAGTAGTTCTATGCCCAAGGCTCCCTAGAGTTCCAACCCCTTTTCTAATTCAAAGCTACTCCTATATATACTACTCTTCTGATCTTCTAGTTGGTTCTTCAAATCTTGGGTGTGGGCCTCTTGGATCTTGAGTTTGAAGCAGTTATCCTCTTTATTGGGCTTAGCTTTGCTTGCAGAGAGAAAATGTGAAGTAGGCAGGGACTTTTGGCTTAGGACGTTAGTGGTGTCAATGTTAAGTGAAAGTGTGGGTTCAAGAATGTTAGTGACAATCACCTTTTTCACTAACGTTTCTCACCCAAATATGATCACATTGACTTCAACGTTAGTGGCACTAACGTGACCACTAATGTTGCCTCTTGGTCCTTCGCATATGTTATTGGGACTTACCTTTCCCAATAACGTGGTGAGTCACCCCTTCTCCCTACGTTAGAGTCCACGTTAACTAGGTCAACGTGGCTTCTAACGTAGTAATGCCAATCCTTCGAGAACGTTAGTGACACTTACCTTTGTCACTAACGTTCCAATGTGCCCCTACTTCCCACGTTAGAGTCCACGTTAACTAGGTTAACGTGGCTTCTAACGTAGTAATGCTAGCCATCTCCAACGTTAGTGACAAAGGTGAGTGTCACTAACGTTGACTCTTCATCTCTTTATCCACGTTAGCTTCCACGTTAACAAAGCTAACGTGGGAGTTAACGTTGCTCATGTTGGCCCTTAGGTGTTCTTCCCAATGTTAGTGACAAAGGTAAGTGTCACTAATGTTATCGATCAATTGCTCTCTCCACGTTAGCTTCCACGTTAACTAAGTTAACGTGGGAGTTAACGTGGCTTATGAAGGCTTGGCCAACGTTAGTGACAAAAGTGAATGTCACTAACGTTGGCTTCTCTTTTGCTTCTTAACGTTAGAGTCCACGTTAACTAAGTTAACGTGGCAATTAACGTGGCCAATTATGAGCTTGGTCCAACGTTAGTGACAAAGGAGAGTGTCACTAACGTTGGCCTTCTTGTCTTCTTCCACGTTAGAGTTCACGTTAACTTAGTTAATGTGACTCTTAACGTGGGCTATGATGGCTTCGAGGGCGTTATTGGCGATTACCTTTCTCACTAACTTTGCAAGCTAGCTCCCATTCCACATTAGAGGTCACGTTAGTTAAACTAACGTGGCTGCTAACGTGGTTCTTCTTTGTTTCTTCTGTCCTGAAATCAAGCAACAAAGTGCATCGAAGTTCTAGTACAAGTCATGAGTCATGCATCATCCAATTTGTAATATAATTCATGCAAAATTCTCATGAAATCATGTAAAGTGCACAATGTATGCTTGAATCAAGATGTAAGTGAATATCCACCCAAAACTGTCTTATTTCTTAAGGAAATGCATGATACTACCCTAAAAACAGTAAAGAAAGGTCAGTGAAATTGGTCAAGATGCCCTGGCATCATCATGTTGCCTTGGCGTGCCACGCCTACAATCCAAAGTGGCACGCCCATTGATCTTCTTCCTTGGAGGCTTGTGCTGGCATATCACGCGTTTGATCTCAAGTAGCACGCCCAGAATATGAATAAGGTTGGCGTGCCATGCCCCAAACATCAAGTGGCACGCCTATTGTGTTGAATTTTCTACTCCCCTTTGCTTAGTTGAACGGGCATGCCATGCCATCGATCTGGCATGCCACGACCCTTGTAGTAGATGGGGTTGGCGTGCCACACCCAGCCTGGCGTGCCACGCCCTTTATGGGTCTTCAAAAATGCTCTCTGGAATTTATAGTTAGCGTGCCACGCTTGGTCTTGGCGTGCCACGCCCATAGAAAAGCTTGTTGTCCCTTCTCTAGAGTTTATAGTTGGCGTGCCACGCCTAGCCTTGGCGTGCCATGCCCATTATGCCTCATCTCCTTGGCGTGCCACGCTTGGCCTTGGCGTGCTACGCTCATTGAAAGCTTCATGGACTCTCCTCTGGAACTTATAGCTGGCGTGCCCCGCCCATTAGCTGGAGTGCCACGCCCGTTGAATTTCTTACACTTTACTCTCTGGACTTGTTAACTGGCATGCCACGCCCATTCAATTTGCTGCTGTTTGCACCAAGTGGCATGCCCATCACACACACCTAGCTCATCTTTCTTGCTTCCTTCTTCTTTGGTTGCTCTTTTCACCTGAAATTCAAGCAAAACTCATTTCTAAGCAATGTACCATAAAATTCATCATTTAGTTCATGAAATTGCATTAATTGAATGAGATTTCACTATTTCTATAGTCCATTTAGATAAGAGAAAGAGGTTGATGATGCAAGTCATTAGTACGCGTTGGCCACGTGTGCGTGTCGCAGCCAATTTTACCAATGCATTCCTCTTGAAATTGTTGAAGATGTTGGTGAGCAACGTTGGTTCACCAACGTTGGTGAGCCACCCTTGGGCCACCAACATTGCTTGTTAAGCCTTGGAACATTGTGAGCAACGTTTGTGGCAACGTTGGTGAGCTACTTTGGCCACTAACTTTGCTTCTTCTTACATAATCAACGTTCATGGCAACGTTGGTGAGCCAACTTTGGCTACCAACGTTGCTTGCTCTGCTTCTTCTTACCTATCATCAACCAAACACAATGCATCAAAGTATTGCCATAATCACAAGATAATGCATCATTCATTGCATCAAGTAAATCTTGCATAAATCTCATGAAAATTCACATAATTAACAATGTTTGATTGAATCAAGACATGCATACATTTCTCATCCAAATGCTTACTTATTGCCTAAGAAATGCATGAAAACCAAGTAAAAACTAATGAAAAAGGCTTGTGAAACTAGCCTAAGATGCCTAGGCATCAACTCGCTCAGGTATTACTTGGACGACCCATTGCACTTGTTGGTACTGCTACTGTATGAAAAGTGTGGGGTTTGCGTACACGTGCACTAAGTTTTTGGCACCGTTGTCAGGGATTGTTGAGTTTGGACAAACTAAAGGATTGTCTTATTCCTAGATCAGGTAATTTTATTTTATTTTGTTTTGTTGCGTCTTTTATTTTCATTTTCTTCTTCTCAATTTTCGAAAATCATTAAAACCTTTTCAAAAATATTTTTCTTTTCTTTGTTTGATCTTTGATTTTATTTGAGTTTCCTTGTTTGTGTTCTTATTGAGTCTTTGATTTTTGTTTTCTTCTTCACTAATTTTCGAATATTTCAAAACATTTTTCTTTTCTTTGTTTAATTTGTGTTCTTGGTTTGAGTTTTGTGTTCTTTGAGTCTTTGATTTTTGCAAGAGTATAACTTTCTTTTTTATTTGAGTCTTTTATTTTATTTTTCCTTTCTATTTTTTTGAAAATTAAAAAAAAGGTTTTTCAAAAATATTTTATTTTCTTTGCTCAATTGGTTACAACATTGGCTTATGTTCTTGGTAACTGTTGTTCCTTTGAGTCTTTCTTTCTAAAAATTTTTTTCAAAAATATTTTTTCTTTGTTTTAATTTTTAAGTTTGGTGTTCTTTTAACGTTCTTGAGTTCTTTGAGTCTTTAAATTTTGTTCTTGGTGTTCTTGTAAGTCTTCAAAGTGTTCTTGAGTCTTGTATGTGTTTTGATCTTAAAATTTTTAAATTTGGTATCCCTTGGTGTTTCCCTCCAAATTTTTGAAAATCAAGGGGTGCTAGATCTAAAAAATTTTAAGTCTTGTGTCGTTTTTGTGTATTTCTCTTTCATCATAAAATTCAAAAAATAAAAAATATCTTTTCTATTTTTATTTCACCTTAATTTTTGAAATTTTTCAAAAAAATTCTGATTTTAATTTTTAAATTTTTATCTTATCATATCTTAGTTGTCAAGTTTTCAAAAATCAAATCTTTTTAAAAATAAAAATCATATATTTTTCAAAAAAAATCTTATATTTTTCAAAATCTCATCATATCTTTTTCAAAATTAAAAAATTCTATCTTATCTTTTTCAAATTTCAATTTTTAAAATCTTATTTTTTTCTAATTTAAAATTTTAATTTGAAAATCTTTTCTTATCTTATCTACTATTTTATTTTAAATTAAAAATATTTTCTTAATTAATATCTTATCTTCTCTCTCTTATTTTTCAAAACTTCCTAACTAACTCTTCTCTTCCTTAATTTTCAAAAATACTATCTCCTTTTTCTCTCTCTTATTTTTCAAAATTACCTATTCGAAAAGATCTCTCCTTTTTCTCTCTCATCTTTTTCAAAACCACCTAACTAACTCTCTCTTCTTAATTTTCGAAAACTACTTCTCTTCTTCTCTCTCTTCTTTTTCAAAACTACCTAACTAACTCTCTTCTCCCTTAATTTTTGAAAACTTCTTCCTCTTCTCTCTCTTCTATTTTCAAAAATTTAACATTTAAATTTTAAATTCTTTTTAAATTAATAACTTAATTTTTGAAAATTAATTAATTAATTAATAAAAATAAAAATATTTTAATTCTTACTTACTTTTTCTATTTATACTTCTTCTTTTCTCATCTCTATTTATTCGAACTCTACTCCCTCTCTTCCTCTACCTCAATTTCTTTACCTTATTTCCTTTCTTCTTCACATCTAATTGGAAGTCCTTTAATCCAAGTGGCATAAAAAACTTTCTTCTTTTCTCTTTTCTTTCTTCTTCTACTCTCACTTTAAGGAGGAGCTTCTTGCCTATTGGCAGAAATAATCTTCTTCTTTTCTTTCTTTCCTTTTTCTTCTTGTTCATGACCAGGAACAGGGATAAAGAACCCCTCTTGACTCCTGATCCTGAACCTGAGAAGACACTGAGGAGGCGTGTACAGTAAGCTAAAGCATAACACTACGGAAAAGACCTTTTAGAGAGTTTTGAACAGGAACTAAAGGACATGGCCGAACCTCAAAAGGAGCCTAGAAAGGTCCTTGGTGACTTCACCATGCCTACCTCTGACTTTTATGGCAGAAGTATTGCTCTACCTGCCATTAAAGCTAACAATTTTGAGATTAAGCCTTAATTAGTCTCTCTTCTGCAGCAGAACTATGAATTCCATGAACTTCCACTGGAAGATCTCTTTCCCTTTGCTTTAAGAGACAAAGCTAAATTCTGGTAGGATGTCCAACCTAGAGAGAGTCTTGACTCTTGGGAAAAGCTAGTTAATGCTTTTCTAGCTAAGTTCTTTCCTCCTCAAAAGATGAGCAAGATTAGAGTGGAAGTTTAAACCTTCAGACAAATAGAAGGTGAATCCCTCTATGAAGCTTGGGAAAGATACAAGCAGCTAATCAGGAGATGTCCTCCTAATATTCTCTCAAAGTGGTCCATCATAGGCGTGTTCTATGATGGTTTGTCTGAGATGTCCAAAATTTCATTGGACAGCTCTGCAGGTGGATCTCTCCACTGAAGAAAACGCCTGCAGAAGCTAGAGAACTCATTAAGATGGTTGCAAACAACCAATTCATGTACACCTCTGAGAAGAATCCTGTAAATCATGGAACCTCTCAGAAGAAAGGAGCTCATGAAGTTGAGACTCTGAATGCCATCTTGGCTCAGAATAAGATCTTGACCCAACAGGTCAACATGATCTCTCAACATCTCACTGGGATGCTGGTGCGCGTGTACGCAAAACCCCCCCACACCTTTTCATACAATAGCAGTACCAGCAAGTACATTGGGTCGTCAAAGTAATACCTGAGCGAGTCAGAGTCGATCCCACGAGGATTGTGGCTTGAAGAAAGCTATGATTGTCTTGCAGGTCTTAGTCAGGTGGACTCAGAAGGTTGTTGGAATATTATGTAAACCTTGAATGATTATATGTCATAAATGTTGAAAGGGGTAAAACCAATTGGATTAGCTATTAGGAATTATATGCTGGGAATAGAGTTGAGAGTTAGAGTCGCTTTGCCTTTCTAAATTAACTCTGGTACTATTGCTCTCCTTGCTTGTGAGTGATTTCTTCAATGGCAGGTAGTATGTGATTGACACTAGTTTGAACAGCTGCCAATAGTCCTTCGGATTTGAACCCCAGGGTTAGTGTGGATCCATCTCTAGTTGAGGGTGAAGTTTGATAAACCACTATTTTATGGTTTATCTTGTGCTCAATTGAATGGTTTTTATCAATATTTCATACACTTATTCATACTAATTGCATGAGTTTACGTTTTCCTTCCGAATTTTGTGCTATGATTGAAAACATGCTTCTTTGGGCTTTAAATTTGCTATGTTTAATCCTCTCTTATTACTATTCGATGCCTTGATATGTGTGTTAAGTGATTTTAGGGATTACAGGGCAGGAATGACTTAGAGGATAGAAAGGAAGCATGCAAAAGAGGAAGGAATACAAGAAGTTGAAGAAATTGCTAAGCTGTCCAGCCTGACCTCTTTGCTCTCAAATGGTCATAACTTGAGCTAAAAAGGTCCAAATGATGCGGTTTTTATTGCGTTAGAAAGCTAACATCCAGTGTTTCAATTTGATATATAATTTGCAATAGTGGCCGTGCAAAAAAATGATGCGCACGCGTGAATCACACAGACGCATCATTTTGTAGAAATTCCAGCGACCTGCATGTGTTTGAATTTGGTCCCAGCGATTTCGGGGCTATATCCGGCCCAGTTTCAAGCTCAGAAAACACAGATTAGAGGCTATAAAGTGGGGGAATGTGTCCATTCATCATACAACATACATTCATACATAGTTTTAGGATTTAGATGTAGTTTTCAGAGAGAGAGGTTCTCTCCACTCTCTTAGGATTTAGGATTAGGATTCCTTTTAAAGGATTTAGGATTTCTACTTCTCAATTTCCAGGTTTAATTTTCTTTTTATTTATTTTCCTAATTTAATTTATGAACATTTCTATGTTAGATTTGATTTCTTTTATTAATGCAATTTGGGGTATTTCAGACATATGACTTTTATTTAGTTTCTTATATTCTTGGTTCTGGTTGATTAATTGATAACTTTTGAGTTGTCAAACTCATTGTGATTGATAATTGATATCTTTGCTGATTGATTTAGATTCCTATAACTCTAGTCTTTCTTCAAGAGTTGACTAGGACTTTAGGTGTTCAATTGATTTAACCACTTGACTTACCTTCATAGTTAGAGGTTGACTTAGTGGGAGCAAAAATATAATTTTCATCACCATTGATAAGGATAACTAGGATAGGACTTCTAATTTTCATACCTTGCCAAGAGATTTTATAATTATTAATTTATTCTCCTTGCTGTTTAAATTACTTGTTCTCTATTTTAAAAACCCAAAATAAAATGTATCTTTTTCCATAACCAATAATAAATCATACTTTCCTGCAATTTCTTGAGAAGACGACCCGATGTTTGAATACTTTGATTATTTATTTTTATTGGGTTTGCTTAAGTGACAAACAAAAATTTTGTACGAAAGAATTCTCTGTTAGTTTAGAAGCTATACTTACAACGCGATTATATTTGTGAATTTCTTTACCGATAGAAAATCAGTTCGTCAAAATGGCGCCGTTGCCGGGGAATTGCAAACGTGTGCCTTATTATTGGTTATTGTAAATATTTTTCAAAAAAAAATTTTCAGATTTTTATTTTTAAATCTTTTTATCTTATCTTTTTTCAAAAAAATCATATCTTTTTCAAAATCTTATCTTATCTTTTTTTTTTCAAAAATCATATATTTTTCAAAATATTTTCTTTTTGTTAGTTTTTGTTTCTATTTTCTCTTACTACTATGAACTCTCACCCCTTTGGCTATAAGTCTGGTTACAATTATGTTGCAGGAAGAGGAGATTATAATGACAACTTGCATCAAGGATGAGACAATCAAAGATGGGAGGAGCCACAAGGACTTGATCAACCCTCATGGCAACAACCACCTCCAATGGCTATGGTGAGCACTCCTTTGATTATCAACAACCACCACCATATGCCTATGAACCCCCTCCTCAACATAGCTTTGAACCACCACACTCACAAGCCCCTTTCCACCATTTACCTCCATATGACTCTAACCCGTATCCACCATACCAACCACCTTATGAGCCAAATGAACCATACATAGAACCACCACCTCAATATACACCATCTCATTATCATTATCAAGATAAACCACCTTCCTACCATGCACCCTCTCTCCAAAATAATGAACCCTCCTATCCACCCCAAACCTTCATAGAGAGCACACTTACCTCTCTCATTGGTCTCACCTCTAAACTTCAAAATCTCACATGGACCAACCCTCCACCTCCAATGTTCAACCCTCAAGCTCCAGTGCACTTCCATTTCAACCACAGAATGATCTCTCCATCCCATCACCACCATCCATGGAAGAGCACCCATGTCTATCAATCCAAGAGCAACATGATCCTAATGATCCTATTGATATGGAACAAGAGAGAAGGGATCATCTTTGCGAATCCATACTTCATAAGGAGCTAGAGGAGGCACTAAAGGTGAAGGTAGAAAAGACCTTTGCAAATGAAGGAGTAGTTGACGGGAGTTGTCATAGAAAAGAGACCATCAAGGAGGAGTATGATTTTATACTTAACCAACTAGATCAAGCAATAAATCGATTACCTTCCCGACGTTCGGACATTCAAGGAACCCCCATGGCCTCATGTGGAGAATTTACTGAAGAACGTGGCATGAAGGCGAAGTTAGAAACCCTGGTGGACAGTGAGCAGCACGATGTTATATTGGAACAATTGGAAGAAGCTACGCCTGCCATTGGAGAGGAAGAAGTAGTTGAAGACTTAGGAGATGCTGAACCTCCTTGAGAAAGTCAAATTATAGAGCCTCCTTCAAAGACGTTTGAAATTGTTGTTGAGGAGGGTGTACAACCTCCAAGGAATCTCATGATTGAAGACTTTGAAAGGGATGATCAAGAGATGGATTTGATCATTGATGAATTCTTATCTACATTTGAATCCTCTCCCATTAGACTTGACATGGAGATAAAAGAAGAAGAAGTACAACCTTCCATGCCCTTGTTGAACAATGAAAAAGAAATTTAATTGGAAGAAATCTACCAAGAGGAAGCGGTTGATATTGAAGAAGATTGCAAGGAGGTGGAAGTTGTCAAAGAAGAGCGCAAGGGAGTGGAGCTTGCAAGTTCATTAGAAACCCCTCCCCCAAAGTTGCCATCATCCTTTACAACATTTAAGTGGGTAAAATTCATATCCTTGACTTTTCCACTTGAATATGGGCTACTGGAGACGGATGGTCAACTTAGAGCTCTTTGTGGCATTAAGAGTAAGAGGAAGATGGTCGGTGGTAAGAATTGTCCTGCAAGGTTCATTATGGTTGGAAGCTTTAAGTTTAAACGCAAAGGTTGGTGTAGAGCTCAACTGAATGGGTCTAGAAAGTTATTTGGCCGCTTTAGTGAGAGTTCAGATTGCTTGCAACCCAGATGGAATCATGATGATCAACAAGAAGACGGGTGCAAAAGCAATGTTTGGGAACCCAAAATTCATTATGGCAATCAACACTCTTGGGGCCTTATCACTTGCTTTAACTTACTTGAAGGCTTTCTATGCCTAGTTTGGGATCCCGAAGGCTACTAGAATTCCAAACATTGGTGGAGATTTTTGGATGAATACAAGCACAAGCCACCATAACAAGGAGCTCACCAAATGTCCAACTTAAGGACTTTAACTAAAAGTGCTAGGTGGGAGACAACTCCTATGGTATGATCGTTCCTTTTTCAGTTTTAATTCTAGTCTGTTTTGTTTGTTTTTGAGTTGTGATTGAACCTAGAATCATGCATAACATTCATATTAGCATTGCATTCTGCATACTGCATTATTATAAAAAAAAAGCACGTGACGCGACAGCGTCGCCGACGCGTCCGCGTCATATGTGCCTCTAGGAAGAAAAGAGACTTTACAGAGAGTCACGCGAAAGCGTGGCTGGAGGCGTGCCTTTGGCACAATTTGACCCACGTGACCGCGTCGTTGACGCGTTCACGTCATGTGGGAAAAATGCCTCCCACGCGTCCGCGCCACCCACGCGAACGCGTGCCCTCAAAATCGACGTAAAAAGGGTGTATGGCAGCAAGTTGTGACGGAGTGGGGCTGGAACCGTGCTAGAAACACAAGCCCTACCACGCGAACGCGTGCCCCACGTGTCCACGTCGTTTTTTAAAACAAGGCCAACCATGCAATCTCGTCCCACATGCGGCCGCGTCACCCTAAAATTTGGCATTATGAGTTTCAAACAGAGAGTTGCGTGACTGCGAGGCTGCCCTCACGCTAATGGCACAAATCAATGCACGCGACCGCGTGGATGACGCGTCCGCATCAGTTCATAGAAGGGCTATCCGCGTGAACGCATCACTCACGCGTCCGCATCACAAGCGGCGCACAACTTATCCAGATCAGCCAAATATCTTATCTTTTCTTCCCCAAATCTAAATATTTTCTTTCCCTTCTTATTTCTTTCTTCCTCCTTTCTTACTTTCTTTTTCTTTTTCCATTGGTGTTAAAATTTTCTTCTTCAACCATTTGCATCTTTTCTTGAATTATTTTGGTACTTCATGACTTGTTTTATTCTGATTGGGTATTATTATTCATAAATCAATGCTAATTTTTATAATACTAATATCTCTTTTGCATTGATATGCACTTACACTATCTTGCATTACCCATACTCTCTTCCCCATTGTTGCAACTTTTGCACTATTGATATGCCATTTGCTTCCACTATTTTTTCACTTGCATGTTGTAGCTACCATGTAATTGAGACCTTTATTATTTGGCATTAACACCCATATTTTACTTATTTTTTTTATCTTTATTTCTGGGTTTTGTCCTTTCCTTTTTTCTCCTCTTTCAGGTTGGCCACCAAGAGGGAAAAAGAAAAGTTTCTAACTGGAGCAGTAAACAAGTCTACCATACAATCTTTAGAGAAAAAGCATCAGTTGGAGCAGCCCGTCCACTGGTACATCTTAGCATGCACCGAGGAAGGTGCAATCTTTAAGTGTGGGGAGGTCGATACCGATCTCTGTGGGTTAGTTACTTCTTTTTTTCTTCAACACCAATGTTAATTTGTTAGTTATTGCATTTGCATGTTTCATTGCATGTTTGTTTGATTTTATGCATTTAAGTACTACTTGGTTGAAAAGTAATAAGTTTCTTTCTAGGACCCTATTTTTGAAAAATTTCACTAATTTAAATTAAAAAAATTAAAATTTTCTATATGTTAAATTTGTTTGAATTTGTATTTGGAACATGGTTTTTGAGCCAAAGAACACACAACCTGTGAGATTTTGAGCTTATTTATATGGTTACATTATTAAACCATAAATATTTTATTCTTGTGTGTTTTCTTCGAGTAAATATCCAAAATCGTCCCTGAAAGATACCCCGATCTCCATTTTGATCCTCAAAAGATAAAGTTAATCAAAATCATCCCTTCGAAAGATAAAGTTAATCGAAATCGTCCCCGAAAGATACACGATTCGTCACATTAGTCCTTCCGTCAGTTAGATGACGACATGTCACGTTAAGTGCCATGATGACAAGTCATCATATACCTATTTTTCTATGCTTTTTCATACAAGAAATTGATGATTAGTGCTTAAATATTGCATTCTTTTGTACTTAATTGGAAGATTTCCTTGATCTTTTAATTTTATAAATCTTGTAGGAAATAAGAAGAAAAAGAAGTAAAGAAGCACAAAAAAAGGAGAAAAAAAGAGCTTTGGGGTACACTTTGAAGTTGGAGTACACTTTGGAGCCTTAGGCCACGCTTTTAAAAGCGTGGCCCATGACCAACTCAAAGAAGAAAACAACCAGCACGCACACTGCCCTGCCCTTGCCAAGGGTAGGGCAGAATCATGATGAAACAAAGTGAGGTTGGAGCAAATTTTCGCTAAGTTAAAATCTGGCCGCTCACAGCATGACCATGCCTACTTCAATTCAAAGGGCTATAACTTGAGCTACAGATGTCCGATTGATGTGCTTCTAGTTGCGTTGGAAAGCTGACATTAAGAGCTTTCCAACGATATATAGAAATCCATATTTGGCATACAATTGAGGCAGGAACAAAAGGCATCTTTAAGGGCCAAAAACAAGTGAAAATAAACCAAAATGCTTCCATCAAGGCTCAAAGAGGGAGACACAAGGAAACCAAGGAAGTCTGCCCTCAAGGAGAGCAAAATGCCCTCTTGGAGGGCAATGTCGTGTTCT
>NC_029777.3:38222616-38223014 GCF_000817695.3 Arachis duranensis | reverse complement strand
TGTTTCATTCCTGATTTGAGATTCATCTTGTTCTCTTACTGCATAACTCAATTTTCATTTGCTGTTTTAAATCTTCTTCTTCTGCAATCTGTTCTTTTAACTTTCTGCAACTTCTCTCTTGTTGGATCAAGGAAGGACTTGAGATCTAGACTTGTTTTCTAGTCTCTTCCACTCCTGAGATCTTCAACATCCTTTTAATTGCTGCAAATTAAGCATTGCTTTTCTATTTTTAAATTCTTCAAGGCATTTTACTCTTTTGCTTAAGATCTACTGCAATTCAATTCATCTTTAGTTCTTCTGTTTATTGCAATTTACTTTCTCTTGTTTAATTTCTGAAATTCCAGCACCCACTCTCCTTTACATTTAATGCAATTTACATTTCGTGCAATTTAAGTTTT
>NC_029777.3:38220973-38222418 GCF_000817695.3 Arachis duranensis | reverse complement strand
GTGGGATCGACCTCACTCTTGTGAGTTATTACTACTTGATGCGACCCGGTGCACTTGCCGGTTGGATTTGTGTGTTGGAAATTTGTTTTTCCACAAAAACACCATCAAGTTTTTGGCGCCGTTGCCGGGGATTCATTAGATCAACAATGATTAAGTGGGTGAGAAGTCTAGATCAAGCATTTTCTTTGTTTTTGTTCTCTGTTCTAAGTTGAAATCAAGGTGTTTGAGTTATTGCCTCACTAAGAAATTCTGTCCCTGTGACATGAATTTCAATTTCCATTGATGTTGCATTTTACAAAATACAAATGGAGTTCAACTCATCTTATGGTCAAACAAAATTTTACGGGATATTGCCCACCATCCCCACCCTCTAATGGTGGCTGGGAATATCACCAAGAATTAACAGAGTCTGAGCACTCCAATTCATGGAGATTTGCTTCAGAGACACAAGATGAGCAAGAGAATCATATGGGATACTTCCCACCACCACAAAATGATTCAAGTCATTATTCTAATGGTGGTTGGGAGTATCACCAAGTAATGAAAGAGCATTCACCCTCACATCCCAGTTTCTCATTTGAAAGTTCTTCATCACTAGATTATGCCTCAACACAAAGTTTCCTCGAAAATCCGTACAAATCATCCCATCAATCACACAACTCATTCCACACCCCTCAACACAACTTCACCACAACATATCCACGTCACCAAAATTACTCTCAACTTTCATCTCTTGAACCACCAGATGAGGATTACCTTCAAGCCATTGAAATACATAGAAAACTCGTGGAAAGATACACACAACCCCAATCCTGGAAAGAAATTATCCTCAAGAAGATGAATGAGCCCTTAGAGCAAACAATGAGGAACTTAGAACCATCAAACAGAGAGGATGAAGACCAATTTGTGGGTGAGGAAGTGGAAAAGCAAGATGAGGAAGCCTCTGTGTCAAGTGAAATTTCAGTGAAAAAGGAAGAGGTGGAGGAAGTATTTGGACATGAGCCAAGGATTCTACATTCACAAGAGCCACTTGAGGTGACAATGAAACACAAAAATTTCCTCCCAGAGGCACTAATGGAAAATCATGAAGAAGAAAGGGAGGAAGACATTCAAGAGAAGTCACACTCAACTGAAGTAGAGAAGTACATGAAGGAAAAGCTCATGGAACCACCAATGCAAGAGGCTCTTGATAAAGAAATCACTCCAAAAATCACACAGCAACCAATTCATGAATCCAAAGAAGTGAAGGCAATTAACAAAAACACCAAGAAGAGGATTGTGACCAAGATATCAAGGACGAAATTCATGAGAAGGTCAACTGCAAACAGTCCTCCCCCTGATCAAGCAAGCAAGCTCAATCAAGCCAATTTCAAAAGAAAGCTTGCTGAGAGGAAACCAAGAAAGGGGACAATAGCTGAAACTTCTCCTCCCTTGAAGTCATTCCT
>NC_029777.3:38220328-38220896 GCF_000817695.3 Arachis duranensis | reverse complement strand
CAACATGTCAAGCTAATGACACTAAAAGAGGACTTGTTGGGAGGTAACCCAACCGTAGGTAATTTCTCTTCTCTGCTTTGTTTTCTTTCTTTACTTTGTTTAAATTCAATAAATTGGCATATGGTTACATTTTAAGTTTGGCGTTGCCATGCAACACATTGTTTTCAATCTTTTTGGATGATTGCATCAAATCAAAAAATGAAAGTGACACACCAAGATTCTAAGTTTGGTGTGCCACCTATTTTTCTATGCAAATCATTCAGCAACATCACTTGTCTGCATAACCATAATGTCTTTGCAGTGTTAATTTTCTTTTGGTTTGATATTTTGTTATTCTGTTTACTTTAGTTAATTCTTTGTTTTTAATGCTTTCATTTTAGTTTGCTTATTTACTGTGTTTGTTAATATATTACCAAGAGAGCTTTATTAATGACAGATTCTTAGCTTGGTGATTGTAATTAATAAATAACAGTTTCATTTGCTTGGTTTTAATTCAAATAAATTGACATAAGATTGCATTCTAAGTTTGGTGTTGCTATGCAACACAATTTGCTTCAAATCTTTACTG
>NC_029777.3:38218146-38219052 GCF_000817695.3 Arachis duranensis | reverse complement strand
AAAAAAGAGCTTTGGGGTACACTTTGAAGTTAGGGTACACTTTGGAGCCTTAGGCCACGCTTTTAAAAGCGTGGCCCATGACCAACTCAAAGAAGAAAACAACCAGCACGCACACTGCCCTGCCCTTGCCAAGGGCAGGGCAGAATCATGATGAAACAAAGTGAGGTTGGAGGAAATTTTCGCTAAGTTAAAATCTGGCCGCTCACAGCATGACCATGCCTACTTCAAAGGGCTATAACTTGAGCTACAGATGTCCGATTGATGTGCTTCCAGTTGCGTTGGAAAGCTGACATTAAGAGCTTTCCAACGATATATAGAAATTCATATTTGGCGTACAATTGAGGCAGGAACGAAAGGCATCTTTAAGGGCCAAAAACAAGCGAAAATAAACCAAAATGCTTCCATCAAGGCTCAAAAATAAACCAAAATGCTTCCACCAAGGCTCGAAGAGGGAGACACAAGGAAACCAAGGAAGTCTGCCCTCAAGGAGAGCAGAATGCCCTCTTGGAGGGCAATGTCGTGTTCTATTCAGGAAAATTCAAGGAAAAATTGCAACAACTTCCTCCACCAAGTTTCGAACACAAGACCTTCAAGGAAGTAAAGGCTTAGGCTTGGCGCACACAAGCGCATCATGGCACGGTCAAGGAACGTGGTCCGCGCACAAGACACACCAAGGCAACATTGCCCTGCCCTCCACAAGGGCAGGGCAGCATCTTCACACACCAAGCTCGCACGCACAAGCACCAGCACGCACACTTTCCTGCCCTGCCCTCCACAAGGGCAGGGTAGCCTCCTGGAAGCCAATTTTTCATGGGCTAAAAATTGAATTAAAAATCCAATTTAATTCATTTCTTCACCAAATCAAAAGCCCATCCAAATCCCAAGATCCAAGAATAGAAAGTGTAT
>NC_029777.3:38212133-38218077 GCF_000817695.3 Arachis duranensis | reverse complement strand
AGAGAAGCTAGATTAGGAATTTCATTTTTTGTGAATTTGTTTTTAATTTCAATTTCATTTTATTTTCATTTTTTATTTTGTGAAGCCTATATAAAGGCATCAATTAGAGCTCGGAGGGGGAGGCGAGGACACTAGGGAGTATTAGGATTTGAGAGCTCTCTCTCTTAGTTTTGATTGCTGTTTTGGAATTTTGGATTGGGAAGGAAGGAATTCTGTTTAATTCCTGATTTGAGATTCATCTTGTTCTCTTACTGCATAACTCAATTTTCATTTGCTGTTTTAAATCTTCTTCTTATGTAATCTGTTCTTTTAATTTTCTGCACTTCTCTCTTCTTGGATCAAGGAAGGACTTGAGATCTAGACTTGTTTTCTAGTCTCTTCCATTCCTGAGATCTTCAACATCCTTTTAATTGCTGCAAATTAAGCATTGCTTTTCTGTTTTTAAATTCTTCAAGGCATTTTACTCTTTTGCTTAAGATCTACTGCAATTTAATTCATCTTTAGTTCTTCTGTTTATTGCAATTTACTTTCTCTTGTTCAATTTCTGAAATTCTAGCACCCACTCTCCTTTACATTTAATGCAATTTACATTTCGTGCAATCTAAGTTTCAGCTATTTTACTTTCTTGCTCTTTAAGTTTCCTGCAATTTTATTTTCTGCATCTTTTAAATTCCTTGCAATTTACTTTCTGTTGATCAACTTCACACAATTCACTGAATGTTAGCTTGACTAAACTAATCACCCACTAAAGTTGCTTGATCCATCAATCCCTGTGGGATCGACCTCACTTTAAGTGAGTTATTACTGCTTGATGCGACCCGGTACACTTGCCGGTTGGATTTGTGTGTTGAAAATTTGTTTTTCCACAAAAACACCATCATGCCACGTGGCATATGATGACGTGGAGGTCTAATGCCACGTGTCACAAGATGATTGGTTGACGTGTCAAATCAGTGACATCTGGCATGCCACGTGTCAAGTCAGTGACACGTAGAAAAGTTATTTATAATCAAAATAGTCCTTCAAAGTTCAGACGTAAGTCATTTTCATCCTTGAAATTTTGAAAATTAATCAAATTAGTCCTTATATAAGTTTTTTTTCTTAATAATATTAAATTTAAAATATTTTTTGATACTACTAATTTTAATAAAAATGTAATTGACAATAAAAAAATCAGTAATTGTATCTTTTCTTCTTAAAAATTTTTTTAATAAAATTATCTCTCTCCTTTAATTCTTCTCAAAATCTCTCTTATTCTTTTCTATTCTAAAACATTTTTCTTACATTATCACATTTTGCTGGAATATATATACTCAAAATTGAAATGTATGTATTTGTTAACATAAACAAAGTTATATGCTCAAAATCAAAGTTTATGTATTAAAAGAAAAATTATATAATCTATCTCAAACGTATGAGATTTCATCCAATGGCTCACCTTCCTCTGCTGGTTACATGCTGGCCAAAATTCAATAAAACTGCTGGTCCCCTAGACTTTTCCAAAATTTATTATGATGTTTGCACGTATTACGCTTAAGAAGCAATTCATTTATAATAATAATTAACCAACAAATTTTTAATATTTTGTAAAGTTTGAAATTGAAGCAAAATTTGTGGATCTTCTTGAATTTTGACTTTCAATATTTTGACTTTTGAGTATATATATATTCCAGCAAAATGTAATAATAATGTAAAAAAAAGTTTTAGAATAGAAAAGAATAACAGAGATTTTGAGAAGAATTAAAGGAGAGAGTAATTTTATTGAAAATTTTTTTAAGAAGAAAAGATACAATAACTAATTTTTTAATTGTCAATTACATTTCTATTAAAATTTGTTGTATCAAAAAATATTTTAAATTTAATATTATCAAGAAAAAATAAAAAAACTTATATAAGGACTAATTTGATTAATTTTTAAAATTTCAGGGATGAAAATGACTTACGGGGTATCTTTCAAGGACTATTTTGATTATAAATAACTTTTTTACATGTCAAATGCCATGTGGCATGCCACGTGTCACTTACCTGACACATGGCATGCTAGGTGTCACTGATCTGATATGTCAACCAATTATCTTTTGACACGTGGCATTAGCCATCCACGTCATCATATGCCACGTGGCACTTAACGTGACACGTCATCATCCAACTGACGGAAGGACTAACGTGATCAATTGTGTATCTTTCAGGGATGATTTTGATTATCTTTATCTTTCGATGACCAAAATAGAGATCGGGGTATCTTTCAGGGACGATTTTGGCTATGTACTCGTTTTCTTCTCTATGATTGTAATCTTTACTTTGTTCCATTCTATATGTCTATTATTTAGTGTATTTACATGCTTGCATATGATTGAGGCTATTACTTGTTTTCACTCACTTATCCCAAATAAACCTACCCTTTTATGTCACCCTTGTTAGCCACTTTGAGCTTTTTGACACCCTCTTCTGTTTTATAACCACATTACTAGCCTTAAGCAGAAAAATAAATTAAAAATCCCAAGTTGAATCCTTGGTAAGCTTAAGATAGATATTGTGTATAATTTAAGTATGGGGAATTTTATGAGAACATGGGATGATAGGAAAAAAGAGAATTAAATTGAATAAGTTATTTCAAAATTTGGGAAGCATGCTCATGTGAAATCAAAATAATTAAATTACCATGTGCATTGAGATTGAAAAATAAAATAAAATAAAATAAATAAAAAAATAAAAAAAATTTAAGTAATTAAATAAGGGAAAACAAAAATTACCCCAATGCAAAATAAAAAGAACCAATGCACATGGGACAAAATTCAAAAATAAATTTGGTGCATGAGCATGTAATACAAAAGTGGAAAAATTTGGGTAGCTAGGTAAAGAACTTTGAAATTATATAAAGTGTGTATGTTAGGTGAGATCTTAGACTAATCAAGGATTCACTTTGTTAGCTCACTTAGCCTTATATATACATCTTTACCTTTACCTCAGCCCCATTACAACCCTAAAAAGACCTCATGATGTTTACATTGGTACATTAAATATTTGTTGATTGGTTAGATGAAGAACAACGTTTAGAAATCATGATTAGAGAAGAGTAGAGTGAATTACCCTATACACTTAAGAGACTAGAGTGATATACACCACCAGTGAGGGTTTAATGCTTGATTCTATATTCCCTGCTTTTATGAGCTATCTTCTTACAAGTTTACTTGTTTTCATTATATAATTTGAATTAGTGAAATCCAGTTCATATTTGTTCTTGGAGAATTTATTTACTTTTCACCAAGTAGGTAAAAGCAATTCACATTTAGTTGCATTCATATACATAGGTTGCATTTCATACATTTTACCATTCATCTTCACTCCTTTATTGCTTTTCTTGAGCTTAGCATGAGGACATGCTAATGTTTAAGTGTGAGGAGGTTGATAAACTACTATTTTATGGTTTATCTTATGCTCAATTGAGTCGTTTTTATCAATCTTTCATACACTTATTCATACTAATTGCATGAGTTTACGTTTTCCTTCCGGATTTTGTGCTATGATTGAAAACATGCTTCTTTGGGCTTTAAATTTGCTATGTTTAATCCTCTCTTATTACCATTCGGTGCCTTGATATGTGTGTTAAGTGATTTCAGGGATTACAGGGCAGGAATGGCTTAGAGGATAGAAAGGAAGCATGCAAAAGTGGAAGGAATACAAGAAGTTGAAGAAATTACTAAGTTGTCCAGCCTGACCTCTTTGCACTAAAATGGTCATAACTTGAGCTACAAAGGTCCAAATGATGCGATTCTAGTTGCGTTAGAAAGCTAACATCTGGAACTTCGATTTGATATATAATTTTCTATAGTGGCCATATAGAAAAATGACGCGCACGTGTGAATCACACGGACGCGTCGTTCTGCAGAAATTCCAGCGACCTGCACGTGTTTGAATTCGGTCCCAGCGATTTCTGGGCTATTTTCGGCCCAGTTTCAAGCCTAGAAAATACAAATTAGAGGCTATAAAGTGGGAGAATGTGTCCATTCATCATACAACATACATTCATACATAGTTTTAGGCTTTAGATGTAGTTTTCAGAGAGAGAGGTTCTCTCCTCTCTCTCCTCTCTCTTAGGATTTAGGATTAGGATTCGTCTTAAAGGATTTAGGATTTTACTTCTCAATTTCCAGGTTTAATTTTCCTTTTATTTATTTTCCCAATTTAATTTATGAACTTTTTGATGAGCGGATAATTTATACGCTTTTTGCCATTATTTTTAGGTAGTTTTTAGTAGGTTCTAGCTACTTTTTAGTATGTTTTTATTAGTTTTCATGTAAAATTCATATTTCTAGACTTTACTATGAGTTTGTATATTTTTCTATGATTTCAGGTATTTTCTGGCTAAAATTGAGGGATCTGAGCAAAAATCTGATTCAGGCTGAAAAAGGACTGCTGATGCTGTTGGAATCTGACCTCCCTACACTCGAAATATATTTTCTGGAGCTACAGAAGTCCAATTGGCACGCTCTCAATTGCGTTGGAAAGTAGACATCTAGGAATTTCCAGAAATATATAATAGTCCATACTTTGCTCAAAGATAAATGACGTAAACTGGCATTTAACGCCAGTTCCATGTTCCATTCTGGCGTTAAACGCCAGAAACATGTTACAAGTTGGAGTTAAACACCCAAAATAGGTTACAACCTGGTGTTTAACTCCAAAAACAGCCCAGGCACGTGAAAAGCTCAAGTCTCAGCCCCAACACACACCAAGTGGGCCCCGGAAGTGGATTTTGGCACTATCTATCTTAGTTTACTCATTTTCTGTAAACCTACGTTACTAGTTTAGTATTTAAACAACTTTTAGAGATTTATTCTGTACCTCATGACATTTTAGATCTGAACTTTATATCTTTGACGGCATGGGTCTCTAAACTCCATTGTTTGGGGTGAGGAGCTCTGCTGTGTCTCGATGGATTAATGCAATTATTTCTGTTTTTTATTCAAACACGCTTGTTTCTATCTAAGATATTCATTCGCACTCCAATATGATGAATATGATGATCCGTGACACTCATTACCATTCTCAACCTATGAACACGTGCCTGACAACCACCTTCGTTCTACAATAGATTGAATGAGTATCTCTTAGATTCCTTAATCAGAGTCTTCGTGGTATAAGCTAGAATCCATTGGCAGCATTCTTGAGAAATCGAAAAGTCTAAACATTGTCTGTGGTATTCTGACTAGGATTCATGGATTGGATGACTGTGATGAGCTTCAAACTCACAAAGGTTGGGTGTAGCGTTAGACGCAAAAGGATCAATGGATCCTATTCCAACATGAGTGAGAACTGATAGATGATTAGCTGTGCGGTGACATCACACCTGGACCTTTTTCACTGAGAGGACGGATGGTAGCTGATGAGCGGATAATTTATACGCTTTTTGGCATTGTTTTTAGTATGTTTTTAGTATATTTTAGTTAGTTTTTATTATATTTTTATTAGTTTTTAGTTAAAATTCACTTTTCTGGACTTTACTATGAGTTTGTGTGTTTTTCTGAGATTTCAGGTATTTTTTGGCTGAAATTGAGGGTCCTGAGCAAAAATCTGATTCAGAGGCTGAAAAGGACTGCAGATGCTATTGGATTCTGACCTCCCTGCACTCGAAGTGGATTTTCTGGAGCTACAAAAGCCCAATTGGCGCGCTCTCAACGGCGTTGGAAAGTAGACATCCTGGGCTTTTCAGCAATGTATAAGTGGATTTTTACGTCATTTACTCATTTCTGTATACCCTAGGTTACTAGTTCACTATTAATAGGACCTTTTGATATTGTATATGTACCTCATGACACTTTACATGTTTCTCATTGTATCTTCCACAGCATGTGTCTCTAAACCCCATGGTTGGGGGTGAGGAGCTCTGCTGTGTCTTGATGGATTAATGCAATTACTACTGTTTTTCATTCAATCATGCTTA
>NC_029777.3:38206144-38211863 GCF_000817695.3 Arachis duranensis | reverse complement strand
GATTGAATGACTGTGACGAGCTTCAAACTCCTGAGGGCTGGGCGTTAGTGACAGACGCAAAAGAATCACTGGATTCTATTCAAACCTGATTGAGAACCGACAGATGATTAGCCGTGCTATGACAGAGCGCGTTGAACATTTTAACTAAGAGGATGGGAGGTAACCATTGACAACGGTGAAACCCTACATACAGCTTGCCGTGGAAGGAGCCTTGCATGCTTGAAGAAGAAGACAGTAGGAAAGCAGAGGTTCAGAAGATAGAGCATCTCCAAAACCTCAACCTGTTCCCCATTACTGCAAAACAAGTACTTATTTCATGTTCTTTTGTTTTTTACAATCGCCCTTGATAATTATTGATATCCTCACTAAGAGTTACAAAATAACCATAGCTTGCTTCAAGCCGACAATCTCCGTGGGATCGACCCTTACTCACGTAAGGTATTACTTGGACGACCCAGTGCACTTGCTGGTTAGTTGTTCGGGATTGCAAAAGTGTGATTGCAATTTCGTGCACCATGTTTTCGGCACCGTTGCCGGGGATTGTTCGGGTTTGGACAACTGACGGTTTATCTTGTTGCTTAGATTAGGACTGTTTTATTTTTTTTGTTGGTTTAGAGTCTTTTATTTGAGTTTAGTTTCATATTTTAAGTTTGGTGTCAATTGCATGCTTTTGTTTTCTTTTATTTTTCGAATTTGCATACCCTTAGGCCTTTCTTGATCCTTAAAAAATTCTAAGTTTGGTGTCTTCTTTGTGTTTTCCTTTAAGTTTTCGAAAATTTGTGTCTGATTTTCTAAAAATTTTAAGTTTGGTGACATTTTGTTGTTTTTCTCTTTCCTCATTTCAAAAAAAAAAAAAAATCAAATCTCTTTCAAAATAATTTTCAATCATATCTTTTCAATTGCTAATTCCAAAATCTTTTTAATTAACTAGTTGATTTAGTCTTCAATTTGCTTTGATCTTATTTTCTTTTAGTTTTTGAAAATTTATTTTATTTTCCTTTTGTTTTATTTTATTTTTTTCGGTCAACTAAAAAAATTTTTTTACTTTACTTGTGAATTCATATCATATTCCTTTTCTCCATCATGGACCTAAGTGGAATTGAGTAGTCCAGAAGGACTCTGGGGTCATATGCTAACCCCATTACAGCTGCATATGGGAGTAGCATCTGTATACCTCCCATTAAAGCAAGCAGCTTTGAGCTAAATCCTCAACTCATTATCATGGTGCAGCAAAATTGCCAGTATTCCGGTCTTCCACAGGAAAACCTACTGAGTTTCTGGCACAATTCTTACAAATTGCTGACACAGTACGTGATAAAGAGGTGGATCAGGATGTCTACAGATTATTACTGTTTCCATTTGCTGTAAAAGATCAAGCTAAGAGGTGGTTGAATAACCAACCTACAGCAAGCATAAAGACATACAAACAGTTATCAGACAAATTCCTGAATCAATTTTACCCTCCAAAGAGGATGACACAGCTAAGGCTGGACATCCAAGGCTTTAAACAAGAGGATCATGAATCCCTTTATAATGCCTGGGAGAGGTACAGAGGTATGCTAAGAAAATGCCCCTCTGAAATGTTTTCAGAGTGGGTACAGTTAGACATCTTCTACTATGGGCTTACAGAAAAAGCTCAGATGTCTCTAGACCACTCATCTGGTGGATCTCTTCACATGAGGAAGACGATTGAAGAGGCTCAAGAGCTTATAGACACTGTTGCTAGAAATCAATATTTGTACTCTAGCAATGAGTTCTCTACAAAAGAAGAAGTTATGGCAGTAGCCACTGATCCTAATCCTCAAGAACAGATGGTTAAGCTTAATCAGCAATTACACCTGATGACAAAACAGTTAGCAGAATTTAAAGAGATGCTCCAAGAAACTAAAATCGCTAACAAGAACATAGAATCACAGTTGAATCAGGCAAAATAGCAGTTATCTAAACAGATAACAGAAGAATGCCAAGCAGTTCAACTAAGGAGTGGGAAGACATTAAATAACACTGCTCAAAGTAGCAAGCAGCCAATAAAGGAACAATTAACAGAGGATAACCAAACCACTGTCCAAAATCCCTCTGAGGACAGTAAGAGCCCAGAAAGGAATACTCTTGGCGTCCAAATGCCAGAAAAGGGGGAAAAGCTGGCGTTAAACGCCCATTCCCTGCCCAGTTCTGGCATTCAAACGCCAGAAAAGGGGGAAAAGTTGGCGTTAAATGCCCATTCTTCACCCAATCCTGGCGTTCAAATGCCAATGGGGAATCAGACACCTGAGAGTGCTGATAGTAACCCCTCTAAAAAGGCTTCCCCAACCACCTCTGTAAGGAATAAACCTGCAGCAACTAAGGTTGATGAATATAAAGCCAAGATGTCTTATCCTCAGAAACTCCACCAAGTGGAACAGGATAAGCAATTTGCCCGCTTTGCAGACTATTTAAGGACTCTTGAAATAAAGATTCCATTTGCAGAGGCACTTGAGCAAATACCTTCTTATGCTAAGTTCATGAAAGATATCTTAAGTCATAAGAAAGATTAGAGAGAAACTGAAAAAGTGTTTCTCACTGAAGAATGCAGTGCAGTCATTCTAAAAGGCTTACCAGAAAAGCTTCAAGATCCAGGAAGCTTTATGATACCATGCACATTAGAAGGTGCTTGCACCAAGACAGCCCTGTGTGACCTTGGAGCGAGTATCAATCTAATACCCGCATCCACTATCAGAAAGCTTGGGTTGACTGAAGAAGCCAAACCAACCCGAATATGCCTCCAACTTGCTGATGGCTCCATTAAATATCCATCAGGCATAATTGAGGACATGTTTGTCAAGGTTAGGCCATTCGCCTTTACAACTGACTTTGTAGTGCTGGAAATGGAGGAGCACAAGAGTGCAACTCTCATTCTAGGAAGACCTTTCCTAGCCACTGGACGAACTCTCATTGATGTACAAAAAGGGGAAGTAACCCTGAGAGTCAATGAGGATGAGTTCAAGTTGAATGCTGTAAAAGCTATGCAGCATCCAGACACATCGAATGACTACATGGGCGCTCACATTATTGACTCTTTGGTGGAAGAGATCAATATGACTGAGAGTCTTGAATCAGAGCTAAAGCACATCTTTAAAGATGTTTAGCCTGATTTGGAGGAATCAGAGAGAATAATAGAACCTCTAAAAATCCCTCAGGAAGAGGAGAAACCTCCCAAACCCGAGCTCAAACCATTACCACCATCCCTGAAATATGCATTTCTGGGAGAAGGTGATACATTTCCTGTAATCATAAGCTCTGCTTTAAATCCACAGGAAGAGGAAGCACTGATTCAAGTGCTAAGAACACACAAGACAGCTCTTGGGTGGTCCATAAGTGATCTTAAGGGCATTAGCCCAGCAAGATGCATGCACAAGATCCTATTGGAGGATAATGCTAAACCAGTGGTCCAACCACAAAGGCGGCTAAATCCAGCCATGAAGGAGGTTGTGCAGAAAGAGGTCACTAAATTACTAGAGGCCGAGATTATTTATCCTATTTCTGATAGCCCCTGGGTGAGCCCTGTCCAAGTTGTCCCCAAGAAGGGAGGCATGACAGTAGTTCATAATGAAAAAAATCAACTGGTTCCTACAAGAACAGTCACAGGGTGGCGTATGTGTATTGACTACAGAAGGCTCAATACAGCTACCAGAAAGGATCATTTTCCCTTACCATTCATAGACCAAATGCTAGAAAGACTAGCTGGTCATGATTATCACTGCTTTTTGGATGGCTATTCAGGTTACAACCAAATTGCAGTAGATCCTCAAGACCAAGAGAAAACAGCATTTACTTGCCCTTCTGGCGTGTTTGCCTACAGGAGGATGCCTTTTGGTCTATGTAATGCTCCTGTAACCTTTCAGAGATGTATGTTATCCATCTTCTCTGATATGGTGGAGAAATTCCTTGAAGTCTTCATGGATGACTTCTCAGTATATGGAGACTCATTCAGCTCCTGTCTTAATCACCTAGCACTTGTCCTGAAAAGGTGCCAAGAGACTAACCTGGTTTTAAACTGGGAGAAATGTCACTTTATGGTGACTGAAGGAATTGTCCTTGGGCACAAAATTTCAAGCAAGGAAATAGAGGTGGATAAGGCAAAGGTAGAAGTAATTGAAAAATTACCACCTGCCAATGTTAAGGCAATCAGAAGCTTTCTAGGGCATGCAGGATTCTATAGAAGGTTTATAAAGGATTTTTCGAAAATTGCAAAACCTCTGAGCAACCTGCTAGCTGCTGACACACCATTTGTGTTTGACACACAGTGTCTGCAGGCATTTAAGACCCTAAAAGCTAAGCTGGTCACAGCACCAGTCATCTCTGCACCAGACTGGACATTGCCATTCGAACTAATGTGTGATGCCAGTGACCATGCCATTGGTGCAGTGTTGGGACAGAGGCATAACAAGCTTTTGCATGTCATTTATTACGCCAGCCGTGTTCTAAATGATGCACAGAAGAATTGCACAACCACAGAAAAAGAGTTACTTGCAGTGGTCTATGCCACTGACAAGTTTAGATCCTATCTAGTAGGATCAAAGGTGATTGTGTACACTGACCATGCTGCTTTTAAGTACTTACTCACAAAGCAAGATTCAAAACCCAGGCTCATTAGATGGGTGTTGCTTCTGCAAGAGTTTGATATAGAAATAAGAGACAAAAACGGGATAGAGAACCAAGTAGCTGATCATCTGTCCCGAATAGAACCAGTAGCTGGGGCGTCCCTCCCTTCTACTGAGATCTCTGAGACTTTCCCAGATGAGCAACTCTTTGCCATTCAGGAAGCTCCATAGTTTGCAGATACTGCAAATTACAAAGTTGTGAGCAACTCTTCATACCCCACGAGTACAGCAGGGTGCAAAGAAAGAAATTAATTTCAGATGCCAAGTACTACCTATGGGATGAGCCATATCTCTTTAAGAGATGTGCAGATGGAATGATCCGCAGATGTGTACCCAGAGAAGAAGCACAAAGGATCCTATGGCACTACCATGGATCACAGTATGGGGGACATTTTGGAAGTGAGCGAACAGCCACTAAGGTCCTCCAATGTGGCTTTTACTGGCCTACTCTCTATAGAGATGCTCGAGAGTTTGTGCGTAACTGTGACAGCTGCCAAAGAGCTGGTAACTTACCTCATGGATACGCCATGCCTCAACAAGGGATCTTAAAGATTGAATTGTTTGATATATGGGGGATTGACTTCATGGGTCCGTTCCTACCATTATACTCAAACACTTACATTCTGGTGGCAGTGGACTATGTATCTAAGTGGGTAGAAGCAATTGCTACACCCACTAATGATACTAAGACCGTGCTGAAATTCCTCCAGAAACACATCTTCAGCAGATTTGGTGTTCCCAGAGTCCTAATTAGTGATGGGGGTACTTATTGCTGCAATAAACAGCTTTACTCTGCTATGGTCCGATATGGAATTAGCCACAAGGTGGCAACCCCGTATCATCCACAGACAAATGGGCAAGCTGAAGTCTCTAACAGAGAGCTAAAAAAAATCCTAGAACGGACTGTAATTCACCGTAGAAAGGATTGGGCAAAGAGCTTGGATGATGCTCTGTGGGCATACAGAACAGCATTCAAGACTCCAATAGGAACCTCACCATACCAACTTTTGTATGGCAAGGCCTGTCATTTGCCCGTGGAACTGGAACATAAAGCCTACTGGGCAACCAGATTCCTAAAC
>NC_029777.3:38203167-38206039 GCF_000817695.3 Arachis duranensis | reverse complement strand
TCAAGATACTGATTCTGACAAAAAGTTCATTGTTAATGGACAGAGGATCAAGCATTATCTTGAAAGCAATTTTGAGCAAGAGTGCTCAAAACTAAGGCTTGAATGATCCTCAGTGAAGGTCTAGCTAAAGACAATAAAGAAGCGCTTGCTGGGAGGCAACCCAGTCATTAGCAGGTTATCTATTTTGTTTAATCAAAGTTTGATATATATTCTCAAAGGGCAAATATCAAAATTGAAGGAATTCACAGAGTTACAGAAGGATTCAGTGCAAAAAGCAGAGAAAAAAGAGCTTGCTGGCGAAAAAATGCCAATAAAGGGTACTTTGGGCGTTAAACGCCAGAATGGGCACCATTCTGGGCGTTTAACGCCAGGTGGGCAGCATCCTGGGCGTTTAGCAAAACGCCCAGTGATGAAGGGGATTCTTGCGTTTAACGCCAGCCAGGGTACCTGGCTGGGCGTTAAACGCCTACAATGGCCAGCAATTGGGCATTAAATGCCAGAATAGATACCATTCTGGGCGTTTAACGCCAGAAAGGTGGGGGACGGAGATTTCACTTTTTAATCAAAATTTTTTTTCAAACTTTCCTGTTTTGATCCATAATTTTCTACATAAACACATTTCAAACTTTCATCATTCACCTTCAAATTTTCAAAAATTAAAATCATTCTGCAAATCTCTCTCAAATCCTTCCCAAATCTTCTTCAAAAACTCAAATTCTTCTCAAATTCTTTCCATATCTTCTCAAATCTCCTTCAAAATTTTTGAAATCTCTCCCCCTCCCTTATAAATACATGTTTGGCCACCCCTTTCTCCCCACCATTCGAATTTGCTCTCCTCCTCTCTCCCCTCTTTCCTTTCTTTTGCTTGAGGACAAGCAAACCTCTAAGTTTGGTGTGCTTTTTCGTGATCACTAAGCCAAGATTCATCAAGATCATGGCTCCTAAAGGAAAACAAACTAATTTAAGAGGCAAGAAAGAGAATAATCCAAAGAGTCTTTGGAATCAAGAGAAGTTCTTAACCAAAGAACATGAAGACCATTATCACAAAATAATGGGTCTGAGGTCAGTGATCCCGGAAGTCAAATTCGATCTAAAAGAAGATGAATATCCGGGGATCCAAGAGCAAATTCGAAACAGAGGATGGAAAGTTCTAACCAATCCTGAGATAAAGGTTGGAAGAAATATGGTTCAGGAATTCTACTCAAATCTATGGCTGACAGACAAGCAGAGAATGACTGGAACTGCTTTCCATACTTACAGAACCATGGTCAGAGGGAAAGTTATCTACTTCCATCTGGACAAAATAAGAGAGGTCTTCAAATTGCCTCAACTGCAAGATGATCCTGAATCCTTTAATATGAGAATGGTGAGAGCAGATAATGGGTTGGATCAAGTTCTAGAGGACATTTGCCTCCCTGGAACTAAGTGGATAACCAATTCAAAAGGTGTCCCAAACCAGCTCAAGAGGGGAGACCTCAAACCAATTGCAAGAGGCTAGCTAGACTTTATTGGGCGCTCCATATTGCCCACTAGCAACCGTTCTGAGGTCACTATCAAGAGAGCAGTGATGATTCATTGCATTATTCTTGGAAGAGAAGTGGAAGTTCATCATCTGATTGCTTGTGAGATCTACACAATCGCAAACAAGAATTCCACTGAAGCCAAACTGGCTTACCCAAGCTTGATCTCCTTTCTCTGTAAAGAGGCTGGGGTGAAGATGGGAGTAGATGAATTCATATAAATTGAACATCCAATCACCAAGAAGTCAATGGAAGGACAAATGCAAGACAACTCTATCAAAAAGAGGGCGCAGGAGTTCCTCCCTGAATTTCCTGAAATTGACTACTGGGCCAGCCTAGAAGCATCTATCACCAGGTTGCAAGAAACTATGGAACAACTTAAGGAAGAACAGCAGAATTAGAACTGCATGCTCTGCAAATTGCTGAAGGAACAAGAAAAGCAGGGGCGTGAACTTCAAGAGTTGAAACGCCAAAAGTTCTCCCCTCAAGTTGAGGGAGCATCCACTTCTCAAAATCAAGGTTGTTGAGCCCTAACTCTATGATAACCTCTATCATTAGGATCCTATTTGAATTTTTTTCTATCACTATTAGTCTTATCTTATATCTATTTTTTAGTCTTGTTCTTAATTCATGATTAATAAAATTTAAGGTTCATGTCTTAAAGCTATGAATGTCCTATGAATCCATCACCTCTCTTAAATGAAAAATGCTTTAATCACAAAAGAACAAGAAGTACAGGATTTCAAATTCATCTCTGAAACTAGTTAAATTAGTTTGATGTGGTGACAAATACTTTTTGTTTTCTGAATGAATGCTTGAACAGTGCATATGTCTTTTGAATTTGTTGATTAAAGAATGTTAAACTTGTTGGCTCTTGAAAGAATGATGGTAAAGGAGAAATGTTATTGAGGATCTGAAAAATCATCAGATTGATTATTGAAGCAAGAAAAAGCAGTAAATACAAAAAAAATGCTAAAAAAAAGAAAAAAAGAACCAAAAAAAAAGAAAAAAAAAGAATAATAATAATAAAGTTGTGATCCAAGGCAAAAAGAGTGTGCTTAAGAACCCTGGACACCTCTAATTGGGGACTTTAGCAAAGCTAAGTCACAATCTGAAAAGGTTCACCCAAGTATGTGTCTATGGCATGTATGTATCCGGTGGTAATACTGGAAGACAGAGTGCTTTGGGCCACAGCCAAGACTCATAAAGTAGCTATGTTCAAGAATCATCATACTTAACTAGGAGAATCAATAACACTATCTGAGTTCTGAGTTCCTATGGATGCCAATCATTCAAGACTTCAAAGGATAAAGTGAGATGCCAAAACTGTTCAGAAGCAAAAAGCTACTAGC
>NC_029777.3:38202163-38202985 GCF_000817695.3 Arachis duranensis | reverse complement strand
GTGTTGTGATGAGCGGATAATTTATACGCTTTTTGGCATTGTTTTTAGTATGTTTTTAGTATATTTTAGTTAGTTTTTATTATATTTTTATTAGTTTTTAGTTAAAATTCACTTTTATGGACTTTACTATGAGTTTGTTTGTTTTTCTGAGATTTCAGGTATTTTCTGGCTGAAATTGAGGGTCCTGAACAAAAATCTGATTCAGAGGCTGAAAAGGACTGCAGATGCTATTGGATTCTGACCTCCCTGCACTCGAAGTGGATTTTCTGGAGCTACAGAAGCTCAATTGGCGCGATCTCAACGGTGTTGGAAAGTAGACATCCTGGTCTTTCCAGCAATGTATAATAGTCCATACTTTGCCCGAGATTTGATGACCCAAACCGGCGTTGCAAATCAGCTTCAGAATTCCCAGCGTTTAACGCCAGAACTGGCATGAAAATTGGAGTTTAACGCCCAAACTGGCATAAAAGCTGGCGTTTAACTCCAGAAAAAGTCTCTACACATGAAAGCTTCAATGCTCATCCCAAGCACACACTAAGTGGACCCCGGAAGTGGATTTTTACGTCATTTTCTCATTTCTGTATACCCTAGGTTACTAGTTCACTATTAATAGGACCTTTTGATATTGTATCTGTACCTCATGACACTTTACACATTTCTCATTGTATCTTCTATGGCATGAGTCTCTAAACCCCATGGTTGGGGGTGAGGAGCTCTGCTGTGTCTTGATGGATTAATGCAATTACTACTGTTTTTCATTCAATCATGCTTGCTTCCCTTCTAAGATATCACTTGTTCCTAAACCTGATGAATGTGATGATC
>NC_029777.3:38194005-38202067 GCF_000817695.3 Arachis duranensis | reverse complement strand
CGACAGATGATTAGCCGTGCTGTGACAGAGCGCGTTGAACATTTTCACTGAGAGGATGGGAGGTAACCATTGACAACGGTGAAACCCTACATACAGCTTGCCATGGAAGGAGCCTTGCGTGCTTGAAGAAGAAGACAGTAGGAAAGCAGAGGTTCAGAAGATAGAGCATCTCCAAAACCTCAACCTATTCCCCATTACTGCAAAACAAGTACTTATTTCATGTTCTTTTGTTTTTTACAATCGCCCTTGATAATTATTGATATCCTGACTAAGAGTTACAAAATAACCATAGCTTGCTTCAAGCCGACAATCTCCGTGGGATCGACCCTTACTCACGTAAGGTATTACTTGGACGACCCAGTGCACTTGCTGGTTAGTTGTGCGGGATTGTAAAAGTGTGATTGCAATTTTGTGCACCAGTAGCCATTGACAACGGTAATCCACTAACACACAGCTTGCCATAGGAGGAATCTTGCGTGCATGAAGAAGAAGACAGGGAGAAAGCAGAGATTCAGAAGACAAAGCATCTCCAAAACTCCAACATATTCTCCATTACTGCATAACAAGTATTATTTAATCCATGCTTTTTATTTACTACCAATCAAAACTGAGAATTATTATTATCCTGACTAAGAGTTACAAGATAACCATAGCTTGCTTCAAGCTAACAATCTCCGTGGGATTCGATCCTTACTCACGTAAGGTATTACTTGGACAACCCAGTGCATTTGCTGGTTAGTGGTACGAGTTGTGAAAAAGTGTTATTTACAATTTCATGCACCACTTTTTCATGTTAGATTTGATTTCTTTTATTAATGCAATTTGAGGTATTTCAGACATATGACTTTTATTTAGTTTCTTATATTCTTGGTTCTGGTTGATTAATTGGTAACTCTTGAGTTGTCAAACTCATTGTGATTGATAATTGATATCTTTACTAATTGATTTAGATTCCTATAACTCTAGTCTTTCCTCAGGAGTTGACTAGGACTTTAGGTGTTAAATTGATTTAACCACTTGACTTACCTTCATAGTTAGAGGTTGACTTAGTGGGAGCAAAAATATAATTCTCACCACCATTGATAAGGATAATTAGGATAGGACTTCAAATTTTCATACCTTGCCAAGAGATTTTATAATTATTAATTTATTTTCCTTGCCGTTTAAATTACTTGTTCTCTATTTCAAAAACCCAAAATAAAAAATATCTTTTTCTATAACCAATAATAAATCATACTTCCCTACAATTCCTTGAGAAGACGACCCGAGGTTTGAATACTTCAGTTATTTATTTTTATTGGGTTTGCTTAAGTGACAAACAAAACTTTTGTACGAAATGATTCTCTGTTGGTTTAGAAGCTATACTTACAACGCGATTATATTTGTGAATTTTTTTACAGATAGAAAATCAGTTCGTCAAAGTTCCTGCAGGCTATTCTCCTTACTGAGCCTACTCAAAATGCCACAGACAAGGTCAGATCTTCCGGATTGAAGAATGCTCATCTTTGGGTTCTAGCCTCTACCACAAAGACCCTAATCTCCCCAGAAATCGGCTGAACTGATGTCTCAAGAAGTCCCCAACGAAGTCGTGGATTAGCCATCTGAGAGATGTATATTCAAGCTATTGGTCGTCCTTGTTCGGTGAAAGAAGACGCGGGTGTTTGTCAGGGACGTTTGTCTTAATGTGATGAACAGAGCTAATTGGTTAAATCATCGTATTCACCACGATGAAGTACGAATATACATCTTAGAATTAATCAAACACAAAATGAAGAGAAAGAGTAGTACTTTTATTATTTCATAGGACTCAGCAGGGCTCCTCCCCTCAACTTAGGAGGTTTAGAAACTCATATTGAAAGAAAAAACACAATGAAAAAAGAAAATATGGTAGAATAGTGTGCGTTCCTCCTAAGAGGTCCATGTAAATCATGAAAAATAACACTTAAATACTACACAAATGACTAATAAGGGTAACACAGTCTATTTAGTTCTAAAATCCACTTATGGGGCCCACTTAGTGACTGTTTGGGCTGTGCTTTGATGAGATCTACGTGCTATGATGTCTCTTGGGCATGGAACGCCAACAAGGGGTCCATTTTGGGTGTTTGTACATTGGTCTCTGCGCTTTGGGTGCTAGACGCCTGGAAGGGGGCAGGAGAATGTTGTTGGACGCCAGTTTTGGGCCTTCTAATCCGATGCAAAGTATGGACTATTATATGATGCTGGAAAGATTGGAAAGTCATCTTTCTATAGCTGGTGCACGAAATTATGATCATCAATGGTGCCATCAACATGGTACACTCAATTGCAATCTCAATTCTTTATCACAACTTCGCACAAATAACTAGCAAGTGCACTGGGTCGTCCAAGTAATAAACCTTACGCGAGTAAGGGTCGATCCCACGGAGATTGTTGGTATGAAGCAAGCTATGGTCACCTTGTAAATCTTAGTCAGGCAGATTCAAATGGTTATGGATGATATACGAATAAGGCATAAAGATAGAGATAGAGATACTTATGTAATTCATTGGTGAGAACTTCAGATAAGCGTATGGAGATGCTTTGTCCCTTCCATCTCTCTGCTTTCCTACTGTCTTCATCCAATCCTTCTTACTCCTTTCCATGGCAAGCTGTATGTTGGGCATCACCGTTGTCAGTGGCTACAATCCCGTCCTCTTAGTGAAAATGTTCAACGCACCCTGTCACGGCACGGCTAATCATCTGTCGGTTCTTTCTAGCTTATACCACGAAGATTCCGATCAAGGGATCCAAGAGATAAACATTCAAGCATTGTTTGCTTGTAGAACAGAAGTGGTTGTCAGGCACTCGTTCATAAGTGAGAATGATGATGAGTGTTACATAATCATCACATTCATCATGTTCTTGGGTGCAAATGAATATCTTAGAACAAGAATAAGCCGAATTGAATAGAAGAACAATAGTAATTGCATTAATACTGGAGGTACAGCAGAGCTCCACACCTTAATCTATGGTGTGTAGAAACTCCACCATTGAAAATACATAAGTGATAATAGTGATCATTGGCTTCGGCCCCAGAGAGGGAACCAGAAGAACCAAGATGAAAATACAATAGTAAAAGGTCCTATTTGTAGAGAACTAGTAGCCTAGGGTTTCGAGAAATGAGTAAATTACATAAAAATCCACTTCCGGGCCCACTTGGTGTGTGCTTGGGCTGAGAATTGAAGCTTTCATGTGTAGAGACTTTTCTTGGAGTTAAACGCCAGCTTTTGTGCCAGTTTGGGCGTTTAACTCCCATTCTTGTGCCAGTTCCGGCATTTAACGCCGGGCAGTTTTGAGCTGATTTGGAACGCTAGTTTGGGCCATCAAATCTCGGAAAAAGTATGAACTATTATACATTGCTGGAAAGCCCAAGATGTCTACTTTCCAACGCCATTGAGATCGCCACAATTGGGCTTCTGTAGCTCCAGAAAATCCACTTCAAGTGCAGGGAGGTCAGAATCTAACAGCATCTACAGTCCTTTTCAGCCTCTGAATCAGATTTTTGCTCAGGTCCCTCAATTTCAGCCAGAAAATACATGAAATCACAGAAAAACACACAAACTCATCAGTCCAAAAAAGTGAATTTTAACTAAAAACTAATGAAAATATAATAAAAACTAACTAAAACATACTAAAAACAATGCCAAAAAGCATATAAATTATCCGCTCATCACAACACCATACTTAAATTGTTGCTTGTCCCCAAGCAACTGAAAATCAAATAAGATAAAAAGGAAGAGAATATGCAATAAATTCCAAAAACATCTATAAAGATCAGTATTAATTAGATGAGCGGGGCTTTTAGCTTTTTGCCTCTGAACAGTTTTGGCATCTCACTCTATCCTTTGAAATTCAGAATGATTGGCTTCTATTGGAACTCAGAATCCAGATAGTGTTATTGATTCTCCTAGTTAAGTATGATGATTCTTGAACACAGCTACTTTTTGAGTCTTGGCCGTGGCCCAAAGCACTCTGTCTTCCAGTATTACCACCGGATACATACATGCCACAGACACATAACTGGGTGAACCTTTTCAGATTGTGACTCAGGTTTGCTAGAGTCCCCAATTAAAGGTGTCCAGGGTTCTTAAGCACACTCTTTTTGCCTTGGATCACAACTTTATTCTTTTTCTCTCTTTTTTTCGTTTTTCTCCCTTTTTTTTTCTTTTTTTTTGTATTCACTACTTTTTCTTGCTTCAAGAATCATTTTTATGATTTTTCAGATACTCAGTAACATGTCTCCTTTTTCATCATTCTTTCAAGAGCTAACATTCATGAACAACAAATTCAAAAGACATATGCACTGTTCAAGCATACATTCAGAAGTCAAAAGTATTGCCACCACATTAAAATAATTAATCTGTTATAAAATTCAAAATTCATGCAATTCTTCTCTTTTACAATTAAGAACATTTTTTTCTTTTAAGAAAGGTTTGCTCCCAATAGTTTTGTGGAGGAAAGTGCATCCCTTGAGGCATCTTAGGGATTTCATGATGAGTGGGATCTCTTGTTTACTCCATCCTTTTCTTAGTGATGGGCTTGTCCTCATCAATGAGGATGTCTCCCTCTATGTCAACTCCAACTGAATAACAGAGGTAACAAATGAGATGAGGAAAGGCTAACCTTGCCAAGGTAGAGGACTTGTCCGCCACCTTATAAAGTTCTTGGGCTATAACCTCATGAACTTCTACTTCTTCTTCGAAGAAAAGAAAGAGAAACACAGGCACAGACACCGGAAGATCGAGATACTGACACACCAGCTCAAAAGACTGGACGGTGGCCTAGCTATTCAGATGGAGCTGAGACGATGCCCCGGAACACCGACTCAGCAAGTCCTGAACAAACGGCAAAAAGGGAAGTCGCACGCCGAGCCGAGTGTAAGGGTGTTCATCTCTCTTCCATTGAGCGCCCTCTTCACAAATGTCTATGAGGACTTGGTCCAACCTTTGATCAAAGTTGACCCTTCTAGTGTAAGGGTGTTCATCTCCTTGCATCATGGGCAAGTTGAATGCCAACCATACATTTTTCGGACTAAAATCTAAGCATTTCCCGCAAACCATTGTAAGCCAATTCTTTCGGTTCGGGTTCACACTTTGATCATGGCTCTTGGTGATCCATGCATTGGCATAGAACTCTTGAACCATTAAGATTTTGACTTGTTGAATGGGGTTGGTAAGAACTTCCCAACCTCTTCTTTGAATCTCATGTCGGATCTCTGGGTATTCACTCTTTTTGAGTTTGAAAGGGACCTCGGGGATCACCTTCTTCATGGCCACAACTTCATAGAAGTGGTATTGATTCACCCTTGAGATGAATCTCTCCATCTCCCATGACTCGGAGGTGGAAGCTTTTGCCTTCCTTTTCCTCTTTCTAGAGGTTTCTCCGGCCTTGGATGCCATAAATGGTTATGGAAAAACAAAAAGCAATGCTTTTACCACACCAAACTTAAAAGGTTTTCTCGTCCTCGAGCAAAAGAAGAAAGAAGAGAGTAGAAAAAGAGGAAATGAAGGAGATGGAGATGGCTTTGTGGTTTGGCCAAAGGGAGAGAAGTAGTGTTTAGGTTGTGTGAAAACGAGGTGGTAAAGATGGGTTTAAATAGGAGTGGAGAGAGGGGTAAGGTTCGGCTATGTGAGGGTGGGTTTGGGAGGGAAAGTGGTTTGAATTTGAATGGTGAGGTAGGTGGGGTTTTATGAAGGATGGATATGAGTGGTGAAGAGAAAGATGGGATTTGATAGGTGAGGGGTTTTTGGGGAAGAGGTGTTGAGGTGATTGGTGAATGGGTGAAGAAGAGAGAGAGTGGTGGGGTAGGTGGGGATCCTGTGGGGTCCACAAATCCTGAGGTATCAAGGAAAAGTCATCCCTGCACCAAGTGGCGAGCAAAAATGCTCTCTATGCCAATTCTGGCGTTAAACGCCGGGCTGGTGCCCATTTCTAGCGTTTAACGCCAGCTTCTTGCCCTTTCTTGGTGTTTAACGCCAGTCTGGTGCCCCTTTCTGGCGTTAAACGCCCAGAATGGTGCCAGACTGGGCGTTAAACGCCCATTTGCTGCCCTTACTGGTGTTTAAACGCCAACAAGGTCTTCCTTCAGGGTGTGCTATTTTTCTTTCTATTTTTCATTATGTTTTTGCTTTTTCAATTGATTTTGTGACTTCCCATGATCATCAACCTACAGAAAACATAAAATAACGAAGGAAAACTGGATAAATATAACATTGGGTTGCCTCCCAACAAGCGCTTCTTTAATGTCAGTAGCTTGACAGTGGGCTCTCATGGAGCCTCACAGATACTCAGAGCAATGTTGGAACCTCCCAACACCAAACTTAGAGATTGAATGTGGGGGTTCAACAACAAACTTAGAATTTGGTTGTGGCCTCCCAACACCAAACTTAGAGTTTGACTGTGGGGGCTCTGTTTGACTCTGTTTTGAGAGAAGCTCTTCATGCTTCCTCTCCATGGTGACAGAGGGATATCCTTGAGCCTTGAACACAAAGGATTCTTCATTCACTTGAATGATCAATTCTCCTCTGTCCACATTAATCATAGCCTTTGTTGTGGCTAGGAAGGGTCTGCCAAGGATGATGGATTCATCCATGCACTTCCCAGTTTCTAGGACTATGAAATCAGCAGGGATGTAATGGTCTTCAATCTTTACCAGAACATCCTCTACAAGCCCATAAGCTTGTTTTCTTGAATTGTCTGCCATCTCTAGTAAGATTCTTGCAGCTTGTACCTCAAAGATCCCTAGCTTCTCCATTACAGAGAGAGGCATGAGGTTTACACTTAACCCTAGGTCACACAAGGCCTTCTTGAAGGTCATGGTGCCTATGGCACAATGTATTGAGAACTTCCCAGGATCTTGTCTCTTTTGAGGTAGTTTCTGCCTAGACAAGTCATCCAAATCTTTGGTGAGCAAAGGGGGTTCATCCTCCCAAGTCTCATTACCAAATAACTTGTAATTTAGCTTCATGATTGCTCCAAGGTATTTAGCAACTTGCTCTTCAGTGACATACTCATACTCTTCAGAGGAAGAATACTCATCAGAGCTCATGAATGGCAGAAGTAAATCTAATGGAATCTCTATGGTCTCTGTGTGAGCCTCAGATTCCCATTGTTCCTCATTAGGGAACTCATTGGAGGCCCGTGGACGTCCATTGAGGTCTTCCTCAGTGGCGATCTCTGTCTCTTCCTCCTCTCCAAGTTCGGCCATCTGGGTCATGTTAATGGCCTTGCATTCTCCTTTTGGATTCTCTTCTGTATTGCTTGGAAGAGTACTAGAAGGGAGTTCAGTAATTTTCTTGCTTTGCTATCCCACTTGTGCCTCCAAGTTTCTAATAGAGGACCTGGTTTCAGTCATGAAACTTTGAGCGGTTTTTGTTAGATCAGAGACCATGGTTGCTAAATCAGAATGGCTCTGCTTAGAATTCTCTGTCTGTTGCTGAGAAGATGATGGAAAAGGCTTGCCATTGCTAAACCTGTTTCTTCCACCATTATTGTTGTTGAAACCTTGTTGAGGTCTTTGTTGATCCTTCCATGAGAGATTTGGATGATTCCTCCATGAAGGATTATAGGTGTTTCCATAGGGTTCTCCCATGTAATTCACCTCTTCTATTGAAGGATTCTCAGGATCATAAGCTTCTTCTTCAGATGAAGCATCCTTAGTACTGCCTGGTGCAGCTTGTATTCCAGACAGACTTTGAGAAATCATATTGACTTGTTGAGTCAATATTTTGTTCTGAGCCAATATGGCATTCAATGTATCAATCTCAAGAACTCCTTTCTTCTGATTTGTCCCATTGTTCACAGGATTCCTTTCAGAAGTGTACATGAATTGGTTATTTGCAACCATTTCAATGAGTTCTTGAGCTTCTGCAGGCGTCTTTTTCAGATAAAGAGATCCTCTAGCAGAGCTGTCTAATGACATCTTGGACAGCTCAGACAGACCATCATATAAGATACCTATGATGCTCTATTCAGAAAGCATGTCAGAGGGACACTTTCTGATCAATTGTTTGTATCTTTCCCAAGCTTCATAGAGGGATTC
>NC_029777.3:38192352-38193899 GCF_000817695.3 Arachis duranensis | reverse complement strand
TGTTGCATTAGAGAAACTAATTGAGGCTTAAGCTCAAAGTTATTTGCTCCAATGGCAGGGATAGAGATGCTTCTCCCATAGAAGTCGGGAGTAGGTGTAGTAAAGTCACCCAGCACCTTCCTTGCATTGTTGGCATTGTTGTTCTTTTCGGCTGCCATGGGTTCTTCTTCTTTGAAGATTTCTATTTGGTCCTCTACAGAGAGTTGTGCCTTAGCTTCTCTTAGCTTTCGCTTCAAGGTCCTTTCAGGTTCAGGGTCAGCCTCAACAAGAATGCTTTTGTCTTTGCTCCTGCTCATATGAAAGAGAAGAGAACAAGAAAGTATGGAGTCCTCTATGTCACAGTATAGAGATTCCTTGAGGTGTCAGAGGAAAAGAAAAATGGAAGGAAGAGGTAGAAGAATTCGAACTTATCACCAAAGACAGAGTTCGAATTGTGCATTGAGGAGTAGTGTTAGTCCATAAATAGAAGGATGTGAGAAGAGGGGAAGAAATGAAAATAAAAAGATTTTAAAAACATTTTGAAAAAATACTAACTGATTTTCAAAAACTTAAGAGTGGAAAAAGAAATCAAGTGATTTTTGAAAAAGATTTTGAAATTAGAAAGTAAAAAGATATGATTGAAAACTATTTTGAAAAAGATGTGATTAAAAAGATATGATTTAAAAGTTATGGTTCTTTTTTAAAAAGATGTGATTGAGAAGATATGATTTGAAAAACAATTTAAAAAGATTTGATTTTGAAAATTAATGACTTGGCTAACAAGAAAATATACGATTCAAACATTAAACCTTTCTCAACAGAAAAGGCAACATACTTGAAATGTTGAATCAAATCATTAATTGATAGCAAGTATTTTTGAAAATGGAAAGAAATTGATTTTGAAAAAGATTTGATTGAAAAGATTTGATTTGAAAAAGATTTGATTTTGAAAAAAAAATTTGAAAACTTGAAAAAAAAAATTGAATTAAAAACAAAATCTTCCCTCTTGTGCCATCTTGGCGTTAAACGCCCAGAATGGTATCCATTCTGGCGTTTAACGCCCAAAGCTCTACCCTTTTGGGCGTTAAACGCCCAGCCAGGCACCCTGGCTGGCGTTTAAACGCCAGTTTTCCTTCCTCACTGGGCGTTTTGAACGCCCAGCTTTTTCTGTGTAATTCCTCTGCTGGATGTTCTGAATCTTCAATTCTCTATATTATTGACTTGAAAAGACACAAATTAAAATTTTTTTGGATTTTTAATAATGACGAATAATCAAAATGCAACTAAGATCAAATAAACAATGCATGCAAGACACCAAACTTAAAATGAGACAGTAGACTCAACAAGAAACATAAAATATTTTTTTATTTTTCTGATTTTGTAATTTTTTTGGATTTTTCAAAAATTAAGTGGAAAAGAAAATAAAGATATCAAAATTCTTAATGAGAATTCCAGGAATCATGCAATGTTAGTCTAAAGCTTCAGTCTAAAGGAATTAGACATGGCTAGCCAAGCTTCAGCAGAACATTGCATTCAAGAGCTAAATTGATGAAGATCAATCAGCTTTG
>NC_029777.3:38190964-38191409 GCF_000817695.3 Arachis duranensis | reverse complement strand
TTGGAGTTAAACGCCAGCTTTTGTGCCAGTTTGGGCGTTTAACTCCCATTCTTGTGCCAGTTCCGGCGTTTAACGCTGGGCAGTTTTGAGCTGATTTGGAACACCAGTTTGGGCCATCAAATCTCGGGCAAAGTATGGACTATTATACATTGCTGGGAAGCCCAGGATGTCACTTTCCAACGCCGTTGAGAGCGCACCAATTGGGCTTCTGTAGCTCCAGAAAATCCACTTTGAGTGCAGGGAGGTCAGAATCGAACAGCATCTACAGTCCTTTTCAGCCTCTAAATCAGATTTTTGCTCAGGTCCCTCAATTTCAGCCAGAAAATACCTGAAATCACAGAAAAACACACAAACTCATATTAAAGTCCAGAAAAGTGAATTTTAACTAAAAACTAATGAAAATATAATAAAAACTGACTAAAACATACTAAAAACATACTAAAAA
>NC_029777.3:38171879-38190815 GCF_000817695.3 Arachis duranensis | reverse complement strand
GAATCAGACTTCTGCTTCAACTCCTCAATTTCAGCCAGAAAATACCTGAAATTGTCCAAAAATAAAAAAAACTCATAGAGAATCCAAAAATGTGATTTTAACACTAAAACTTATAAAAACTCAATAAAAACTAAATAAAACATACTAAAAACTGTATGAAAATGATGTCAAAAAGTGTATAAAATATCCGCTCATCACAACACCAAACTTAAACTGTTGCTTGTCCCCAAGAAACTAAAAACACGGTAGGATAAAAAGAAATTTAAGATACAATAAATTTCTAAGTTTCAAATGAAGCTTAGTTAAAATCAGATGAGCGGGACTTAGTAGCTTTTTGCTTCTGAATAGTTTTGGCATCTCACTATCCATTGAAACTCAGAGATGTTAGTATCTTTAGGAACTTAGAATCCAGAAGATATTATTGACTTTCCTAGTTAAGCTTATTTTGATTCTTGAACACAGCTTTCTGAGTTTTGGTCGTGATCCTAAGCACTTTGTTTTCCAGTATTACCATCGGATACATTCATGCCACAGACACTTTACCTGGGTGAACCTTTTTAGATTGTGACTCAGCTTTGCTAGAGTCCCCAGATAGAGGTGTCCAGAATTCTTAAGCACACTCTTTTTGCTTTGGACCACGACTTTAACCGCTCAGTCTCAAGCTTTTCACTTGACACCTTCTCGCCACAAGCACATGGTTAGGGACAACTTGGTTTAACCGCTTAGGCTAGGATTTTATTTCTTTGGGCCCTCCTAACCACTGATGCTCAAAGCCTTAGGCCCTTTTAGCCTTGCCTTTTGGTTTTAAGGACTATTTTTTCTTTCTCTTTATTTTTTGCCACTTTTTTTTCGCACGCAAGCTTTTTCTTTTTCTTTTTGCTGCTTTTTCTTGCTTCAAGAATCAATTTTTAGATTTTTTATATTATCAATAATACTTTTCCTTTTTCCTTATTCTTTCAAGGGCCAACATTCTGAAATCACAACTTCAAATATGCACTGTTTATTTCATACATTCAGAAAACAAAAGCAAATGACACCACATCAAACTAATTAAACTAATCTTATTTTAAACTTGAAATTCATGCATCTCTCAATTCTTTTCAATAAAATTTTTCTTTTAAGCAAGGTGAGAGATATATGGGACATTTTACAACTTAAAGACATCAATGCAAATGATCATGCAACTTAGAACAAGAGAACCGACAATTAAACAGACAGAAAACATAAAATAAAGCAGGAAAAGGGTGTAAAAGGGAACGAGTCCACCTGACTGATGGTGCCTAGTGCTTCTTTTTGAGGATCCAATGAGATGCCTGGTCTCTTTTATGTCACTCCTTTGTCTTTATTGAGGCTGCTGCATAAGCTTATGTGCATGCTCTCTATTTTGCTCCATCCTCTTCTTCTATACTTAAGAGTGGTAGAAGTCACAAAGCAAAGCTTTTGCAATGCCAAACTTAAGAGTTTTGCTCGTCCTCGAGCAAATATGATCAATGGGTAAGAAGAAGGTGGGGTAGGTGGAGCTTCCATGGGACCTACTGGTCCTGAGATGCTAGGGAATTCCAGATTCCATGCTTTTCTGCATTGGTGCTTGAACGCCCAGGGGCTATTCCTTGCTGGCATTCAACACAGCAATGCTCCCCTCTTGGGGCGTTGAATGCCCAGTGAGGGCTTCCTCACTGGCGTTCAACTTTGACACTGCATCTAGAGTGCTCTTATTTTCACTGTTGTGAATTCTGTCTCTGTTCTAATTGCTGCATATGATCAGGTCCCTAAAAGAAAAACAAAATAAAACAAAAGAAAATAAATAATTAATTAAGGTTGGGTTGCCTCCCAATAAGTGCTTCTTTAATGTCATTAGCTTGACGGATAACTCCTTTCAAGGAGGAAGATAGTTATAGAGGAATAAATCCCTACTCCTTACTGGGAGCTTCCTTCCTGTGCTCTTATGGAATAGCATAATACGCTCAAGAGATAGGATCTTGTTCACTGCCCGAGGCAGAGTTGGGCTTGCAGCAATATTCTACTGTCCCTTTTTGTCACCTTCCTCTTCCATGGTGAATACCATGATGGGATAAGTGAATACCACCATCTTCCATGGTGAAAAGCCCTCAGTAGGGATATTCTTTTTTTCCAACCCCTAGGTATCTTCCTTTTGGGGCCTTCCTCCTTTGTAGATAGTGTACATTCAACACCAAACTTACTTTTGGTCTTAGGAGGGACTCAATTAGTTCCAACCATGGGAGGAGGCTTGGATGTTGAATCCTTTATGCAAGTGCCTCCCTTGTCAAGGGGTAATGGAGGGTCAAGGACCTTGAATACCATCCAGTCCTTACGCAAGGTAACCTCTTGGATTCTCAACTTTTCCATTACTATACTTCACCCTAGGTCACACAGAGCCTTCTCAAAGGTCATGTTGCCTATGGTGCAAGGAATCAGAAAGCATCCAGGGTTCGGAAGCTTCTCAGGTAGCTCTTGCTGAACCAAAGCATGGAGTTCTTTAGTAAGTAGTGCAGGTTCTTCCTCTAGAGGCTTTGTACTAAATAGTTTGGCATTCAGCTTCATAAGAGCTCCTAGGTATCAAGCAACTTGCTCTTTCCTAGTGTCTTCATGCTCACTTGAGGATGGGTAGTCATCAGAACTCATACACTATAGAAGTGCATTCAAAGGAACCTCAATGGTCTTTATGGTTTCCTTTGGTTTTGAGATAGAGGATTCTTGAGTGGGTTGTAAGCACTCAAAGGGTGTGCTTTGACTGGCGTTCCACGCCAACTCTGTCAACTTATTGGGTGTTGAACACCTTTGCTGTCCACCCTGACTAGCATTAAACGCCAGTCCCTCTAGCATTCTGGGCATTGAACGCGTAGCAGGGATGTCTTTGTTGGCATTCAACACCAGCTTCCCTAGGTGAGTGGGCGTTGATTGCCGAGTGAGAGGTTCCTCACTAGCATTCAGTGCTAGAAAGCCTAGGTGTTTGGGCGTTGAACGCCCAGCTAATGCTCCCTAGTTGGCATTCAACGCGAGCTCTGCTGCCAGGATGGGTATTAAATGTCCAGTGAGGGCTTCCTCACTGGCATTCAATGCCTTCCCAGCCTCTCCAGACTCGGCCTCTGCCTCAGTGGAAGGATTTAGCATGAGGACATGCTAGTGTTTAAGTGTGAGGAGGTTGATAAACCCATATTTCATGAGTTCTTTTGTGCTTAATTTGAGTGATTTATTCAATCCTTCACCTATTTATTCACATTAATTGCATGATTTTACTTTCCCTTCATTATTATGTCATATTGTGAAAAATATGTTTCCTAAGCTTTAAAATTAATTGTTTTAATTACCTTTATTTCCATTCGATGCCATGATTAGTGTGTTGAGTAGTCTCAGGTTTTCTAAGGCTGAATGACTTAAAGGATGAAAAAGGAAACATACAAAAATGGAAGGAGAAGGCAAAATGGAGCTTTAAGGAAACTGGTATCCACGCGATCGCATGGACGACGCGATCGCGAGCCAGAAGCGAAGAAGCAGCGACGCGGCCGCATGACTGACGTGACCGTGCCCGCCTGACTGACGCGACCGCGCGCCTCAAGTAGAACACCCACGACGCGGACGCGTGACCGACGCGACCGCATGGCAAGGAAAAGCTCCAGACGACGCGGCCGCGTGACCCACGCGGATGCCTGACAGAGGCCACGTATCAGAATTCACAGAATACGCCCCCACCGATTTCTGAAGCCCTTTTTGGCCCAGATCCAAGCACAGACAGCATAGATTAGAGGTTATAAAGTGGAGGAATGCATCCATTCAGAGAGAGCTCACCAATTTCTAGTTTTCATGATTTAGATTTAGTTTAGAGAGAGATTCTCTCTCTCTTTAGGATTTAGGATTTCTTCTTGTTTTGAGAGTAACTCTGGATCCATGTTTAATGTTCTTTTGTTTTCAGTTTACTTTTATTTATTTATTTGCTTTTAATATTTGAATTGATTTATGAATTATTCCATGTTACAGATCTTTATTTTGAATTAATAATATTTGAAGTATTTTTAGTTAAGATTGTTCTCTTTGATTTAAGTTACTATTGCCTTCCATCTAATGTCACCTCTATTATTCTAGCAATTTTACTTTTTCCCCTTTTTGTTTTGATTAAGAAATCAGTAACTCAACAATTATTAAACTCAATATATTTGATAATCGTTATCTTGCTAATTGAGCTAAACTTAAGTAATCCCAACCATTTCTTAGAAAATAAATAGGATTCAACGTTCAATTTAATTAGTCCCTTGACTTTCCTTTGCTTTAGTAAAGGTTGACCAAGTGGAGTTTAGATTCAGCTTTCCTTATAGTTGAGAGAGAGATAACTACGTTGGACCTCCAATTTCTCATACCTTGCCCAAAAGTTTGCTTTACAGTATTTATTCATTTTTAATTGCCATTTAAATTATTTGTTATATAACATATTCCCACCTTACTTCCAAAACCCCAATTTACAAACTCATAACCAATAATAAGAACATACCTTCCTCACAGTTCCTTGAGAAGACGACCCGAGGTTTAATACTCGGTTATCAATTTTAAAAGGAGTTTGTTACTTGTGACAACCAAAACGTTTGTGCGAAGGGATTTCTGTTGGTTTAGAGACTATATCTACAACGCGACTATTTTTATGAAACTCTTTACTGGCAAAAATCCTAACGTCAAAATGGCGCCGTTGCCGGGGAACTGCTAACGTGTGCCTTATTATTGGTTATTGTAAATACTTTTCTTTTGCTTGCTTATTTATTTTTATTTTTATTTTTCCTTTTTACCTTTATTTGCTACTATAAACTCTCACTCCTCTCGCTTTGAGTTTGGTTCTAATATTATTAAAGGAAATAGAAGTTACAGTAGGAATGTACATCAAGGTCAGACCAAGCAGGAATATGCATCAAGGTCAGACCAATCAAGGATGGATGGAACCAAGAGGATCTAATCAACCTCTTTGGCAATTACACCCTCCAAGATATCCTGGACAAAGACCATTCTACCGTGCATACCCAGCTGAAAGACATGGTGGACAACCTTGTAACTTCCAACAAGCCCCACCCCGTACATATAGACCGTCCTTTCAACATAACCTCGAACCACCACACTCACAAGCTTCTCTTCACCATTCGCCACCATATGATCCTTCCTTGCCCCAATACCAATCCAATCGTTCCCAATCATCACGACTTCCCTTTGTATCATGTCTAAGTCCAGCAAACCGCGAAGCAGAGGATCGCCTCAAAGAAACAGTAATTAAATTTCAAACAACCGTTCAACAACTGGAGCAAGCATTATTTCAATGGGCTTCTAGGTGCTCAAATATACAAGGATCAACCACAGCTCCATGTGGACAGTCTAACGAAGAGCGTAGCATGAAAGAAATACTAGAGACTCCAGTGGACAAGACAGAGAATGAATTTGTACTAGAACAATTAGAAGAAGCTATCATTGTTCAAAAAGAAGAGTTGGTTGAAGATCTAGGAGATGCTGAACTTCCATGGGAATCAAGAGTTGAGGAGAACCCCGTCAGCGACATCACAGTTGATGCTAAGGAGGATAAAGTACAATCTCCAAAGCAAGTCGTTTATGAGGAATCAGACGGAATAACCCAGGAAGCAATTTCCCTTGATGATGATAGTCACAAGTCTAGTTCTCTTAGTGATGAACTTGCATCCGCAAGCGAATTCTCTGAGATCGAAGAATCTTCCCCAAGTGAATATGAAGATGATGCGGAGGTAGATTTCTCTCAACCTCCAATCTATGACTCAAGTGATGAGGAAGACACAGAAGACTTTGACCAGGATACAGATACAATTGAAGATCCTTGTAAGGAAGTAGAGGAATTCACAGAATAGCACAAGGAAACGGAACTTACAGAACCACCAAAAACACCTATCCCAAGGCCATTAACACCTAATACAAGCTTCAAGTGGGTACAATCCTTAACTTTTAACTGTATTTTTTCACTTGAATATGGTTTACTTAAAACAGATGGCCAGCTTAGAGCTTTCTGCGGCTTTAAGAGTAAGAGAGAAATGGCTCGTACTCAGAGCTGGTGCAAAAGGTTTAATAAGGTTCCACGCTTCACCTCGAAGTACACGGATTGGTATCATGCTCAATTGCATGGATCACGGAGGACGTTTGGTCACCACGGTGAGATTCTACCTCTTAACCCACCCGAATGGAAACGTGTAGATCAAAACAGAGGCGGATTTAAAAGCAAGGCTCAGAATCATGGACTCTATCCTAACATTTGTCATCCCGGGAGCCTGAAAATCTACTTGAAGCTGCTCAAAAGCTTCACATGACTAGTTTGGGACCCCGGAGGCTATTGAGCCACGCGGACTCATGACAGAGGCCACGTATCAGAATTCACAGAATACGCCCCCACCGATTTTTGAAGCCCTTTTTGGCCCAGATCCAAGCACAGACAGCATAGATTAGAGGTTATAAAGTGGAGGAATGCATCCATTCAGAGAGAGCTCGCCAGTTTCTAGTTTTCATGATTTAGATTTAGTTTAGAGAGAGATTCTCTCTCTCTTTAGGATTTAGGATTTCTTCTTGTTTTGAGAGTAACTCTGGATCCAGGTTTAATGTTCTTTTGTTTTCAGTTTACTTTTATTTATTTATTTGCTTTTAATATTTGAATTAATTTATGAATTATTCCATGTTACAGATCTCTATTTTGAATTAATAATATTTGAAGTATTTTCAGTTAAGATTGTTCTCTTTGATTTAAGTTACTATTGCCTTCCATCTAAGGTCACCTCTATTATTCTAGCAATTTTACTTTTTCCCTTTTGGTTTTGGTTAAGAAATCAGTAACTCAACAGTTATTAAACTCAACATATTTGATAATCGTTATCTTGCTAATTGAGCTGAACTTAAGTAATCCCAACCTTTTCTTAGAAAATAAATAGGATTCAACGTTCAATTTAATTAGTCCCTTGACTTTCCTTTGCTTTAGTAAAGGTTGACCAAGTGGAGTTTAGATTCAACTTTCCTTATAGTTGAGAGAGAGATAACTACGTTGGACCTCCAATTTCTCATACCTTGCCCAAAAGCTTGCCATTTAAATTATTTGTCATATAACATATTCCCACCTTACTTCCAAAACCCCAATTTACAAACTCATAACCAATAATAAGAACATACCTTCCTTACAGTTCCTTGAGAAGACGACCCGAGGTTTAATACTCGGTTATCAATTTTAAAAGGGGTTTGTTACTTGTGACAACCAAAACGTTTGTACGAAGGGATTTCTGTCGGTTTAGAGACTATATCTACAATGCGACTGTTTTTATGAAACTCTTTACTGGCAAAAATCCTAACGTCAGAAGGTATCAATTTTAAACTTAAGCCAAGATCATATAGGGCTTTATCAAAAATGATCTTTCTAGTAGTCCATAGGATCTGAAAAGTCCTTGGATCTGGCATCTTCCTTGGGAGCTCATGCTGAATTAGGATACTATACTTCTTAGTAAGTATCTCTATTACATCTCCCCTTAGGTTCTTCTTTTCAAATACCTCTGTCAAAGAGATATTGACTTAAAGTTCCTTAAGGGCTACTAGGGAATGAGCCAACTACTCATCTACTAGTTCTTTTTGCATGCCAAGGAAAGGTAGCTGGTGCACGGAATTGTGATTTACACGTTTCACAACTCTGGTGCCACTAACCAGCAACTGCACTGGGTCGTCCAAGTTATACCTTACGTGAGTAAGGGTCGATCCCACGGAGATTGTCGGCTTGAAGCAAGCTGTGGTTATCTTGTAACTCTTAGTCAGGATATCAATAATAATTCTTAGTTTTGTTTGTAAAAAATAAAAGAACATAAAATAAATAATACTTGTTATGTAGTAATGGAGAACAGGTCGAGGTTTTGGAGATGCTCTACCCTCTGAGTTTCTGCCTTCCTACTGCCTTCTTCTTCAAACACGTTTGGCTCCTTCTATGGCAAGCTTTATGTTGGTGGATCACCGTTGTCAATGGCTACCATCCATCCTCTCAGTGAAAACATATCCGCTACAGTTTCCCGCATCACTAATCATCTGTTGGTTCTCACTTGTGTTGGAATAAGATCCATTGATCTTTTTGCACACTGTCACTGCGCCCAACAGTCGCGAGTTTGAAGCTCGTCACAGTCATCCCTTCCTAGATCCTACTCGGAATACCACAGACAAGGTTTAGACTTTCTGGATCTCAGGAATGCCGCCAATTGATTCTAGCCTATACCACGAAGGTTCTGACCTCACGGAATTGAATGCTCTGTTGTTAGGAGAGACAATTAAACTCGTGAATCAGGGGCCCAAGAGATACACACTCAAGTTGTTGCAGGTAGAACGGAAGTGATTGTCAGGCACGCGTTCATATGTTGAGAATGGTGACGAGTGTCACGGATCATCACATTCATCACATTGAAGTACGAGTGAATATCTTATAATAGAAGCAAGCGCGATTGAATAGAAAACAATAGTAATTGCATTAATTCATCGAGACACAGCAGAGCTCCTCACCCCCAACCATGGGGTTTAGAGACTCATGCCATCAAAGGTACAATAAGGAATGTAAAAATGTCATGAGGTCCAAAGTGAATCTCTAAAAGTAGTTTTTATATTAAATTAGTAACCTAGGTTTACAGAGAATGAGTAACTAGGTGCAGATAGTGTAGAAATCCACTTCCGGGGCCCACTTGGTGTGTGTTTGGGCTAAGCTTCCTAGCTTTCACGTGCACAAGACGTTCTTGGAGTCTAGACGCCAGTTTTGGTGCCAGTTTGGGCGTTTAACTCCAACTTTGGTGCCAGTTCTGGCGTTTTACACCAGAAAAGGGTCTTTGGTGGGCGTTTTGACGCCAATTTGGGCCATCAAATCTCGAGAAAAGTATGGACTATTATACATTGATGGAAAGCCCAAGATGTCTACTTTCCAAAGCAATGAAGAGCGCGCCAATTTTGCTTCTGTAGCTCTAGAAAATCCACTTCGAGTGCAGGGAGGTCAGAATTCAACAGCATCTTCAGTCCTTTCTCAGCCTCTGAATCAGGTCCCTCAATTTCAGCCAGAAAATACTTGAAATCACAGAAAAACACACAAACTCATAGTAAAGTCTAGAAATGTAATTTTTCATAAAAACTAATAAAAATATAATAAAAAGTGAGTAAAATATGCTAAAAACTATGTGAAAATACTACCAAAAAGCGTATAATTTATCCGCTCATCACAACACCAAATTTAAACTGTTGCTTGTCCCCAAGCAACTTGACAAATAAAATAGGATAAAAAGAAGAAAACTAAGGTGCAATAACATCTCAGAGACTTTAATGAAGCTCAAATTCAAATTAGATGATCGTGGCTTAGAGCTTTTTGCTTATGAATAGTTTTGGCATCTCAATTTATCCTTTGAAGTTCAGAATGATTGGCATCCATAAGAACTCAGAATTCAGATGTCAAGATTTTTGCTAGTAAAGAATTTTACAAAAATAGTCGCGTTGTAGATATAGCTTCTAAACTAACAGAAATCCCTTCGTACAAAAGTTTTGGTTGTCACAAGTAACAAACCCATTTTAAAATTGATAACCGAGTATTTAAACCTCGGGTCGTCTTCTCAAGGAATTGCAGGGAGGTATGTTCTTATTATTGGTTATGCAAAAGGTAAAATTGGGGGTTTTGGAATTAAGGAAGAAGTATGACAAGTAATTTAAATGATAATTAAAATAAATAAATACTGTAAAGCAAACTTTTGGCAAGGTATGAGAAATTGGAAGTCCAGACGTAGTTATTCTTATCAATAATAATGAAAGTTGAATCTTAATTCCACTTAGTCAACCTTTGCTAAAGCAAAGGAAAGTCAAGGGACTAATTAGTTAGACCTTCAAATCCTATTTATTTCCTAAGAAAAGGTTGAGATTATTGAAGTTCAGTTCAATTAGCAAGATAACAGTTATCAATTATGTTGAGCTAAGATAACTCCTGTGTTACTGATTTCTTAACCAAGACCAAAAGGAAGGAAATTAAATCTACTGGAATAAAAGCATATTCAGATTGGGAAGAATCAATGGCATAAGTAAATAAAGCAATATTAAACTGAAATACCTCAAATATCATTAAATAAGAAAATCATCATGAAAGTGGCATAGGCCAAATAGGCAACACAACTAATACAAGCAAGCATTCAAATGTCTGAAAATAAGAAATAACATAAAGTAAAAGAACATTGAACCTAGGATTGAGAGTCACTCCTAAAACTAAGAGAAGTCTTAAATCCTAAATCCTAATCCTCAAGAGAGAGAGGAGAGAACCTCTCTCCACACTAGATCTAAATCATAGAAAGTAACTAAAAATGCCAGCTCTCTCTCAATGGATGTATTCCTCCACTTCATAACCTCTGGTCTATGACTTCTGGACTTGGATTTGGGCCAAAAAGGGCTTCAGAATCCGCTATGAGCATTTTCTGCAATTTCTGGTGTGTGGCCTCTATCACGCGTCTGCGTGGGTCATGCGGTCACGTCAGTCATGCGGCCGCGTCATAGGTGTTCTTCGTTAGGTGTGCGGTCGCTTCAGCCATGCGGCTGTGTCGCTGCTTCTTCGCGCTTGGCATGCGGCCGCGTCGTCCATGCGGTCGCGTGGATGCCAGTTTCTCCAAAACTCCATTTTATGCTTTCCTTCCATTTTTGTATGTTTCCTTTTCCATCCTTTAAGTCATTCCTACCTTAGAAGATCTGAAACTACTCAACACACTAATCATGGCATCGAATGGAAATAAAGGTAATTAAAATAATTAATTTTAAAGCATATAGGAAACATGTTTTTCACATACATCACATAATAAGGAAGGGAAAGTAAAACTATGCAATTAATATGAATATGTGCGAGAAGGATTGAATAAATCACTCAAACTAAGCATAGAATATATCACAAAATATGGGTTTATCAATCCTCCTAGTTAAGTATGTTGATTCTTGAACACAGCTACTTATGAGTCTTGGCTGTGACCCTAAGCATCTTGTTTTCCAATATTACCACCTGACACATAAATGCCACAGACACATAACTGAGTGAACCTTTTCAGATTATGACTCAGCTTTGATGGAGTCCCCAGCTAGAGGTGTCCAGAGTTCTTAAGCACACTCTTTATGCTTTGGATCACGACTTTAACCACTCAGTCTCAAGCTTGTCACTTGGACCTTCATACCACAAGTACATGGTTAGGGACAGCTTGATCTAGCCACTTAGGCTAGGATTTTATTTCCTTGGACCCTCCTATCCACTGATATTCAAGGCCTTGGATCCATTTCACCCTTGCCTTTTAGTTTAAAGGATTACTGGCTTTTTCTGCTTGATTTTTCTTTTTCTTTCTCCCCCCCCCCATTTTTTTAAATAAGCTTTGTATTTTTTTCACTGCTTTTTTTCTTGCTTCAAGAATCAATTCTATGATTTTTCAGATTATCAATAACATTTCTCTTTTTTCATTATTCTTTCAAGAGCCAACAATTTTAACATTCATAAACTTCACTATCAAAAATATGCACTGTTTAAGCATTCATTCAGAGAGCTAAAGTAATACCGCCATATATAAATAACTTGAATTTTTCTTATTTTGTATGCAAAATATTTGCACCCTTGCTCTTCTAAAAAATCTACTATTTTATTCATGTTTGATGATGATAAGATAATTAAATTATACCCAAATTGATAAAAATAATACTAATGCTCATGCAATTATAATACTAATAATCATGCAATCCTAATACTAATGCTTATGCAACTCTTAATATAGGTCTCTAATGACAGAAGTTATCACAGAGTTAGGACTCAACAACCTTGATTTTGGGAGATAGGTGCTCCTTCATTCTGTGGGACACCTGGTGCTTCAAGGGATAACCTCTAGCGCTTCAACTCCTGTAGCTCACGCCCTTGCAGCTCTTGTTCCTTGAGCAATTTGCAAAGCATGCTGTTCTAATTCTACTGCTCTTCTTTGAGATCCATAGCTTCTTGCAACTTGGTGACAAATACTTCCAAGCAGGCCCAATAGTCAAATTGAGGAATTTCTGGGAGAAGCTCATGCGCCTTCCTCTTGGTGGGGTTGTCTTGAGCCTGAGATCCATCCATTATCTTTTTAGTGATTAAGTGCTCAGTTGGGACGAACTCATCCACTCCCATCTGTACCCCTGCATCCTTACATAACAGATAGATCAAGCTTGGGTAAGCCAATTTGGCCTCAGTAGATTCCTTTTGTGCAATTGTGTATATTTCACAAGGAATTAGCTGATGAACCTCCACCTCTCTTCCCAACATAATACAGTGAATCATCACTGCCCTTTTTATAATAACTTCAGAATGGTTACTTGTAGGAAGTATATAATGCCCAATAAAATCCAGCCAGCCCTTAGCAACTGGTTTGAGATCTCCCCTCTTTAGTTGGTTTGGGACACCTTTTGTGTTGGTTATCCACTTGGTTCCAGGGAGGCATATATCCTCTAGAACTTGATCCAGCTTTTTATCTTTAGCCATTCTCCTATTAAAGGATTCTGGATCATCTTGCAGTTGAGGAAGTTTGAGGACTTCTCTTATTTTGTCTAGGTGAAAGTAAATAATCTTCCCCCTGACCATAGTCCGAAAGGTGTGGAAAGCAGCTCCCTCCATTCTTTGCTTATCTGTTAGCTACAGATTTGCATAGAATTCCTGGACCATGTTTTTTCTCACATTCATCTCAGGATTAGCTAGGATTTCCCAGCCTCTATTTCAAATCTGCTCTTGGATCTCTGGATATTCATCTTCTTTCAGATTGAATTTAACTTTCGAGATCACTGATCTTCTGCATGTGATTTTGAAGTAATGGTCTGCATGTTCTTTGGTGCAGAACCTATCATGCATCCAAGGTTTTGAATTGCTCTCTTTTTTGCCTCTTGGAGTGGTTTGTTTTCCTTTGGAGGCTATGATCTTGGTGAGTTTTAGCTCAGTGATCACAGAAAAACACACCAAACTTAGAGAATTGCTTGTCCTCAAGCAAAAGAAAGGAAAGAAGAGGGATAGAAGGAGAGAAGGATTCGAATGGTGAATGAATGGGGATGGCCGAATGGGATTTAAAAGGGAGGGGAGGGTGGGTTTCGAAATTTTTTGAAAAAGATATGATAGAAATATATGATTGGTAAAAGATAAACATGATATGAAAAAGATAGGATTTTTAAAATTTTGAAAGATATGGAAAGAATATGGGGAAATTAAATTTGAATTTTTGTTAATGCATCTAAGAATCAAAAGATAATATGGATGAATTAAAAATATTTTGACAAAGATTGCAAAGAAAAATGAGTTTTAAAGATGTTTTGAAAAAGAGTTAAAAAGAATTAAAAGGAATTTATAAGATTAATAATTTTCGAAATGGGGATTGAAAGATGAAGATTTGTAATGTTTTGATGCAGAAAATTATGAATTAAAACAAGAAAATTTGAAAAAATTTGAATTGGGAACGAAATTCCCCTCCCCCTGCTATTCTGGCGTTAAACGCCCAAAATGGTATCCATTCTGACGTTTAACGCCCACCTGCTGGCCAATCTGGGCATTTAACGCCCCCTGGCTGGCGTTAAATGCCATAATTCCTTTGTCACTGGGCATTTTTTTGAACGCCAAGGATGCTGCTCATTCTGGCATCTAAACGCCAGAATGCCTCATTACTGGCGTTTTTGTGCCAGTGAGCACTTTTTCTCTATTTTTATGCTCAGAACTCTGCTGTAACTCTGTAAACTTCTACGTTTGACCATAAATTGTATCAAACTCGTATAATTATTATTTAAATAACAAAAATCTTTGCTGACGGCTGGGTTGCCTCCCAACAAGTGCTTCTTTATTGTCTTTAGCTGGACTTTACTGAGCTTTAATCCAATCTCAGTCTTGAGCATTCTTGCTCAACATTGCCTTCAAGGTAGTGCTTGACTCTCTGTCCATTAACAGTGAACTTTTTGTTAGAGTCAGCATCCTGAAGCTCTACATATCCATACGGTGACACACTTGTAATCACATATGGTCCCCTTCACCGGGATTTCAATTTCCTAGGGAACAGTCTGAGCCTAGATTTGAACAACAAAACCTTTTGTCCTGGCTCAAAGACTCTAGATGACAACTTTTTGTCATGCCACCTTTTTGCCTTTTCCTTGTAAACTTTGGCATTTTCGAAAGCATTGAGTCTGAACTCCTCTAGCTCATTCAGCTGGAGTAATCTTTTCTCTCCAGCTAACTTAGCATAAAGGTTTAGGAACCTTGTTGCCCAGTAGGTCTTGTGTTCCAGTTCCACTGGCAAATGATAGGCTTTGCCATACACAAGCTGGTATGGAGAGGTCCCTATAGGAGTCTTGAACGTTGTTCTGTATGCCCACAGAGCATCATCCAAACTTCTTGCCTAATCCCTTCTACAGGTACTTACAGTCCGTTCCAGGATTCGTTTTAGTTCTCTATTTGAGACTTCATCCTGCCCATTTGTCTATAGATGATACGAAGTTGCCACCTTGTGGTTAATTCCATATCGGACCAGAGCAGAGTCAAGTTATTTATTACAGAAGTGAGTGCCTCCATCACTAATTAATATTCTAGGGACACCAAACCTGCTGAAGATATGCTTCTGGAACAACTTCAGCACGGTCCTAGTATCATTTGTGGGCATTGCAATTGCTTCTACCCATTTAGATACAAAGTCTATTGCAACCAGAATATAAGTGTTTGAGTATGATGGTGGGAAAGGCCCATGAAGTCAATACCCCATACATCAAACAACTCAATCTTTAAGATCCCTTGCTGAGGCATGGCATAACCGTGAGGCAGGTTACCAGCTCTCTGGCAACTGTCACATTTACACACAAACTCTCGTGAATCTCTATAGATAGTAGGCCAGTAGAAGCCAGACTGGAGAACCTTCGTGGCTGTTCGCTCACCTCCGAAGTGTCCTCCATATTGTGATCCATGGCAATGCCATAGGATTTTCTGCGTCTCTTCTCTAGGCATGCATCTATAGATTATTCTGTCTGCACATCTCTTAAAGAGATATGATTCATCCCACAAGTAGTACTTTGCATCAGAAATCAATCTTTTCGTTTGCAACTTACTGTACTCCTTCGGTATGAATCTCACAGCTTTATAGTTTACAATGTCTGTAAACCATGGTACTTCCTGAATGGCAAAGAGTTGCTCATCTGGAAAGGTTTCTGAGATCTCAGTAGGAGGGATGTACGCTCCTGCTACTGGTTCTATCCGGGACAGGTGATCAGCTACTTGGTTCTCTGTCCCTTTTCTGTATCTTATTTCTATATCAAACTCTTGTAGAAGCAATACCCACCTTATGAGTCTGGGTTTTGAATCCTGCTTTGTGAGGAGATATTAAGTGCAGCATAGTTAGTGTACACAATCACTTTTGATCCTACTAAATAAGATCTAAACTTGTCAATGGCATAAACAACTGCAAGCAACTCCTTTTCTGTGGTTGTGTAATTCTTTTGAGCGTCATTTAAAACATGGCTAGCATAGTAAATGACATGTAGAAGCTTGTCATGCCTCTGTCCTAATACTGCACCAATGGCATGGTCACTGGCATCACACATTATTTCAAATGGTAATGTCCAGTCTGGTGCAGAAATGACTGGTGCTGTGACCAGCTTAGTTTTCAGAGTCTCAAAGGCCTGCAAACACTCTGTGTCAAAGACAAATGGTGCATCAGCAGTTAGCAGATTGCTTAGAGGCTTGGCAATTTTTGAAAAATCCTTTATAAACCTCCTAGAGAATCCTGCATGCCCCAGAAAGCTTCTGATTGCCTTAACATTCGCAGGTGGTGGTAATTTTTCAATTACCTCCACTTTAGCTTGATCCACTTCTATACCCTTGTTCGAAATTTTGTGCCCAAAGACAATTCCTTCAGTCACCATAAAGTGACATTTTTCCCAATTTAAAACCAGGTTAGTCTCTTGACATCTTTTTAGAACAAGTGCTAGATGGTCAAGACAGGAGCTAAATGAGTCTCCAAATACTGAGAAGTCATCCATGAAGACTTCCAAGAATTTCTCTACCATATCAGAGAAGATAGAGAGCATGCATCTCTGAAAGGTAGCAGGTGCATTGCACAGACCAAATGGCATCCTTCTGTAGGCGAATAACCCAGATGGACATGTGAATGCTGTTTTTTGTTGATCCTGAGGATCTACTGTGATTTGGTTGTAACCTGAACAGCCGTCCAAAAAGTAGTATTCATGACCTGCTAGTCTCTCTAGCATCTGGTCTATGAATAGTAAAGGAAAATGATCCTTTCTAGAGGCTGTATTGAGCCTCCTGTAGACAATACACACACTACAAGAAAATAGAACATTTGTAACAAATTTAAAATTGTTACAAAAAATTATTTTTTCGTAACAAAAATTAGTAATTCTTACATAATAATACTATTTTGTAACAACAAAATAATTTGTTACAAAATTTTTTGTTATTTTGTAATGATTTAATTTTTTTGTTACAAATTATATCGTTTTTTGTTACAAATTATATCGGTTTTTGTAACGAACCGGTGTTTTGTTGCAAAATTTTATAATATTTTGTAACAAAAGATGAAGTTGTTGCAAAAGTTTAAAATATTTTGTAACAAAATATCCATTTGTTTCAAAAACTCTAATTATTTTGTAACAAAAAATTAATTTGTCACAAAATTCAATATTGTTTATAACAAATTATTTATTTGTCACAAAATACATGAATTTTTCTAACTAAAAAATTATTTTAAAATATCTTTAAAAATGGTATATATTATTTTATATTTTTATATAAAACTAATATATAATTTTTAATAATAATCAAGTCTTAAATGTTGACTAAAAATTAATTTTTTAAATTAAAAGAATTAATTGTTAAACATAAATAAAAATAGTTAAAATTGAAAAAAACAAACAAATATAAAAAGTAAAAATCCTAATTCTAACCCCTCAGTTTCACTCTCCATTCTACAGTTCGCTGTCCTCGTCCACTCTAACTATCTTCACGGCTCCACTTCTCACGCTCAAGGTCACATTTTCTTATTGCAGAAGATAAAACTGCTCACTAGATCACCCTCCTTCTCTTACTTAAAATAAATTTATAACAAATATTATTTTTTGTTTCATTACCACTCTAAAATTTAACATATTTTATATTTAAATAAATTTTTAAAAAACTTCCTTAAGAACAAAATATAGAATTCTAATTTTTTCTTTTTCTCTACTAAAATCTTAAAGACACCATAACCCAACACTCATTATTAAGCTTGTAAAATTTTTGGATGTTAAAAAATAAATAATAAATTATTTGTAATTTATTATAGTTATTCATAATTTTATTTTTAAAAATTATTTATCAAAAAGTAATAAAATCAAAATGATGAAATTTTAAATTTAAAATTAATTAAAATTTATATAATTTTCATAAATATTTAATACTTTATATCCTAATTTAATTAAAATCAATTCTCAATTTATCTAAAAATCACTAATTTTATATTCTTCTCCAAAACAAATCCTAATTCTCAAATTAAAAAATTTAACCCCAATTTTATCCTAACCCTACCCACATTCACTCACTCACCCTCACTCATCCTCACCCTAAACCCTCCCAGCCGCACACCCCCTTTCCCCAAATACAAAAATGCACACACACAACACAAAAACGCACACACACACAACAAGAGAAAGGGAAGAACGGAGAGGGAAAGAAAGGAAAAGAAAGGGGAAGCCGAAATCAAAGAGCAAGAGAAGGAGAGGGGGAAGAGGGAGGACGACGCCGGCGGGCATCACTCCCGCCGTGCCATCGTGTCATCGTCAGGAAAGGGGAGACGTTGAGCGAGAGGAAGAGCTGAGTGAGGAAGGAGCATTGCTGTGCCTCCATCACTGATGCAAGTGGAAACTGTCTCTCAACAAATTTCCTTCGGCAAGTGTACCGAATTTGTCGTCAAGTAAAAACTCACAATAGAGTGAGGTTGAATCCCACAGGGATTGATTGATCAAGCAACTTTAATTAGAAGAACATTCTAGTTGAGCAAATTCAGAATTTGGGTTGAGATTTGCAGAAAATAAAATGCGGGAATGTAAATAACAGAAAAAGTAAATGCTACAATTAAATGGCTGAAAGTAAATGACTGAAAGTAAATTGCAGAATTGTAAATAGGAATGGGGTCTTTGCTCATGAAAGTAAACGCAGAAATTAAAGAGAATGGGTGAGATCAAAATTGGGGAGTTCATTGGGTGCAGAAGATGTTGCAATTCTCCGGATCAAGTTCATGTTCATCTCTTCCTCAATCAATGCACTCATTGATCTCCTTGGCAATCTTAATTGATTGAATCACAATGTCTTGCAATTCAATCTCTCAAATCTTGATCAATAGCCAATTCCTTGGTCAATTGCTCATGAGAAGAGATGAAGTGTGGTTACTGATTATACCACATGCATTTCCCAAATCAAGTATTGAGAGGATTATAGTCACATATCCATCCAAACCCAATTTGGTCCAGCATGAGAAAGCATTTCTAGCTTGATCTCTTCATTCCTCTTTCAAGGTTCAGAAGAGATCCAAGTTTGAATAGTTTCTTTTCCAAGATAACTACCCAATGGGATGAAGATCGAAAGCTTTCAAGTAAAATCAAGAGAAAAGATAGAAGAAGAATAATGAAAATTAGTATTGATCCATCAACTTACAACAGAACTCCCTAACCCAATGAAAGTGGTTTAGTTGTTCATAGCTCTAGAAAATGAAAACAAAGATGGAGAATACATCATGGAACTAGAGGAGCAGAGTAGAATACAGAGAGTAATGCTATTTTCCCCCACTTTTCCGAACTCCCCAATAATTCAAAGCTACTCCTATATATACTACTCTTCTCAGCTTCTAGTTGGCTCTTCAAGTCTTGGGCCTTTGGATCTTGAGTTTGAAG
>NC_029777.3:38167717-38170621 GCF_000817695.3 Arachis duranensis | reverse complement strand
TTAGGCTAAGTGCTCTGTAAGGGGGCAACTCTTTAAGATAAGCTTTCAGCCAACACTCCCGAACCAGTTGGTTCAAGGTGCTAGGTATTGAGACACCCCTAAGCACTTACTCCCTCAAGTCTCTCCCCCATACATACACACCACAGGCATCTAGTTCATTTATTTTCCTTCTTGAGACCTTGGTGTCCAGCACCTCTTTGGGTTACTAAATGCTTTGTAGTGAGGGTTACTCTTAATAGTAGACTTTCAGCTGATAATCCCGAGTTAGTTAACCCAAGTTACCAAGTGATAAGGCACCCCTAAGAGCTTATTCATCCAAGTAAATCCCTCACACAGGAACACCACAGACACATGCCTCAAGATTAAAACCATTGGTGCCTAGCCTTATTGCTTACTCTTTTTCTTTTGTTTTTCACTTTAAGTGTTCTTTCCCTTTCTCTTATTAGGATCTTGTTATTTACTTAGTCTCATGGGTGTATTCAAAGTATAGTATTCAGGCCAGATAGTTGTCATCCCCACCTTATGGTTGAACCAACTTAGCTAACTTATGACTACACCATAAACTCAGAAACTTACTCCGTATTATGAACTCCACTCTGGTCTTTTGAAGAAAAATCATTCTCTTTTTCATTTGATTTAAAAGACAAGCATACAATAAGTAATGGCATGATGCAGTAACACTTAAACCAGAAATCATAGACTTAAGCAATAAAACTTAAAATGCATAATTGAAACGGTTCAAACTAACACATGACTATTAATTAACAGTGCATTCGAACTTCCAATTTTTAACACAATGAGTAGATGGAATTAAGTAGCAATACAACCTTTGGGAGATGGTTTGCCACACCAATCCAGTTGCCCTCTTGTTGTCATTGTCATAGTTCTCGATGCCTCACTTTCTTAGTTGAAGGTGCACCATCTCCTCATAAGCTTCCTGCAAGGTTATTGGAAGTTGCTTGTTTCCCAAGCACTTGAGGACTAGTCAGCTTGCATGTATGCTTATGATTTCTGAACTTATTTTGGTGTGTGAACACCAAACTTAGTTCCTTTCCTACTACAAAACCTTACATGCATGCGTAGAACCTCATATCTTGCTGTTAGCAACAAATTAACTAAAGACTAATCTATATCCAAGTGGTTCCCTTGATTGGTCAGAGCTAGCAATGTGCTTTGAGAGTGTAGTGTGATTCTAACTAGCATCCTTTGGTAGGACACCAAACTTAGAATCGCACTTTCACTCTTGAATTGTTTTGGTGTGGAACACCAAACTTAGCTCCTTGCAATGCAGGGGAAACAACTTGTGATCTTTATTGAAATGCAGCTAAAAAAGTAGTTACCTAAGGTTGGGTTGCCTCCCAACAAAGCGCTCTTTTATCGTCGCTAGCTCGACGGGTCCTTACTTCACTTGAGATGATATTTTACTCTGGGGTTTTCCCCCATGTTGCCCAGATAATGCTTGAGTATTTGTCCATTCACTGTAAAAGTCTTCTCTGACCTTTCATCCATGATTTCGATGTGTCCATATGGTGAGACTTTTGTGACAATGAATGGCCCGGACCACCTCGATTTGAGTTTTCCTGGGAACAGTCTCAATTTGGAATTGTAGAGGAGTACTTACTGCCCCTTTTCGAAATCCCTGGGTGCAAGATGCAGGTCATGTCTCCTCTTTGCCTTCTCTTTATATATCTTAGTATTTTCATAGGCTTGTGACCTGAATTCCTCCATCTTTTGCAGCTGCAAGATTCTCTTTGCACCAGCAGCAATGCTGTCAAAATTTAGTATCTTGATGGCCCAGAGAGCTTTGTGTTCCAATTCTAGTGGTAAATGGTAAGCTTTCCCATAAACCAGTTGATATGGGGACATTCTCAGTGGTGTTTTGAATGCTGTCCTGTATGCCCAAAGAGCATCATCCAGCTTCTTCGCCCACTCCTTTCTTGATGCACCCACAGTTTTTTCCAGAATCCTCTTTAGCTCTTTGTTGGATATCTCTGTTTGTCCACTTGTTTGGGGATGGTAAGGTGTGACTACCTTGTGTTTCACCCCATATCGTATGAGAAGAGCCTCTAGTGGTTTGTTACAAAAATGGCTCCCTCCATCACTGATGAGGGCTCTTAGGACTCCGAACTAGCTGAAAATATTCTTCCTGAGGAAGTTCATGACCACTTTATTGTCATTTGTTGGGGTTGCAATGGCCTCTACCCATTTAGACACATAATCCACTGCTACCAAGATGTACTTGTTTGCATATGAGGTTGGAAATGGTCCCATGAAATCTATTCCCCACATATCAAATACTTCCAGTTCCAAAATGAAATTCTGTGGCATGGCATTTCTTTTGGGCAAGTTCCCAGATCTTTGGCATTCATTGCAGCTCCTTACCAGTTCTTTGGCATCCTTGAAAAGGGTGGGCCAAAAGAATCCACTTTGTAACACCTTTTCTGCAGTCCTGTCCCCTCCAAAGTGGCCTCCGTAGCATGAGCCGTGGCAATTCCATAGTACCTCTCGTCCTTCCTCTTCTGAGACACATCTTCTAAGGATTCCATCTGAACACTTCTTGAAGAGATAAGGCTCATCCCAGACAAAGTATTTTGCATCATTCATGAGCTTTCTCTTTTGATGTTTATTGATCCCAGGAGGTAGAGCCCCAGTTGCCTTGAAGTTGGCAATGTCTGAAAACCATGGGGCTTTGTGCACTGTCATTAACTGCTCATCAGGGAAAAGCTCGTTCACACTCATATCATGTGTTCCTCCTTCCTCATGAGGAATCCTGGATAGGTGATCTGCCACCTTGTTCTCCACTCCATTCTTGTCTCTGATTTCAATATCAAACTCCTGCAATAATAAGATCCATCTTATTAGTCTTGGTTTTGATTCTTGCTTGGCAAATAAACATTTAAGTGT
>NC_029777.3:38164571-38167481 GCF_000817695.3 Arachis duranensis | reverse complement strand
CAAAGTCAGATGCATCACACATCAATTCAAAGGGTAAGTTCCAATCAGGTGGGGAGATGATAGGGGCAGAGGACAATCTTTCTTTCAAATGCTCGAATGCTAACATGCAGGTTTCATCAAAGATGAATGGTGTATCTGATACAAGGAGATTACTCAAGGGCTTAGCTATTTTTGAAAAATCTTTAATGAATCTCATGTAAAAGCCAGCATGCCCTAAAAAGCTTCTAATTGCCTTGACATCATTGGGTGGAGGAAGCTTTTCAATAAGTTCCACTTTAGCCCTGTCCACTTCGATTCCTTGGTTAGAAATCTTATGGCCAAGAACTATTCCTCCTATCACCATAAAGTGACATTTCTCCTAGTTCAAGACCAAATTGGTCTCTTGGCATCTTTTCAATACCAAGGCGAGGTGATTCAAGCAACTAGTAAAAGAATCTCCGAATACCGAAAAATCATCCATAAAAACTTCAATGAATTTCTCTATCATATCTAAGAAGATAGAAAGTATGCAGCGTTGGAAAGTCGCAGGTGCATTACATAGCCCAAATGGCATGCTGGTGCACGAATTTGCAGTCCGTACAACTAACCAACAAGTGCACTGGGTCATCCAAGTAATACCTTACGCGAGTAAGGGTCGATCCCACGGAGATTATTGGTTTGAAGCAAGCTATGTTTATTTTATTAATCTTAGTCAGGATGCCAATAAGATTATTTGGATTTAATTGTAAGAAGTAAAAGTATTTGGAATAAGCGCTTGTTACTTTATTAATGGAGAATATGTTGGAGTTTTGGAGATGCTTTGTCCTCTGAATTTCTGCAATGTAATATTCAACTCAATTGTTTGTAAAGTTCCATCCATGGAAAGCTGTATGTAGGGTGTCACCATTGTCAGTGGCTACTTCCCATCCTCTCAGTGAAAATGGTCCAGATGCTCTGTCACAGCACGACTAATCAGCTGTTGGTTCTCGATCATGTTGGAATAGGATCCATTGATCCTTTTTCGTTTGTTATCACGCCCAGCAATCGCGAGTTTGAAGCTCGTCACAGCCATTCAATCCTTGAATCCTACTCAGAATACCACAGACAAGGTTTAGACTTTCCGGATCCTCAAGAATGGCCGCCATCAGTTCTAGTTTATACCACGAAGATTCTGATTAAGGAAGCTAAGAGATGCTCATTCAATCTGATGTAGAACGGAGGTGTTTGTCAGGCACACGTTCATGGATTGAGGAAGGTGATGAGTGTCCCGGATCATCACCTCCTTCACAATTAAGCGCGAATGAACATATTAGATAGGAACACACACACGTTTGAATGAAATATAAATAATTGCATTAATTCATTGAGACGCTGCAGAGCTCCTCACCCCCAACAATGGAGTTTAGAGACTCATGCCATCAAAGTGTATAAAATTCAGATCTGAAAATGTCATCAGGTCCAGAGTTAATCTCTAAAAGTTGTTTAAATAGTAAACTAGTAACCTAGGTTTACAAAAAATGAGTAAACTATGATAGATGGTGCAGAAATCCACTTATGGGGCCCGCTTGGTGTGTGCTGGGGCTGAGACTTAAGCTTCTCACGTGCCTAGGGCTTTTTTGGGCGTTCAACGCCAGGTTGTAACCTATTTCTGGCGTTGAACTCCAACTTGTAACCTGTTTCTGGCGCTGGACGCCAGACAGCAGCATGATACTGGCGTTGAACGCCAGTTTACGTCGTCTATCTTCGCGCAAAGTATGGACTATTATATATTGCTGGAAAGCCCTGGATGTCTACTTTCCAACGCCATTCAGAGAGCGCCAATTTGACTCCTGTAGCTCCAGAAAATCTATTTCGAGTGCAGGGAAGTCAGGATCCAACAGCGTCAGCAGTCCTTTTTCAGCCTAACTCAGATTTTTGCTCAGCTCCCTCAATTTCAGCCAGAAAATACCTGAAATTACAGAAAAACACACAAACTCATAGTAAAGTCCAGAAATATGATTTTTGCCTAAGAACTAATAATATTTTACTAAAAACTAATTAAAACATACTAACATCTACATGAAATTACCCCCAAAAAGCGTATAAAATATCTGCTCATGACAACACCAAACTTAAACTGTTGCTTGTCCCCAAGCAACTAGATGAACAAAATAGGATAAAAAGAATTTAAGGAGTAATAAAATCTCCGAGTTTTAAGTGAAGCTCAGATTCTAATTTAGATGAGCGGGGCTAGTAGCTTTTTGTTTCTGAATAGTTTTGGCATCTCACTTTATCCTTTGAAAGTCAGAATGATTGGCATCCATAGGAACTCAGAATTCAGATAGTATTCTTGATTTTCCTAGTTAAGTATGTTGATTCTTGAACACAGCTACTTTTATGAGTCTTGGCCGTGGCCCTAAGCACTTTGTTTTCCAGTATTACCACCGGATACACAAATGCCACAGACACATGACTGGGTGAACCTTTTCAGATTGTGACTCAGCTTTGCTAGAGTCCCCAGTTAGAGGTGTTTAGAGCTCTTAAGCACACTCTTTTTGCTTTGGATCACGACTTTAACCACTCAGTCTCAAGCTTTTCACTTGGACTTTCATGACACAAGCACATGGTTAGGGACAGCTTGGTTTAGCCGCTTAGGCCTGGAACTATTTTCTTGGGCCCTCATATCCACTGATGCTCAAAGCCTTGGATCCTTTTCTTAATCCAATGATTCCTTGTAAATATTTTTTTTCTCTGCTTTTTCTTGCTTCAAGAATCAAATTCATGATTTGTCAGATTATCAATAATATTTTTCGTGTTTCGCATTCTTTCAGGAGCCAATATTCATCAAATTCAGGATAAAATATGCACTATTCAAGCATTCATTCAGAGAACAAAAAGTATTGCCACCACATATAATTAATTATAAATTTTATTATTAAGAACTCGAAAAAA
>NC_029777.3:38161998-38164539 GCF_000817695.3 Arachis duranensis | reverse complement strand
TTTCTGGTGCTTCAGCTCCCTTAAATCACGCCCTTGCTCTTCTTGTTCCTTAAGCAGTTTGCAAAGCATGCTACTTTGATTATTCTGTTCTTCCTTTATTTGGTTCATAGCTTCTTGCAATTTGGAAATAGATGCCTCAAGATGTTCCCAATATTCGAATTGAGGAAGTTTTGGGAGGACTTCCTGTGCTCTCCTCTTGATTGGATCATCCTGCAACTGTTGTCTGTCCATTGATATTCTAGTGATTGTCCTCTCAACTGAGATATACTCTGTTATTCTTATCTTCACTCCAGCATCTCTGTAGAGCATAGAAATTAAGCTTGGATAGGCCAATCTGGCATCCTTGGAATTCCTGTTTGCTGTTTTGTATAGTTCACACGAGATCAATTGATGGACTTCTACTTCTTTTCCCAACATGATGCAGTGAATCATCACTGCTCTTTTAATAGTAACTTCAGAATGGTTGTTGGTGGGCAATATAGAACGCCTAATGAAATCTAGCCAGCCTCTGGCTACTGGTTTGAGATCTTCCCTTTTGAGTTGATTTGGGATGCCAGTCATGCTGGTGGTCCACCTGGCTTCAGGGATGCATAGATCCTCTAGAATCTTGTCCAGACCTTTATTTACCCTCATCATTCTCCTATTAAAGGAGTCTGGGTCATCTTTCAGTTGAGGAAGCTTAAAGATCTCCCTGATTTTGTCAGGATGGGTATGAACAATCTTTCCTCTGACTAAGGTCCGATGGTCATAGAGGGCAGCTCCAATTATTCTTTGCCTGTCTGTCTGCCATAGATTAGCATAGAAGTCCTAAACCATGTTCCTTCCCACTTTCGTTTTAGGATTAGGTAGGATTTCACAGTTCCTGTTTCGAATTTGTTCATGGATCTTCGGATATTCATCTTCTTTCAGATCGAACTTGACTTCCGGGATCACTGATCTTAGACTCATTATTTTGTAGTAATGATCTGAATGTTCTTTAGTTAAGAACTTCCCTTGATTCCAAAGTGGCTTTGGAATATTCTCTTTCTTGCCTCTTCGGTTGGGTTGTTTTCTTTTAGGGGCCATGATCAAAATGAGTATGTTTTTGTGATCACGGATAAGCACACCAAACTTAGAGGTTTGCTTGTCCTCAAGCAAAAGAAAAAAAAAAGAGAAGAGGAATAGGAGGAGAGCAAGTGGGGAATGGTGGATGATGAGAGGGGCGCCGAAAGTGGATATAAAGGGGGGTGGGTTTTCGAAAATAAGAAAGAGATATAAGATAAAAGATATGATTTACAAAAGATAAAAATGACAAGAAAAGGATATAAATGATATTTAAAATAAATTTGAAATTTATAATTTGAAAAAGATTTTAAAAGATAATTAAGTTTGAAAAGAGATTGAAAAAAGAGTTGGATTGAATTGGGAATCATCTGTCTTTATGGATGAAGATGCATGTAAAATCTTTGAAAAAAAAAAGGGATTTCAGAAATTAGGGATTTTAGAAATTAGGATTAAAATTTTTGGAATTGAAGGATGATATTTGGAAACATGTTTATGCAAGAAATCATGAATTGAAACATAAAAATTAGAAAAAATTTTTTTGAAGAAAAACGAATTTTACCTCCTCCCCACCATCCTGGCGTTAAACGCCCAAATGCTGCTTGTTTTGGGCGTTTAACGCCCAATTGTTGCTTCTCCTGGGCGTTCAACGCCCAGCTGTTGCTTCTTTCTGGCGTTGAATGCCAGGAAGTCCTTTGTCACTGGGCGTTTTTCTGAACGCCCAGGACGCTATCAATCTGGCGTTAAACGCCCAGAAGGTGCTTTTTTCTGGCGTTCAACGCCCAGAAGATGCTCCTTTCTGGCGTTTAACGCCCAGATGGCTACCCTTACTGGCGTTGAACGCCTAGTGGGTGCTTCTTTTGGGCGTTCAACGCCCAAAACGTTTCTTACTGGCTTTTTCATGCCAGTGAGCTTCCAAATTTCCCTGTAACTCTATGAATTCAATCAATTGCTATTTTACCTTTTGAAGATACTCTGACATATACCTGTAAAAATCAATTAATCAGAAAAAACGAATAAAATTAAATTTTGTGAATGGCTGGGTTGCCTCCCCGCAAGTGCTTCTTTAATGTCGTTAGCTGGACTATTACTGAGCTTTTAATTAAGTCTCAGTTTTGAGCATTCTTGCTCAAAATTGCTTTCAAGATAATGTTTAACCCTCTGTCCGTTAACAATGAACTTTTTGTTAGATTCATTATCCTGAAGCTCTACGTATCCATATGGTGATACACTTGTAATCACATATGGACCTCTCCATCGGGATTTTAATTTTCCGGGGAATAATTTGAGCTTAGAATTAAATAGTAAAACTTTCTGCCCCGGCTCAAAGACTCTGGATGACAATTTCTTATCATGCCATCTTTTCGCTTTTTCTTGGTAAATTTTTGCATTCTCGAAAGCATTGAGTCTAAATTCCTCTAGCTCATTTAACTGGAGCAATCGTTTTTCTCCAGCTAACTTGGCATCAAGGTTTAGGAATCTGGTTGCCCAGTAGGCCTT
>NC_029777.3:38161251-38161803 GCF_000817695.3 Arachis duranensis | reverse complement strand
AATATAAGTGTTTGAGTGTGATGGTGGGAAAGGTCCCATGAAGTCAATACCCCATACATCAAACAACTCAATCTCCAAGATCCCTTATTGAGGAATGGCATAACTGTGAAGCAGATTGCCAGATCTTTGGCAACTGTCACAATTAAGCACAAACACTCGTGAATCTTTATAGAGAGTAGGCCAGTAGAAGCCACATTGGAGGACTCTTGTGGCTGTTCGCTCACTTCCAAAATGTCCTCCATACTGTGATCCATGGCAGTGACATAGGATCTTCTGCGCTTCTTCCTTAGGCACACATCTACGGATTACTCCGTCTGCACATCTCTTGAAGAGATATGGTTCATCCCAAAGATAATACTTTGCATCTGTGATCAACTTCTTTAATTGCTGCCTACTATACTCTTTGGGTATGAACCTTACTGCCTTGTAGTTTGCAATGTCTGCAAACCATGGCACTTCCTGGATGGCAAAGAGTTGCTCATCCGGAAAGGTCTCAGAGATCTCAGTGAGAGGGAGGGACGCCCCTTCTACTGGTTCTATTCGGGACAAGTG
>NC_029777.3:38157807-38161118 GCF_000817695.3 Arachis duranensis | reverse complement strand
TGATCCTACCAAATAGGATCTGAACTTGTCAATGGCATAAACCACTGCAAGCAGCTCTTTTTCTGTGGTTGTGTAATTCTTTTGTGTGTCATTTAAAACACGACTGGCATAGTAAATGACGTGCAGAAGCTTGTCATGCCTCTGTCCCAATACTGCACCAATGGCATGGTCACTGGCATCACACATCAATTCAAATGGTAATGTCCAGTCTGGTGCAGAGATGATTGGTGCTGTGACTAATTTAGCTTTCAGAGTCTCAAATGCCTGCAGACACTCCTTATCAAAGACGAATGGCGTGTCAGCAGCTAGCAGGTTGCTCAGAGGTTTGGCAATTTTTGAAAAATCCTTTATAAACCTTCTATAGAATCCTGCATGCCCCAGAAAGCTTCTGATTGCCTTAACATTTGCAGGTGGTGATAATTTTTCAATTACCTCTACCTTAGCTTGATCCACCTCTATTCCCTTGTTCGAAATTTTGTGCCCAAGGACAATTCCTTCAGTCACCATAAAGTGACATTTTTCCCAGTTTAAAACATGGTTAGTCTCTTGGCATCTTTTCAGAACAAGTTCTAAATGGTTAAGGCAGGAGCTGAATGAGTCTCCAAATACTGAAAAGTCATCCATGAAGACTTCCAGAAACTTCTCTACCATATCAGAAAAGATAGAGAGCATGCACCTTTGAAAGGTTGCAGGTGCATTGCACAAGCCAAATGGCATCCTTCTGTATGCAAATATTCCAGATGGACATGTGAATGCCGTTTTCTCTTGATCCTGGGGATCTACTGCAATTTGATTATAACCTGAATATCCATCTAGGAAGCAGTAGTATTCATGACCTGTTAGTCTTACTAGCATCTAGTCTATGAATGGTAAAGGAAAATGATCCTTTCTGGTGGCTGTATTGAGCCTTCTATAATCAATACACATACGCCACCCTGTAACTGTTCTTGTAGGAACCAGTTCATTTTTTTTCATTGTGAACCACTGTCATGCCACCTTTCTTAGGGATAACTTGGACAGGGCTCACCCAGGGGCTGTCAGAAATAGGATAAATAATCCTAGCCTCTAGTAATTTAGTGACCTCCTTCCGCACCACTTCCTTCATGGCTGGATTCAGCCGCCTTTGTGGTTGAACCACTGGCTTGGCGTCACCCTCCAATAGGATCTTGTGCATGCATCTGGCTAGGCTAATGCCCTTAAGATCACTGATGGACCACCCAAGAGCTGTCTTGTGTGTCCTTAGCACTTGAATTAGTGCTTCCTCTTCCTGTGGCTCTAGGGTAGAGCTTATGATTACAGGAAAGCTATCACCTTCTCCCAGAAATGCATATTTCAGAGATGGTGGTAATGGTTTGAGCTCGGATTTGGGAGGTTTCTCTTCTTCCTGAGGGATTTTCAGAGGTTCTATTATTCTCTCTGATTCCTCCAAATCAGGCTGAACATCTTTAAAGATGTCCTCTAACTCTGATTCGAGACTCTCAGCCATATTGACCTCTCTCAACAGAGAGTCAATGATATCAACACTCATGCAGTCATTTGGGGTGTCTGGATGTTGCATGGCTTTGACAACATTCAACTTGAACTCCTCCTCATTGACTCTCAAGGTTACTTCCCCCTTTTTGGACGTCAATGAGGGTTCGGCCAGTTGCTAGGAAAGGTCTTCCTAGAATGAGAGTTGCACTCTTGTGCTCCTTCATTTCCAGCACCACAAAGTCAGTAGGAAAGGCAAATGGCCCAACCTTGACAATCATGTCTTCAATCACGCCTAATGGGTATTTAATGGAGCCATCAGCAAGTTGAATACATATCCGGGTTGGTTTGACTTCTTCAGTCAATCCGAGCTTTGTGATAATAGATGCAGGTATTAGGTTGATACTTTCCCCAAGGTCACATAGAGCTTTCTTGGTGCAATTACCTTTTAATGTGCATGGTATCATGAAGCTCCCAGGATCTTTAAGCTTCTCAGGTAAGCTTTTCAGAATGACTGCACTGCATTCTTCAGTGAGGTAAACCTCCCGGGGTCTTTAAGAGGGTATTTGCTCAAGTGCTTCTGCAAACGGAATCTTTATTTCAAGAGTCCTGAGATAGTCTGCAAAGCGGGCAAATTGCTTATCCTGTTCCGCTTGGCGGAGTTTTTGAGGATAAGGCATTTTGGCTTTGTATTCCTCAACCTTAGTTGCTGCAGGTTTATTACCTACAGAAGTGGGTTGGGAAGCCTTTTTAGAAAGGTTGTTATCAGCACTTGTATGTGACTGACCCCCCACTGGCGTTTGAATGCCAGGGGTGGAAGCTGGAGTGGCGTTAGACGCCAACTCCTTATTTGTTACTGGCGTCTGAACACCAGAACTATGCTCCCTTTGGGCGTTCAACGCCGGATTCATGCTTGTCTCTGGCGTTGAACGCCAGGAATGAGCATGGTCTGGGCGTTTAGCGCCAGCATTATTCCTCTCTGGGCTCTGATTGTCCTCAGAGGGATTTTGAGTAGCCATTTGTTCATTTCTTGGCTTTCTGCTGCTTTGAAGTGAGGTATTTAATATTTTCCCACTTCTTAATTGAACTGCTTGGCATTCTTCTGCTATTTGTTTTGGCAGTTGCCTTTCCTTTTGCTTTAACTGTACTTCCATATTTCTGTTAGCCATTCTTGTTTCCTGTAGTATTTTCTTGAATTCGGCTAGCTGCTGGGTTAGAAAGTCTAATTGCTGATTGAATTCATTAGCCTAATCCACCAGACTGAGTTCAGCAGTTATTGTTTTAGCTTCTTCTTTCATGGAAGATTCACTGTTTAGGTACAGATGCTGATTTCTATTCTTTCAAGGAAGGTTCACTGCTCAGGTACAGATGTTGATTTTTGGCAACTGTATTAATGAGCTCTTGAGCTTCTTCTATTATCTTTCTCATGTGTATAGATCCACCAGCTGAGTGGTCTAGAGAAATCTGAGCTCTTTCTGTAAGCCCATAGTAGAAGATGTATAATTGCACCCACTCTGAAAACATTTCAGAGGGGCATTTTCTCAGCATCTCTCTGTATCTCTCCCAAGCATCATAAAGGGGTTCATTATCTCCTTGTTTGAAGCCTTGGATGCTCAGCCTTAGCTGTGTGGTGCACGAAATTGTGATCAATACTTTTCATAAATCAAATAATCCCCGGTAATGAATCCAAAAACTTGGTGTTCAATACCATGGCATAAACACAACTTTGTACAACTAACCAGCAAGTGTACTGGGTCGTCCAAGTAATAAACCTTACGCGAGTAACGGTCGATCCCACAGAGATTGTTGGTATGAAGCAAGCTATGGTCACCTTGTAAATA
>NC_029777.3:38153713-38154696 GCF_000817695.3 Arachis duranensis | reverse complement strand
AGTTCTTGGGATATAACCTTATGAACTTCTATTTCTTCTCCGATCATGATGCTATGAATCATGATAGCTCGGTCTATGGTAACTTCGGACCGGTTGCTAGTGGGAATGATTGAGCGTTGGATAAACTCCAACCATCCTCTAGCCACGGGTTTGAGGTCATGCCTTCTCAATTGAACCGGCTTCCCTCTTGAATCTCTCTTCCATTGGGCGCCCTCTTCACATATGACTGTGAGGACTTGGTCCAACCTTTGATCAAAGTTGACCCTTCTAGTGTAAGGGTGTTCATCTCCTTGCATCATGGGCAAATTGAATGCCAACCTTACACTTTCCGGACTAAAATCCAAGTATTTCCCCCGAACCATAGTAAGATAATTCTTTGGATCCGGGTTCACACTTTGATCATGGTTCTTGGTGATCCATGCATTGGCATAGAACTCTTGAACCATCAAGATTCCGACTTGTTGAATGGGGTTGGTAAGGACTTCCCAACCTCTTCTTCGGATCTCATGTCGGATCTCCGTATATTCACTCTTTTTGAGTGAAAAAGGGACCTCAGGGATAAGGTGTTGAGGTGATTGGTTGAATGGGTGAAGAAGAGAGAGAGTGGTGGGGTAGGTGGGGATCCTGTGGGGTCCACAGATCCTGAGGTGTCAAGGAAAAGTCATCCCTGCACCAAATGGCAAGCAAAATTGCGTTTTTAGCCATTTCTGGCATTAAACGCCGGGCTGGTGCCCATTTCTGGCATTTAACGCCAGCTTCTTGCCCTTTTCTGGCGTTTAACGCCAGTCTGGTGCCCCTTTCTGGCGTTAAACGCCCAGAATGGTGCCAGACTGGGCGTTAAACGCCCATTTGCTATCCTTACTGGCGTTTAAACGCTAGTAGGTGCGTCCTCCAGGGTGTGCTATTTTTCTTCCTGTTTTTCATTCTGTTTTTGCTTTTTTTATTGATTTTGTGACTTCTCATGATCATCAACCTAAAAAAAT
>NC_029777.3:38149028-38149554 GCF_000817695.3 Arachis duranensis | reverse complement strand
CCAAGCTTTCAAGGAAAGCTTCGGTCCAAAACACTAGACATGGCCAATGGCCAGCCAAACCTTAGCAGATCACTGCTCCAATAGCAAGATTGATAGAAATCAACAAGCTTTTGTGACGATAAGTTGAAATCTCGGTCCAATGAAATTAGACATGGCTTCACAGCCAGCCAGATTTCAACAGATCATCATGAAACTCTATAATTCATTCTCAAGAACTCTGAAGAAAAAAAAATACCTAATCTAAGCAACAAGATGAACCGTCAGTTGTCCAAACTCAACAATCCCCGGCAACGGTGCCAAAAACTTGGTGCACGAAATTGTGATCAATACTTTTCATAAATCAAATAATCCCCGGTAATGAATCCAAAAACTTGGTGTTTAATACCATGGCATAAACACAACTTCGCACAACTAACCAGCAAGTGTACTGGGTCGTCCAAGTAATAAACCTTACGCGAGTAAGGGTCGATCCCACAGAGATTGTTGGTATGAAGCAAGCTATGGTCACCTTGTAAATATTTGTCAG
>NC_029777.3:38140152-38148361 GCF_000817695.3 Arachis duranensis | reverse complement strand
TCCTACTTATAGAGAACTAGTAGCCTAGGGTTTACAGAAATGAGTAAATGATGTAAAAATCCACTTCTGGGTCCACTTGGTGTGTGCTTGGGCTGAGCATTGAAGCATTTTCGTTTAGAGACTCTTCTTGGAGTTAAACGCCAGCTTTTGTGTCAGTTTGGGCGTTTAACTCCCATTTTGGTGCCAGTTCCGGCGTTTAACGCTGGGAATTCTGAGGGTGACTTTGTACGCCGGTTTGGGCCATCAAAACTTGGGCAAAGTATGGACTATCATATATTGCTGGAAAGCCCAGGATGTCTACTTTCCAACGCCGTTGAGGGCGCGCCAATTGGGCTTCTGTAGCTCCAGAAAATCCACTTCGAGTGCAGGAAGGTCAGAATCCAACAGCATCTGCAGTCCTTTTCAGTCTCTGAATCAGATTTTTGCTCAGATCCCTCAATTTCAGCCAGAAAATACCTGAAATCACAGAAAAACACACAAACTCATAGTAAAGTCCAGAAAAGTGAATTTTAACTAAAAACTAATAAAAATATACTAAAAACTAACTAGATCATACTAAAAACATACTAAAAACAATGCCAAAAAGCGTACAAATTATCCGCTCATCACTGTGTCATCCACTAAGGAGGAAAATAGTGATTCAGGAATTTTTCTGACAGCTGTTTCCATGTCCTTATGCTGTTCTTAGGTTGGTTATTTAACCACCTCTTAGCTTGATCTTTTATAGCAAATGAAAACAGTAATAATCTGTAGACATCCTGATCCACTTCCTTATCATGTATTGTGTCAGCAATTTGTAAGAATTGTGCCAAAAACTCTGTAGGTTCTTCATGTGGAAGACCAAAATACTGGCAGCTTTGCTGCACCATGATAATGAGCTGAGGATTCAACTCAAAGCTACTAACTCTAATGGAGGGTATACAAATACTACTCCCATATGAAGCAGTAGTAGGGTTAGCATATGACCCCAGAGTCCTCCTGGACTATTCATTTCCACTTAATTCCATGATAGAACAAGGGAGATGATATGTATGTTGATATTATTTATTTTATAAAAATTTATTTTATAAAATAGAATAAAAACGAAATAAATAAAAGAAATTGAAAATATTTTGAAATTAAAATCTGAATTTTTATATAAAATTTTCGAAAATGTAGTTCAAAATTAGTTAGAAAAGATATATATTTTTTTTTGAATTTTGAATTTTATGATGAAAGAGAAAAACACATAAAAGACACAAGACTTAAAATTTTTTTAGATCTAATGCTCCTTATTTTCGAAAATTTTGGAGGGAAAACACCAAGGAACACCAAACTTAAAAATTTTAGGATCAAAACACAAAGAAGACTCAAGAACACTTTGAAGATTCACAAGAACACCAAGAACAAAAGAAAGAACACCAAACTTAAAAATTTTAGAAAATCAAAGTAATTTTTGAAAATTATATTAAAATTAACAAGAAAACACCAAACTTAAAGTTTGGCGCAAGATTAAATCAAGAAAAATTATTTTTGAAAAAGATTTAAAAAGAAGATACCCAATTGCCAAGAACATAAGCCAACGCTATAACCAACTGAGCTGAAAATGTAACGTATTTTAAAGATGTATTATTTTTATAGATAAGAATAAATTTTTTTTTGAAAACTAATGTTTTGAAAAAGCACAAGAAAAACAAGAAAAGACACAGAACAAGACAAACCGAAGATCAAACAAGAAAAACTGACAAGAAAAAATTGAAGATCAAGGATGAACAAAGAACACTAATACGAAAATTTTAAAGAAAAATATAAAATATGCAATTGACACCAAACTTATAACAAGACACTAGACTCAAAGAAAAATAAAAATTTAATAAAGAAAAATAATATTTTTGAAAAGAGAACAAAAGACTTTGACCCAATTGCCAAAATCTTCCTAATCTAAGAAATAAAATAAACCTTTAGTTGTTCAAACTCGAACAATCCCCGGCAACGGCGCCAAAAACTTGGTGCACGAATTTGCAGTCCGTACAACTAACCAGCAAGTGCACTGGGTCGTCCAAGTAATACCTTACGCGAGTAAGGGTCGATCCCACGGAGATTATTGGTTTGAAGCAAGCTATGTTTATTTTATTAATCTTAGTCAGGATGCAAATAAGATTATTTGGATTTAATTGTAAGAAGTAAAAGTATTTGGAATAAGGACTTGTTACTTTTATTAATGGAGAATGTGTTGGAGTTTTGGAGATGCTTTGTTCTCTGAATTTTTGCAATGTAATATTCAACTCAATTGTTTGTAAAGTTCCATCCATGGCAAGCTGTATGTAGGGTGTCACCATTGTCAGTGGCTACCTCCCATCCTCTCAGTGAAAACGGTCCAGATGCTCTGTCACAGCACGGCTAATCAGTTGTTGGTTCTCGATCATGTTGGAATAGGATCCATTGATCCTTTTGCGTTTGTCATCAGACCCAGCAATCGCGAGCTTGAAGCTCATCACAGCCATTCAATCCTTGAATCCTACTCAGAATACCACAGACAAGGTTTAGACTTTCCGGATCCTCAAGAATGGCCGCCATCAGTTCTAGCTTATACCACGAAGATTCTGATTAAGGAAGCTAAGAGATGCTCATTCAATCTGATGTAGAATGGAGGTGTTTGTTAGGCACACGTTCATGGATTGAGGAAGGTGACGAGTGTCACGGATCATCACCTCCTTCACAATTAAGCGCGAATGAACATCTTAGATAGGAACACACACACGTTTGAATGAAATAGAAACAATTGCATTAATTCATTGAGACGCTGCAGAGCTCCTCACCCCCAACAATGGAGTTTAGAGACTCATGCCATCAAAGTGTATAAAATTCAGATCTGAAAATGTCATCAGGTCCAGAGTTAATCTCTAAAAGTTGTTTAAATAGTAAACTAGTAACCTAGGTTTACAAAAAATGAGTAAACTATGATAGATGGTGCAGAAATTCACTTCTGGGGCCCGCTTGGTGTATGCTGGGGCTGAGACTTAAGCTTCTCACGTGTCTGGGGCTGTTTTGGGCGTTCAACGCCAGGTTGTAACCTGTTTCTGGCGTTGAACTCCAACTTGTAACCTGTTTCTGGCGCTGGACGCCAGACAACAGCATGATACTGGCGTTGAACTCCAGTTTACATCGTCTATCGTCGCACAAAGTATAAACTATTATATATTGCTGGAAAGCCCTGGATGTCTACTTTCCAGCACCATTGAGAGCGCGCCAATTGGACTCCTGTAGATCCAGAAAATCTATTTTGAGTGCAGGAAGGTCAGGATCCAACAGCATCAACAGTCCTTTTTCAGCCTAACTCAGATTTTTGCTCAGCTCCCTCAACTTCAGCCAGAAAATACCTAAAATGACAGAAAAACACACAAACTCATAGTAAAGTTCAGAAATATAATTTTTGCCTAAGAACTAATAATATTTTACTAAAAACTAATTAAAACATACTAAAATGTACATGAAATTACCCCCAAAAAGCGTATAAAATATCTGCTCATCACATGCGCCTGTAGGCAAACACTCCATATGGACAGGTAAATGAAGTTTTCTCTTGGTCTCTAGGATCAACCACTATTTGGTTATATCCTGAATAACCATCAAGAAAACAGTAATAAGCATGTCCTGCGAGTTTTTCCAACTTCTGATCCATGAATGGGAGAGGGAAATGATCCTTTCATGTAACTTTATTGAGTTTCCGATAGTCAATGCACATCCGCCATCCCGTGACGGTCCTTGTAGGTATCAGTTCGTTCCTCTCATTGGGAACCACAGTGATTCCTCCCTTCTTGGGCACAACATGCACGGGGCTGACCCAAGGGCTGTCTGAGATTGGGTATATTACTCCTCCTTGCCAAAGCTTCATAACCTCTTTCTGTATCACTTCCTTCATGATTGGGTTCAGCCTTCTTTGGGATTGAATGGATGGTTTTGCATCATCTTCCAACAGTATTTTATGCATGCATATAGCTGAACTGATTCCCTTCAGGTCAGCAAGGGTCCATCCGATGGCGTCCTTATGCTCCCGCAGCACCTTGAGCAGTTCATCCTCTTGATCTTGGCTGAGGCATGAGCTTATTATCACTGGGTAGTTTTCATTTTCTCCTAGGTATGCATATTTGAGAGTGGGTGGCAATGCTTTGAGTTCAACCTTGGGTGCCTCTGACTTTTCAGTCTCTTCCTTTGGTGCATCTTGAACATGACTCTCTGCTGTTGCAACATCCTCACTTGATATATACTCCTCCTCCATTGATCTCTCGGGCTCTTCATGCTCTTCTTCTTCAAGTGCGTCTAACCTCATGCATTCCCCCAGTTGTTCTGGTGGGTAACTCATGGCCTTGAACACATTGAATGTCATCTTTTCGTTGTGTAATCTCAAGGTAAGATCACCTTTTTGGACATCAATGATAGCTCCAGCAATAGCCAAGAACGGCCTTCCCAGAATAATGGAGGTCTTGGCTTCCTCCTGCATGTCCAACACTACAAAATCTGCCGAGAATATGAAGTCTCCTACTTTCACCAACAAATCCTCTACTATGCCGTGAGGGAACTTGAACGATCGGTCTGCCAGTTGTAAGGCCATTTTTGTTGGTTTAGCCTCCTCGATCTTCATCTTCCTCATCATTGCTACTGACATCAAATTGATGCTGGCTCCTAAGTCACAAAGGGCCTTCTCTACTGTGATTTCCCCTATAATACAAGGGATCTGAAAGCTCCCAGGATCCTTCAACTTCTGGGGTAGTTTATGCTGGATAATAGCACTACATTCTTCGGTTAGTATCACAGTCTCATTGTTCTTCCAGCTTCTCTTCTTAGTCATCAGCTCCTTCAGGAACTTGGCATAGAGTGGCATTTGTTCTATTACGTCAGCAAAGGGTATGTTGATTTGTAGTTTCTTGAAGATTTCCAAGAATCTCACGAACTGGTTGTCATCTTCTTTTTTCTTCAACTGCTGAGGATATGGAGCTCTTGAGATGTTCAGTTTTGGCATCCCTTTTTCTTTTTGTGGACTTGAAGTGGGAGTTTGAACTCCATCTTGCTCTTCTCCCTTTTTATTTGACCCTTCTTCTTGTGATTTTTGGGAGAGTTCCTTAAGTTCCTTCCCACTCCTAAGTGTTATAGCTTGACACTCCTCCTTTTTGCTTGAATTGTTATCATTGCAAAGGTTATGGTTAGAAAGCTGCTTGAATAGATAACCAATTTGGGTCTCCAGTTTCTTGATGGCAGCATTTTGATTCTGCATGTTTGACTGCACTTCCTCTCTAAATACTTTACTGTTTCGGATGTCTTTGCATACTCCCTCAAGTAAGGTTTCAAGCTTAGAGAGTCTGTCATCAATTGATGGTAGATTGGGATTATAGGTGGAAGGATGAGAGGTGTTGTTGTGGTTTTGATATGGGTGTGGAGAAGTGTTATTGTGGGGGTGTTGATATGTCCTCTGTGTGAATTGTTGATGAGCTGCATTGTTGTTGGAGTTGAAACATCTCTGGTCTTGGCTTTGATCCTGCTGATTCCCCCACCCAAAGTTTGGGTGGTTCCTCCATCCAGGGTTGTAAGAAAGTCATTGAAACTCCTCCCAGTATTCTCCCAAGTAATACAGAAGAGAATCCAAAAGGAGAGTGCAAGGCCATTGATATAATCAATATGGCCGAATGCACAAGGGAGGAGGAGGACAAAAATCCTAGTGAGGAAGACCTCCTAGGACGTCCTTCAAGCAAGAAGGAGTTTCCTATTAAGGATCCAAAGGAATCTGAGGCTCATACAGAGACCATAGAGATTCCATTAAATCTCCTTCTGCCATTCATGAGCTCTGAAGACTATTCTTCCTCTGAAGAGGATGAAGATGTGACTGGAGAGCAAGTTGCTCAATACTTAGGAGCTATCATGAAGCTGAATGCCAAGTTGTTTGGTAATGAGACTTGGGAAAGTGAACCTCGCTTGCTCATTAATGAACTAGATACCTGGATTTAGAAAATTTTACCTCAAAAGAGACAAGATCCTGGCAAGTTCTTAATACCTTGTACCATAGGCACCATGACCTTTGAAAAGGCTCTATGTGATATAGGGTCAGAGATAAATCTTATGCCACTCTCTGTAATGGAGAAGCTGGGGATCATTGAGGTACAACCTGCCTTGTTCTCATTACAATTGGTAGACAAGTCATTGAGACAAGCTTATGGATTAGTAGAGGACGTGTTAGTAAAGGTTGAAGGCCTTTACATCCCTGCTGATTTCATAATCTTAGACACTAGGAAGGAAGAGGATGAATGCATCATCCTTGGAAGACCTTTCCTAGCTACAGCAGGAGTTGTGATAGATGTCAACAGAGGTGAATTAGTCCTTCAATTGAATGGGGACTTCCTTGTGTTTAAGGCACATGGCCATCCCTCTATGACAAAAGAGAGTAAGCATGAAGAGCTTCTCTCAGTTCAGAGTCAAAGAGAGCCCCCACAGTCAAACTCTAAGTTTGGTGTTGAGAGGCCACAATCAAACTCTAAGTTTGGTGTTGTGAGGCCACAACCAAACTCTAAGTTTGGTGTTAAGACCCCATATCCAAACTCTAAAAAAATCACACCCTGGAGGAAGCACAGACTGGCGTTCAACGCCAGTAAGGAGCATCTGGCTAGCGTTCAACGCCAGAACAGAGCATGAATCTGGCTCTGAATGCCAAAAACAAGCAACAGTCTGGCGTTTGAACGCCAGGAATGTGCCTAGAGGAAAAGCTGGCACTGAACGCCAGTAACAAGCATGAAACCGGCGTTCAACGCCAGAAACATGTTACATATGGGCGTTGAACGCCCAGAATGTGCACCACTCGGCGTTTAAACGCCAGAATGGTGTGCAAAGGCATTTTACATGCCTATTTAGTCCAGGGATGGAATTCCTTGACACCTCAGGATCTGTGGACCTCACAGGATCCCCACCTACCTCGCCCTCTCTCTCTCCATTCATGGTCATCCCTTCTGTTTTCCATTCACCACTCACATCCATCCACTCTTCCCCAAACACCCCACCTACCTTCAACATTCAAAATCTCTTTCCCACCCAATCCCACCCATATAGCCGAATACACATATCCCTCCATCTTTTCCATATCTTCTTCTTATTCTTCATCTTTTCTTTCTTCTCTTGCTCGAAGGCGAGCAATTTTCTAAGTTTGGTGTGGAAAAAAAAAGAAGAAGAGAAAAAAAGGGAAGACAAAAGCTTCCATCTCTGAGTCATGGGAGATGGAAAGACTCATGTAAAGGGTTTATAGCTAAGTGATAGAACATTTGACTGCAAATCAAAAGATCCCTGAGATACCTCAGGGGATAAATGGTCCTCCACACAACTATTGGGAGCAACTAAGGATAGGATCACCAAAATCACTATGGAACATGCAACAGAAGCAAGAAAAAGACATAGAGGAGCTCAAAAAGCACCATTGGACCTTCAAGAAGGCGCCACCCTCACTAAGGTGGACTCATTCCTTGTTCTTAATTTCTTTTGCTTTTCATTTTTATTTATGTTATATGTTTATCTATGTTTTGTGTCTCTACTTCATGATCATTAGTATTTAGTAACTATGTCTTAAAGTTATAAATAATTCCATTAATCCTTCACCTCTCTTAAATGAAAAATGTTTTAATTCAAAAGAACAAGAAGTACATAAATTTCAAATTTATCCTTGAAGTTAATTTAATTATATTGATGTGGTGACAATACTTTTTGTTTTCTGAATGAATGCTTGAACAGTGCATATTTTTGATCTTGTTGTTTATGAATGTTAAAATTGTTGGCTCTTGAAAGAATGATGAACAAAGAGAAATGTTATTGACAATCTGAAAAATCATAAATTTGATTCTTGAAGCAAGAAAAAGCAGTGAAAAACAAAATCCAAAGCAAAAAGAGTGTGCTTAAGAGCTCTGGACACCTCTAACTGGGGACTTTAGCAAAGCTAAGTCACAATCTGAAAAAGGTTCACCCAGTTATGTGTCTGTGGCAATTATGTATCCGGTGGTAATACTGGAAAACAAAGTGCTTAGGGCCACGACCAAGACTCATAAGTAGCTGTGTTCAAGAATCAACATACTTAACTAGGAGAATCAATAACACCATCCGAAATTCTAAGTTCCTAGAGAAGCCAATCATTCTGAACTTCAAAGGACAAAGTGAGATGCCAAAACTATTCAGAAGCAAAAAGCTACAAGTCCCGCTCATA
>NC_029777.3:38104941-38136455 GCF_000817695.3 Arachis duranensis | reverse complement strand
TAAGTGTCACTAACGTTGGCTCAAAGTCCCCTTCTTCACGTTAGAGTTTACGTTAACTTAGTTAACGTGACTCTTAACAAGGGCAGTGATGGCTTCGAGAGCGTTATTGGCAATCACTTTTCTCATTAACATTGCAAGTTACCTTCCATTCCACGTTAGTGGTAACGTTAATTAGATTAACGTGACTGCTAAGTGGTTCTTCCTTGCTTCCTTTGGTCCTGAAATCAAGCAATAGAGTGCATCAAAGTTCTAGTCCAAGTCATGGGTAATGCAACATACAATTTGTTATTAAACTCATGCAAAATCCTCATGAAATCATGTAAAATTCACAATGTATGCTTGAATCAAGGTGTAAGTGAATATCTACCCAAAACTAGCTTATTTCCTAAGGAAATGCATGAAACTACCTTAAAAATAGTAAAGAAAAGGTCAGTGAAACTGGCCAAGATGCCCTGGCATCAATCACCGCCGTCAGCTCATGTTCTGCTGTCGCTCTGGCCATCTCAGAGATAGCTTCATAGAAAATGATCGTCTTGCCCCCATCCAGACAACACATGGGGGGACAATTTCTGAACATCAGCTTGTACCTCTCCCACGCATCACAGAGAGACTCACTCTCCTTCTATCTGAAGGTTTGGACATCTGTTACTAGCTTTGCTAGTCTCTGTGAGGGAGAGAACTTGTTCAGGAAATTGTTATCAACCTCATCCCAGGTGTTAACATTTCCTCTGAGTTCATATGCCACTATTCATTTGCTTGAGCATTCAAAGCAAAGGGAAGGGCTTTAGTCTGGAGGATTCAGGGTTCACTCCATTATCCTCTACAGTGTCACAGAACTGTAGGAAGTCAAAAATGAACTTACTAGGGTCTTCCTGTGGGTGTCCATAAAACTGGCACTTTTGCCATAATAGCATGATCTGGTCCATGTTGACCTTAAAGTCATCTGGGTCCATAGGAATATTAAATAAATACAAACTTTGAGGTCTCCTAATTTGAATATTCCCTTTTGGATCTATAGTGACTTCAGTGTTCCTGCATACATAAACAGGAAAAAGATAATAAAAGATATTATTTTTTTTATTTTTGAATTTAATGATGAAAGAGAAAAACACACAAAAGACACAAAGCTTAAATATTTTAGATCCAGCACCCTTGTTTTTCGAAAATCTTTGGAGGGAAACACCAAGGGACACCAAACTTAAAAATTTTAAGATCAAGACACATACAAGACTTAGGAACACTTTGAAGAAACGCAAGAACACAAAGAACAAAATTTAAAGACTCAAAGAACTCAAGAACATAAAAAGTACACTAAACTTAAAATTTTTAGAAAACTTAACACAAATTTTTGAAAATCACAAGAAAACACTAAACTAAAAAGTTGAAACAAGAATTAAACAAAGAAAAATTGTTTCTGAAAAATTTTTTGAAAGAAGGACTCAAAGGAACAACAGTTACTAAAAACATAAGCTAATATTGTAACCAATTGAGCTAGAAATTTAAAACCTTTGAAAAGCTTTTTAGGATTTTCAAAAAAAATAAAGAAGAAAATAAAAATAAAAATAAAAATTAAATACTCAAAAACTTAAACCACGAACACAAAAATTAAACAAAGAAAAGAAAAATATTTTTGAAAATTTTATTAGAACTTTTCGAAAAAAATAAGAAGAAAACAAAAAATTAAAGAACTGAAAAATAAAAAATACCTGATCTAAGGACTAAGACAATCCTTCAGTTTGTCCAAACTCAACAATCCCTGGCAACTGTGCCAAAAACTTGGTGCGTGTGTACGCAAAACCCCCCACACCTTTTCATACAGCAGCAGTACCAGCAAGTGCACTGGGTCGTCCAAGTAATACCTGAGCGAGTCAGGATCGATCCCACGAGGATCGTGGCTTGAAGCAAGCTTTGGTTGTCTTGCAGGTCTTAGTCAGGTGGACTCAGAAGGTTGTTGGAATATTATGTAAATCTTGAATGATTATATGTCATAAATGTTGAAAGGGGTAAAACCAATTGCATTTGCTATAAGGAATTATATGCTGGGAATAGAGTTGAGAGTTAGAGTTTCTTTGCCTTTCTGAATTAACTCAGGTACTACTACTCTCCTTGCTTGTGAGTGATTTCTTCAATGGCAGGTTGTATGTGATTGACATTGGTTTGAGCAGCTGCCAATACTCCTCCAGATCTGAACCCCAAGGTTAGTGTGGATCCATCTCTACTTGAGGGTGAAGTTCCTACAGGCTATTCTCCTTACTGATCCTACTCAAAATGCCACAAACAAGGTCGGATCTTCCGGATTGGAGAATGTTGCATCTTTGGGTTTTAGCCTCTACCACAGAGACCCTAATCTCCCCAGAAATTGGCTGAACTGATGTCTCGAGAAGTCCCCAATGAAATTGTGGATTAGCCATTTGAGAGATGTATATTCAATCTGTTGGTCGTCCTTGTCCGGTGAAAGACGCATTCTGACCCAGGTAGACGCAAGTGTTTGTCAGGCACGTTCATCTTAATGTGATGAAAAGAGCTAATTGGTTAGATCATCCTATTCACCACGATGAAGTATGAATATACATCTTAGAATTAATCAAACATGGATCGAAGAGAAACAGTAGTACTTTTATTAATTCATAGGACTCAGCAGGGCTCCTCCCCTCAACCTACGAGGTTTAGAAACTCAGACTGAAAGTAAAAACACAATGAAAAATGAAAATATGGCAGAATAGTGTGCGTTCCTCCTAAGAGGTCCATGTAAATCATGTAAAATAACACTTAAATACCAAACAGATGACTAGTAAGGGTAAAATAGTTTATTTAGTGCTAAAATCCACTTTTTGGGCCCACTTTGTGAGTGTTTGGGCTGAGCTTTGATGAGATCCATGTGCTATGAGGTCTCTTAGGTGTGGAATGCCAGCTAAGGGGTCCTCTTTGGGCGTTTGTACATTGGACTCTACTCTTTGGGCGCTGGATGATGCGTGAGCATCTTTCCTATCTTTTCCTAGTGAATTTGCATCAAAATTGTTAAGTTTAATAAAGAATTAATTATCTTTTAGCCAATATGGATGCTACTTTGAGTCTTGTGCAATTTTGTTTATTTTAGGTAGCATTCGGCTGGATTTGATGGAGTTTCTGCAGCACAAGAATCAAAGAAGATGGCAGCGAGGAGCAACGCGTTCGCGTGACTGACGTGTACGCGTGATTTGGACCTTTCCACGGCGACGCGTGCGCGTGACTAACGCATATGCGTGATTTGAAGAACTGCACAGCGATGCGTGCGCGTGACCGATGCATCCGCGTGACTTGCGAGAAAGACCATCGACGCGTACGCGTGACTGACACGTACGCGTGACATGCACTACGTGTAGAAAACACTGGGGGTGATTTCTGGGCCCATTTTAGCACCTAAGTTAGGCACGGATCCGATGAAGCCAAGTGGTTCCCACGTTACAAGACGGGGAGTGGTTAGTTAATTCTGATTTAAATTCAAATTTGATTTTTAAATTAGGAAAAGATATTACTTAATTTTAGAAAATAGATTTTTCTAAAATTAATTAGGATTAGTTATAAAAATGGGAGACTTCTCTTCTATTGAGGAGGTTCCATTCCGGGGGATTCCATTAGGGAATTCTACACCAAATTACATCCCATCAGATTGGAACTCTGTACATTTTACCAGAATCCTTATTTTCTTCTCTGAACCATAAGTAACTAATCCTCAATTGTTAAGGTTAGGAGCTCTGTCTATTTGTATGGATTGATTCATTTGCTCTTTCTAATTTATTTCATGTTTTGATTTATATTTCAATAATTTTTTTTGTTCTTTATTTTATGAATTTGGGTGGAACAGAAGTATGACCCATGTTCTAATTGAGTTCTTGTATAACTTGGAAAAGCTCTTTACTTGAACAACAGCTTGAAAACATATTATCCTAAATTTCTAATTGTTTGTATTTAACGGGATACGTGACATATAATTCCCTTATTTTTGGATAATTAGGATTCTTGTGGCATATAAACTGGAATTTGATCATCACCTTTTAATTGGAATTAATTGACCAAGAAATTGGCAGTTAATGAATTTTAGAGGAGACTAGGAAGGTCTAAGGAATTAGGGTCTAGTCACATATAGTTTGCCATAAATTAAATCCTACATGAATAAAATAGTTAGTAAGAAAAGTTAATCCGGAAAATAGATAACTCTGAAGCCTTAACTGTTTTTCCATAATTTATTCCCAACTTAATTACTTACTGCCTTCTGATATTTTGAAGTCACTTTTTAAACCTTTTGAATATCTCAAAACCAATTTCTGCTTGCCTAACTAAGTAAATCATTTAACCATTGTTGCTTAGTCCATCAATCCTTGTGGGATCGACCCTCACTCACCTGAGGTATTACTTGGTACGACCCGGTGCACTTACCGGTTAGTTTGTGGGTTATAAAATACCGCACCAAGTTTTTGGCGCCGTTGCCGGGGGTTGATTGTGATTGACAACTATTCGTTGTTTGATTTCTTAGATTAGATAATTTTTATTTTATTAATATTAATTTTCTTTATTTTGCTATTTATTTATTTTTTTTCCTTTCTTCTGTTTCTTCATTTTAGTTTCCCTGTTTCCTTTTTTTATTTATTATTTTACTTCTTTTTAATTTTTTTCTTTTCTTTTTAAAAAAAATAAAAATAAAAATAAATATATATATTTTTTAATAGCACTAATATATTTTGTAATAGTTGAAACTAAGTTTGGTGTTTTGTAGTTAAGGTTACCTCACTGGGAATTCTCTGCACTCTGACATAGAGAGTTCCAATTTTTTTCTTGTTTTCTGTTTGTTTATGCGCGGGAATAGAGACAAAGAACATCTCTTAGACTTTGATCCTGAACCTGAAAGGATTTTCAGGCAACGTTTACAACAGGCAAGACTTTACAAGGCTGTAGAATCCACTATGGATCCTAACAATGCTGATAATGCCAATGTGGTAAATCCGAATAGGAATGAACAACAAAGGAGAGCACTTGGCTCTTTCTCCGCTCCTACAGCAGATCTGTATGGAAAAAGCATTGTTGTGCCTCCTATAGCTGCGAACAACTTTGAGTTGAAGCCACAATTAGTCACCCTAGTACAATAAAACTGTCAGTATCACGGTCTTCCCCCACGAAGACCCAAATCAATTTATTTCTAATTTTTTGCAAATATGTGATACTGTGAAGACAAATGGAGTGAACCCAGAGGTGTACAAACTCATGCTCTTCCCATTTGCTCTGAAGAATGGAGCAAAGCTATGGCTAGATTCTCAACCCAAGGAGAGTTTGGATACTTGGAACAAGGTGGTTACTGAGTTTTTCACTAAATTTTTCCCACCAAAGAAGCTGATTAAGCTTAAGGTGGAGGTTCAGACCTTCAGGCAGAAGGATGGTAAAACTCTGTATGAAGCTTGGGAGAGATACAAGCTACTGACTAGGTAATGTCCTCCGAACATGTTCTCCAAATGGACTCAACTAGATATCTTTTCTGAAGGCTTGGGTGAAATGTCCAAGATGTGCTTAGATAATTCTGCAGGAGGTTTATTGCACAAGAAGAAGACACCGGAGGAGACTATTGAGCTTATTGAATTGGTTGCTAGCAACCAATATTTATACTCATCTAACAGGAATCCTGTGAACTCTGAGACCCCTCAGAAGAGAGGCGTGTTGGAAGTAGAAGATGTTAATGCTCTTCTTGTTCAGAACAAGCTGATGTCTCAGCAAATAAATCTAATTACTCAACAGATGGGTGGCATGCGTGAGAATATTTCTTATCTTTTCCTAGTGAATTTGCATCTAAATTGATGAGTTTAATAAAGAATTAATTATCTTTTAGCCAATATGGATGCTACTTCGAGTCTTGTGCAATTTTGTTTATTTTAGGTAGCATTCGGCTGAATTTGATGGAGTTTCTACAGCACAAGAATCAAAGAAGATGGCAGAGCGGAGCGACGCGTACGCGTGACTGACGCGTACGTGTGATTTGGAGCTTTCCACGACGACACAGTGCGTGACTGACGCGTACCCGTGATTTGAAGAAATGCACAGCGACGCGTGCGCGTGACCGACGCGTGCGCGTGACACACGCGTGCGCGTGACCGACGCATCCGCGTGACTTGCAAAAAAGACCATCTACGCGTACGCGTGACTGACGCGTACGCATGACATGCGCCACGTGCAGAAAATGTAGAAAACGTTGTGGGTGATTTTTAAATTAATTAGGATTAGTTATAAAAATGGGAGACTTCTCTTCTATTGAGGAGGTTCCATTCCGGGGGATTCCATTAGGGAATTCTACACCAAATTACATGCCATGAGATTAGAACTTTGTACATTTTACCAGAATCCTTATTTTCTTCTTTAAACCATGAGTAACTAATCCTCCATTGTTAAGGTTAGGGGCTTTGTCTATTTGTATGGATTGATTCATTCGCTCTTTCTAATTTAATTCATGTCTTGATTTATATTTCAATAATTGTTTTCGTTCTTTATTTTATGAATTTGGGTGGAACGGAAGTATGACCCATGTTCTAATTGAGTTCTTGTATAACTTGGAAAAGCTTTTTACTTGAACAACAAGTTGAAAACATATTATCCTGTATTTCTAGTTATTTGTATTTAACGGAATACGTGACATATAATCCCCTTATTTTTTGGATAATTAGGATTCTTATGGCATATAAACTGGAATTTGACCATCACCTTTTAATTGGAATTAATTGACCAAGGAATTGGCAGTTAATGAATTTTAGAGGAGACTAGGAAGGTCTAAGGAATTAGGGTCTAGTCACATATAGTTTGCCATAAATTAAATCCTACATGATTAAAATAGTTAGTAAGAAAAGTTAATCCGGAAAATAGATAACTCTGAAGCCTTAACTATTTTTCCATAATTTATTCACAACTTAATTACTTGCTGCCTTCTGATATTTTGAAGTCACTTTTTAAACCTTTTAAACATCTCAAAACCAATTTCTGCTTGCCTAACTAAGTAAATCATTTAACCATTGTTGCTTAGTCCATCAATCCTCATGGGATCGACCCTCACTCACCTGAGGTATTACATGGTATGACCCGATGCACTTGCCGGTTAGTTTGTGGGTTATAAAATACCGTACCACTGGATGCCTGGAAGGGAGGAGGAGGCTGGCATTAGACGCCAATTTTGGGCCTTCTAATCCGAAGCAAAGTATGGACTATTATATATTGCTAGAAAGCTCTGGAAGTCATCTTTCATAGCCATTGAGAATGCTCCATTTGGACTTCTGTAGATCCAGAAAAGCTCTTCCAAATGCAGGTAGGTCAGATCTGGACAACATCTGCAGTGCTTTCTCTGTCTCTAAATTAGACTTCTGCTCCAGCTCCTCAATTTTAGCCAGAAAATACATGAAATTGCCCGAAAACATAAGAACTCATAGTAGAATCCAAAAATGTGATTTTAACACTAAAACCTATAAAAACTAAAAAAAAACTAAAGAAAACATACTAAAAAGTATATGAAAATGATGTCAAAAAGCGTATAAAGTATCCGCTCATCAGATGCAAACTGCAGCTGGCAATGCTCAGGAAGCTTCTCTTAAAGAAGAAACTTATAATATTGATCAATCCTCCATGGAGAAGGTGAATTACATGGGAGAACCCAATGGAAACACTTACAACCCTTCATGGAGGAATTATCCTAACCTTTCATGGAAGGATCAACAGAAACCTCAGCAAGGTTTCAATCAAGGTAGTAGGAACTAGAATAAGTTCAACAACAAACCACAATTCCCATTTTCTCTAGGGAATATGGAGACCTCTAAGTAGAGCCTTGCTGACTTAGCCACTCTAGTCTCTAGCCTCACAAAGACCACTTAGAGTTTCATTAATGAAACAAGGTCCTCCATTAGAAACTTGGAGGTACAAGTTGGTCAACTGAGCAAGAGGATCCCTGAGATCTCTTTTGACACTCTTCCCAGTAATACTGACGTTAATTTTAGAGAAGAGTGCAAGGCCATAACCATGGAGGTTGAGGCCGAATTAGAGAATAATGGGAAGGCATTGAACGCTAGTGAAGAAGCCTTCATTGGGCGTTCAGTGCCCACAATGGCAGCAAGCCTGGCATTAAACGCCAGTCAGGAAACACTAACTAGACGTTCAACGCCCAAATAGGAAGGCTTTCTGGAGCTAAACGCCAGTGAGGAACCCCTCACTGGGCGTTCAACGCCCACCAGCCCAGGGAAGCTGGCGTTGAATGCTAGCAAGGACATCCCTGCTAGGCGTTCAACACCCAGAATGCTAGAGGGACTGGCGTTTAACGCCAGTCAAGGTGGACAGCAAGGGAGTTCAATGCCCAATAGGCTGATAGAGCTGGCGTTGAACGCTAGTGAAAGTACATCCCTTGAGTGCTTAAAGCCCACTCAAGAACCCTCTATCCTAGAACCAAAGGAAACCATAAAAACAATTGAGGTTCCTTTGAATGCACTCCTAGCCACAACCAATGCCATCATTGATGTGGCTAAGGGAGAACTAACCCTAAAGTTAGGGAAGGATCACATCTTATTCAAGATGCCTCATCCCAACTCTCCCTCTAAAAGAGAGATAACGGTGCAACACCTAGAGTGCCAACCCTCTCTTTCTGTGGAGAGCTTTACAGAGCCCCCAGACATCAATCCTAAGTTGGTGTTGGGTAGCCATCAACAAGCTCTAAGCCTAAGGCTGCTAAAAAGAAAGTACCTAAAGGTTGGAGGGACAAGAAAGTCCCAACTGAAGGCCTCTCATCTAGCATGAGAGTTGTGTTCACTAAGAAGCCAGCCTTACCACATACAGTGAACCGTGTCCTATCTCTAGAGCATGTAGAGCTCATTCATGAGAGGACAGGAAGAAAATTCACTGTCAAGGGCAAAAATCTGAGCCCATACTCACCTCCGTAAGGAGATAAAGGTCAAGCTAGTGACTTTAAAAGAGCGCTTGTTGGGAGGCAACCCAACTTTACTCAGATTTATTTATTTTATTTTCATTTTTTTTTAGTTGTTAGAGTCATGATCATGTGCATCAATCCAGAGATAGAATTCACAGCAGTGAAAATAGAACACTCCAGAAAAAGTGTTAAAGCTGAACACCAGCCAGGGAGCAGCCCATGGGCGTTCAGACGCAAGTGCAGAGAAGTAGGGAATATGGAATTCCCTAGCCTCTTAGGACTTGTGGGTCCCACAGAATCTTCACCTACTCTACCTACCCCACTTACTTTCCCACTTTCCTACACACACTTTCCCAAAAACCCAAACCTACCCCCATCCTATAAATACCACTCACCATAACCCTTCATACACACATCTGTCATACCTTCTCCACCCCACAAGGCCGAGCCCTCTCTCTATTTTCTTCTTCTTCTCCATTCTTCTATTTTTGCTCGAGGACGAGCAAAGTTTTATGTTTTGTGCTGGAAAAGCATAGCTTTTTTTTCTTTCCATTACCATTCATGGTACCCAAGGTTGGAGACTCCTCTAGGAAGAGAAAAGGAAAGGCAGTAGCCGATTCCTCTGAATCTTGGGAGATGGAGAGATTCATCGCCAAAGCCCACCAAGACCACTTCTATGAACTAGTGGCTGAGAAGAAAATGATCCCTGAGGTCCCTTTCATGCTCAAGAAGAATGAGTATCCGAAAATTCGAAGAGAGATCTGGAAAAGCGGTTGGGAATTCCTAACCAATTCCATTCAAGAGGTTGGGATTCTCATGGTGCAAGAGTTTTATGCTAATGCATGGGTTACCAAAAACCATGACACTCGTGTGAACCCAAATCCAAGGAATTGGATCACCATGGTCCGAGGAAGAATCTTAGATTTCAGCCCAGAAAGTGTGAGGTTTGCGTTCAACTTGTCTCTATTGCAAGGAGATCCTCATCCTTACACTAGGAGAGTCAACCATGATCAGAGATTGGATCAAGTGCTCTTAGATATCTGTGTAGAGGGTGCATAATAGAAAAGGGATTCCCAAGGCAAGCCCATTTATCTAAGAAGGGCTGACCTAAATCCCATAGCTAGAGGATGGTTGGAATTCATCCAAATATCCATCATCCCTACTAGCAACTGGTCAGAAGTGACTGTTGACAGAGCCATCATAATTCATTGCATCATGGTTGGAATTAAGGTGGAAGTACATGAGGTGATTCCTCAAGCATCATGATTGGAAGTGAGGTGGAAGTTCATGAGGTAATTCCTCAAGAATTGTACAAGGTAGCTAAAAAGTCTCACACCAATGCAAGGTTGGCATTCCCACACCTCATCTGTCATCTATGCAATTCAGCTGGCATTGTCATAAATGGAGATGTCTCCATTGGAGAGGATAAGCCCATCACTAAGAAGATAATGGAGCAAACAAGAGAGCATGCATAAGAGCCTGTTGATGAGCGGATAATTTATACACTTTTTGGCATTGTTTTTAGATAGTTTTTTAGTACGATTTAGTTAGTTTTTAGTATATTTTTATTAGTTTTTAAGCAAAATTCACATTTCTGGACTTTACTATGAGTTTTTGTGTTTTTCTGTGATTTCAGGTATTTTCTGGCTGAAATTGAGGGACCTTAGCAAAAATCTGATTCAGAGGCTGATAGAGGACTGCTGATGCTGTTGGATTTTTACCTCCCTGCACTTGAAGTGAAATTTTTGGAGCTACAGAAATCCAAAAATGGTGCTCTCTCAATTGAGTTGGAAAGTAGACATCCAGAGCTTTCCAGAAATATATAATAGTTCATACTTTGCCTAAGTTTAGACGATGTATACTTGCGTTTAACGCCAGCTTTCTGCCCTATTCTGGCGTCAGACGCTAGAAACAAGTTGCAAAGAAGAGTTAAACGCCACAGGTTACAAACTGACATTTAACTCCAAGAATGGCCTATTCATGTGAAAGCTTCAATGCTCAGCCCCATCACACACCAAGTGGGCCCTAGAAGTGGATTTCTGCACTATCTATCTTAGTTTACTCATTTTCTGTAAACCTAGGTTACTAGTTGAGTATATAAATTACTTTTAGAGATTTATTTTGTACCTCATATTATTTTTACATCTGAAATTGTATCATTGATGGCATGAGTCTCTAAACCCCATGGTTAGGGGTGAGGAGCTCTGCAGCGTCTCAATGAATTAATGCAAGTATTTCTATTTTCTATTCAATCTCGCTTGTTTCTATTCTAAGATATTCGTTCGCACTTCAACATGATAAATGTGATGATCCCTGACAATCATCGCCATTCTAAACCTATGAATACGTGCCTGACAACTACTTCCATTCTACCTTAGATTGAATGTATATTTCTTGGGTTTCTGGTTCACGAGTTTGACTACCTCTCATGACAACAGAGCGTTCAATTCGTGAGTTCAGAGTCTTCGTGGTATAAGCTAGAATCAATTGGAAGCATTCCTGAGATCCGGAAAGTCTAAACCTTGTCTATGGTATTCCGAGTAGGATCTGGGAAGGGATGACTGTGACGAGCTTCAAACTCATGAATGCTGGGCATGGTGACAAACGCAAAAGGATCAATAGATCCTATTCCAACATTGGTGAGAACCAACAGATGATTAGCCATGTACATGGACCCTTTTCACTGAGAGGATGACTGGTAGCCATTGACAACGGTGATCCACCAACATACAGCTTGCCATGGACGGAGACCTGCGTGCGTGAAGAAGAAGACAGCAGGAAAGCAGAAATTTAGAAGACAGAGCATCTCTAAGACTCCAACACATTCTCCATTACTGCATAACAAGTAATTATTTAATGTTCTTTTTTTTTTTGCAATTAAAACTAAGAACCCTATTGATATCCTGACTACGAATAATAAGATAACCATAGCTTGCTTCAAGCCGACAATCTCCGTGGGATCGACCCTTACGTAAGGTATTACTTGGACGACCCAGTGCACTTGCTGGTTAGTTGTGCAGAATTACAAAGTGTGATTGTAATTTTCGTGCACCAAATTTTTGGTGCCGTTGCCGGGGATTGTTCGAGTTTGAACAACTGACGGTTTATTTTGTTACTTAGATCAGGAAAAATTTGTCTTTTGGTTTAGAGTCTTTTACTTTCTTTTCAAAAAAAAAATTCTTTTTCTTCAAAAATATTACTTTTCTTCATTAATTGTTAGTTTCTCATTGAGTCTAGTTACATGTTCTAAGTTTGGTGTCCATTGTGTTTTTGTCACCTAAAAATAGTTTTTATCTATTCAATCCTTGCATTTGCTGAATGTGTCTATTTTCTTGGGAATAGTTGCCCCTTTGAGTCTTCCTTTCTAAAATCTTTTTAAAAATAATTTTTCTTTGATTAGATCTTGTGCCAAATTTTAAGTTTGGTGTTCTCTTGTTAATTTTTCTTTAGTTATCGAAAATTTATTTTGGTTTTCTAAAAATTTTAAGTTTGGTGTTCTTCCTTTTTGTTGTTGTTGTTCTTGTGAGTCTTCAAAGTGTTCTTGAGTCTTCTTGTGTTTTGATCTTAAAATTTTTAAGTTTGGTGTGCCTTGGTGTTTCCTTCTAAAATTTTCGAAAAACAAGGAGCATTGGATCTAAAAATTTTAAGTCTTGTATCTTGTGTGTGTTTTTCTCTTTCATAATAAAATTCGAAAATCAAAAAATATCTTTTCCTTTAATTGCTCATAATTTTCGAATCCCTTGGGTTGACTTGGTCAAAATTTTTCAAATCATATCCTTTTAAGATTTTTAAAATCATATCTTTTTCAAAAATATCCTAACCACTGCTTCATATGGGAGTAGTATCTGTATACCCTCCATCGGAGTCAGTAGTTTTGAGTTGAATCCTCAGCTCATTATCATGGTGCAGCAAAATTGCCAGTATTTCGGTCTTCCATAGGAAGAACCAACTGAGTTTCTGGCACAGTTCTTACAAATTGCTGACACAGTACATGATAAGGAAGTAGATCAAGATGTCTACAGATTATTACTGTTTCCATTTGCTGTAAAATACCAAGCTAAGAGGTGGTTAAATAACCAACCTAAGGCCATCATAAGAACATGGAAATAGTTGTCAGACAAGTTCCTGAATCAATATTTCCCTCCTAACAGGATGACACAGCTAAGGCTGGACATCCAAGGATTTAAACAAGAGGATAATTAATACCTTTACAATGCCTGGGAAAGGTACATAGAGATGCTAAGGAAATGCCCCTTTGAAATGTTTTCAGAGTGGGTGCAGTTAGACATCTTCTACTACGGGCTTACAGAAAAAGCTCAAATATCTCTAGACCACTCAGTTGGTGGATCTATACACATGAGAAAAATAATTGAAAAGGCTCAAGAGCTCATTGATACAGTTGCTAGAAATCAGCATCTGTACTTAACTAGTGAGTCCTCCATAAAAGAAGAGGCTAAGGCAGTATCCACTGAACTTAGTCCTCTAGAACAAGTTGCTAAAATCAACCAGCATTTATGTTATCTGATAGAACAGTTGGCAGAATTTAAAGAGATGTTACAAGACACTAAGGATGCTAATAGGAACATGGAAGCACAACTTGACCAGACAAGGCAGCAGTTATCAAAATAGATAACAGAAGAGTGCCAAGCAGTGTAATTAAGGAGTGGAAAAATATTGAATACCTAAACTCAAAGCAGTAGAAAGCCAAGAAAAGAACAAATAATAGAGGATGAGCAGACTGCTACCCAAAATCCATCTGAGGACAGTAAGAGCCCAGAGAGGAATGATTCTGGCGTTTAAACACCAGAAAAGAGTGAAAAACTGGCGTTAAATGCCCAGTGGATGTCCAGTTCTGGCATTCAAACGCCAGAAAAGGGAGAAAAATTGGCGTTAAACGCCCAACCCATGTTCAGTTCTGGCGTTCAAACGCCAGAAAAGGGAGGGAATCTGGCGTTAAACACCAATCCAGCCCCCAATCCTGGCGTTCAAATGCCTATGAGGGGTCAGACACTTGCAAGTGCTGATAATAACTCCCTCAAGAAGGCTTCTCAACCTACCGCTGTAGGAAATAAACCTGCAGCAACCAAGGTTGAAGAATAGAAAGTCAAAATACCTTATCCTCAGAATCTCTGCCATGCGGAATAGGATAAATAATTTGCCCGCTTTGCAGACTATCTCAGGACTCTTGAAATCAAGATTCTATTTGCAGAGGCACTTGAGCAAATACCCTTTTATGGTAAGTTCATGAAAGAGATCTTAAGTCATAAGAAGGATTGGAGAGAAACTGAACAAGTTTTTCTCACTAAAGAATGCAATGCAATCATTTTAAAGAGCGCACCAGATTAGCTTAAGGATCCTGGAAGCTTTATGATACCATGCACATTAGAGGGAACCTGTACCAAAACAGCTCTATGTGATCTTGGGGCAAGTATCAACCTAATCCCTGCATCCACTATCAGAAAGCTTGGCTTGACTGAAGAGGTCAAACCAACCAGGATATGTCTTTAACTTGCTGATGGCTCCATTAAATACCCATCAGGCGTGATTGAAGACATGATTGTCACAGTTGGGCCATTCGCCTTTCCCACTTATTTTGTAGTGCTGGAAATGGAGGAGCACAAGAGTGCAACTCTCATTCTAGGAAGACCTTTTCTAGCAACTGGACGAATCCTCATTGACGTCCAAAAAAGGGAAGTAAGCCTGAGAGCCAATGAGGATGAGTTTAGGCTGAATGCTATTGAAACAATGAAGCACCCAGACACATAAAAAGACTGCATGCGTGTTGATATTATTGACTCCCTGGTACAGGAGATCAGTATGGCTGAGAGTCTCAAATCAGAGCTAGAGGATATCTTTAAAGATGTTCAGCCTGATCTGGAGGAACCAGAGGAAATAAAAGAACCTCTGAAAATTCCACAGGAAGAGGAGAAACCTCCTAAACCCGAGCTCAAACCACTACTACCATCCCTAAAATATGCTTTTCTGGGACAAGGTGAAACTTTTCTTGTAATTATAAGCTCTACCTTAGAGCCACAGGAAGAGAAAGTACTAATTCAGGTGCTAAGGACACACAAGACAGCTCTTGGGTGGTTCATTAGTGATCTCAAGGGCATTAGCCCAGCCAGATGCATGTACAAGATCCTACTGGAGGATAATGCCAAACCAGTGGTTCAATCACAAAGGCGGCTGAATCTAGCCTTGAAGGAGGTGGTGCAGAAAGAGGTCACTAAATTACTAAAGACTGGGATTATTTATCCCATTTCTAATAACCCCTGGGTGAGCCTTGTCCAAGTTGTACCCAAAAGGGAGGCATGACAGTGGTTCATAATGAAAAAATGAACTGGTTCCTACAAGAATAGTTACAGGGTGGTGTATGTGTATTGACTACAGAAGACTCAATACAGCCACCAGAAAGGATTATTTTCCTTTACCATTCATAGACCAAATGTTAGCAAGGCTAGCAGATCATGACTATTACTGCTTTCTGGATGGAACTCAGGCTACAACCAAATTGTAGTAGATCCCCAAGATCAAGAGAAAACAACATTCACATGTCCATCTGAAGTATTTTCCTACAGAAGGATGCCCTTTGGTCTGTGTAATGCACCAGCAACCTTTCAGAGATGCATGCTCTCTATCTTCTCTAATATGGTGGAAAATTTTTTGGAAGTCTTCATGGATGTCTTCTCAGTATTTGGAGACTCATTCAGCTCCTGTCTTGATCATCTAGCACTTGTTCTGAAAAGATGCCAAGAGACTAACCTAATTTTAAATTGGGAAAAATGTCACTTTATGGTTACTGCAGGAATTGTCCATGGGCATACAATTTATAACAAAGGCATAGAGGTGGATCAAGCTAAGGTGAATGTAATCGAAAAATTACCACCACCCACTAATATTAAGGCAATCAAAAGTTTTCTGGGACATGCAGGATTATACAGGAGGTTTATAAAGGATTTTTCAAAAATCACAAATCCTCTGAGTAACCTGCTAGCTGCTGATACACCATTTGTCTTTGACACAGAGTGTTTGTAGGCCTTTGAGACTCTGAAGGCTAAGCTGGTCACATCGCCTGTCATTTCTGTACCAGACTGGACATTACCATTTGAACTAATATGTGATGCCAGTGACCATGCTATTGGTGCAGTATTGGGACAGAGGCATGACAGGCTTCTGCACGTCATTTACTACGCCAGTCGTGTTCTAAATGACGCACAGAAAAATTACACAACCACAGAAATGGAATTACTTGCAGTGGTTTATGCCATTGACAAGTTCAGATCTTATTTGGTAGGATCAAAAGTGATTATGTACACTGACCATGCTGCTCTTAAATATCTACTTACAAAGCAGGATTCAAAACTCAGGCTCATAAGCTGGGTGTTGCTTCTGCAAGAGTTTGATATAGAAATAAGAGACAGAAAAGGGACAGAGAATCAAGTAGCAGATCACCTATCCTGGATAGAACCAGTAGAAGGGAAGTCTCTCCCCCCCCACTGAGATCTCTAAAAACTTTCTGCAACTCTTTGCCATCCGAATAGCACCTTGGTTTGCAGATATTACAAATTACATGGCTATAAGGTTCATTCCCAAGGTGTTTAACAGGAAGCAACTCGGAAACTCATGCATGATGTAAAATACAACTTATGGGATGAACCATATCTCTTTAAGAGATGCACAGACGGACTAATCGGTAGGTGCGTGCCTAGAGAAGAGGCACAGAAGATCCTATGGCATTGCCATGGATCACAATACAGAGGACATTTCGGAGGTGAGTGATAAACCACTATTTTACGGTTTACAATGTGTTTAATTGTGTGGTTTTATCATGGTCTTTACCCACTTATTCATATAATTAGCATGGATTTATATTTCCCTCCAAAAATTATTACATGATTGAAAACATGCTTCTTTGGTCTTTATTTAGATAATCTTAATCCTCTCTTATTACCATTCGATGCCTTGATCTGTGTGTTAAGTGTTTTAGGCTTTATAGGGCATGAATGAGTGAGAGATTAGGAAGGAAGCTTGCAAAAATGGAAGGAACACAAGAAATTGAGGAGATGATCAGCGAGAAGTGATGCGTACGCGTCAGCGACGCGACCACGCGGAAGAAAAGAATCCGCAGTGACGCAGCCGCATGGCTCATGCGACCGCGCAGATTGGAAAAGCACAAGTGATGCGGAAGCATGGACGACGCAAACCCGTGACAGGGAAAAACGTGAATGACGCGTCCGCATGGATGACGCGATCGCGTGGCGTGCGCGATTTGCAGAATTACAAAAGTCACTGGCAGAGATTCTGGGCCGCATTTCAACCCAGTTTTTGGCCCAAAAACACATATTAAAGTCAGGGAACTAGCAGAGACTCATCATGCTTTTCATAATTCACTTTTCATGATTTAGATTTAGTTTTGAGAGAGGTTCTCTCCTCTCTCTCTTTAGGATTAGGATTTAGTTTTAGGATTTTATTTGCTTCAAGGATTATCTTTTTACCAGGTTCAATGTTCTTTTGCTTGACAGTTATCTCTTATTTTCAGATACCATTAATGCTTGCTTGTATTAGTTATGTTGCTTATTTGGCTTATGCTACATTCATGTTATGATTTTCTTATTTAATGTTACTTGAGATATTTCAGTTCAATATTGCTCTTTTTATTCATGTTATTGATCATTCCCAATCTGAAGATATTCTTATTCCGGTAGATTTAATTTCTTTCCCTTTTGGTCTTGGTTAAGAAATCAGTAACTCAGGAGTTATCTTAACTCAATATAATTGATAACTGTTATCTTGCTAATTGAACTGAACTTCAATAATCCCAACTTTTTCTTAGGAAATAAATAGGATTTGAAGGTCTAACTAATTAGTCCCTTGACTTTCCTTTGCTTTAGCAAAGGTTAACTAAGTGGAATTAAGATTCAACTTTCATTATTATTGATAAGAATAACTAAGTCTAGACTTCCAATTTCTCATACCTTGCCAAAAGTTTGCTTTACAGTATTTATTTATTTTAATTATCATTTAAATTACTTGTCATACTTCTTCCTTAATTCCAAAACCCCCAATTTTACCTTTTGCATAACCAATAATAAGAACATACCTCCCTGCAATTCCTTGAGAAGACGACCTGAGGTTTAAATACTCGGTTATCAATTTTAAAATGGGTTTGTTAAATACTATGAATTCTCACCCCTCTCGCTTTGAGTTTGGTTCTAATTTTATTGCAAGGAATGGAAGCTATAACAGGACTATGCATCAAGGTCTAAGCAATCAAAGATGGATGGAGCCACAAGGATCTAATCACCCCTTTAGGCAACAACACCCTCCTAGATATCATGGACAAAGACCATTCTACAATGCATACCAAGCTGATAGATATGGTGGACTGCCTTGTAGCTACCAACAAGCCCCACCCTATGCTCAGAGATCATCCTTGCAACACAACCTCAACCTACCACACTTACAAGCTTCTTTTCACCATTCGCCACCGTACGATCCTTATCCACCCAAAAACCAATCCAATTACTCCCAAGAACCACCACTCTCCCATACACCATACCCATATCCATCAAAGCCAGAATCACAGGTTCACCTTGAAGAATCAATAAACCAATTCAATACAACCCTTCATCAACTGGAGCAAGCAATAAATCAACTATCTTCCAGTTGTTCAGGTACTCAACAGACCCCCATGGCTTCATGTGGAGAATCTAATGAAGAATATATTGTGAAGAAGACACTAGAGACTCCAGTGGACAACATAGAGCATAACTTTGTACTGGAACAAGTCGAGGACGCTGTCATTGTAGAAGAAGAAGAGTTGGTTGATGATTTAGGAGATACTGAACCCCTAGGGAATACAGAGTTATGGAAGACCCCGTCAAGGATGTTACAACTGACGCTAAAGAGGATGTTGCACAACCTCCAATGCAGATATCTTATGAAGAACTAAACAGAATTACCCAAGACACATGTTTCTTTGATGATGATAGTCACCAGTCAAGTCCTCCTAGTGATGAACTTGCAGCCGCGAGTGAATTCTCTGAGACAGAAGAATCTTCCCCAAGTGAATACGAAGATGATGCAGAGGTCGACTTTTCTCAACCTCCTATTTATGACTCAAGTGATGAGGAAGATATGGAAGACTTTGACCAGAACATGGCTGGAATGGAAAAGGTTTGCAAGGAAGTGGAGGAATCCACTGAAGACCACAAGGGAGTAGATCTTGCAGAACACACATTAAGACTCTTATCTTAATTTTTTCACTTGAATATGGTTTGCTTGAAACAGATGGCCAGCTTAGAGCTCTTTGCGGCTTTAAGAGAAAAAGGGATATGACTTGCACTCAGCGCTGGTATGCAAGATCCAATGAGGTTTCGCACTTCAAATTGAGATGCAGGAATTGGTGTCAAGCTCAATTTAAAAGATCTCGGAAGCTGTTTGGTCACGGCAGTAAGAATTCGGATTACTCCTCACCCGACTGGAACAATGTAGATCAAGACAAAGACGGGTGTAGAAGAAAAGTTTGGGATCCTAGAGTCTATTCTGACATTCAACACTCCAGGAGCCTACAAGCCTGTTTGAACTCACACAAGGGCTTTACGTACTTTGTTTGGGACCCCAGAGGCTACTGGAACTCCAAACATTGGTGGAGATTCTTGGATGAATTCAAGCACAAGCCACCATAACAGGGAGCTCACCAAATGTCCAACTTAAGGACTTTAACTAAAAGTGCTAGGTGGGAGACAACTCACCATGATATGATCGTTCCTTTTTCAATTTTAATTTTATTTAGTTTTGTTTGTTTTTGAATTTTATTTTATTTTATTGAACATGGAATCATGCATAGCATTCACATTAAGCATTGCATTCTGCATTTTACAAAAAAAAAAATTTCATGCGACGCGACCGCCTCATTGACGCGTCCGCGTCGCATGTGTTGGAGAGAATAATAAAATGAACAGAGAGTCACGCGAGAGCGTGGCCGGAGGCGTGCCAATGGCACAAATCGTCCCACGCGACCGCATCACTGACGCGACCGCGTCATATGGGAATAATGGCCTTCCACGCGACCGCGTGCCCTGGATTTCGACATAAAAGGGTGCACAATCAATTATTGTGCTAGAATGGTGCTGGATTGGTGCTGAACGCACAATTCTACCCATGCGGCCGCGTGACCCACGCGACCGCGTCACATTCTTCTAAAGCCCACTCACGCGATCGCATGCCCCATGCGATCGCGTCACTTAAAATTTGGCACTAATAATAATTTGAACAGAGAGTTGTGCGAGCGCGAGGCTGCCCTCGCACCAGTAGCATGAATTGTGTCATGCGGTTGCGTCGCTCAGCGCAAGTCGTGCGACCGTGTGCACCACACGATCGCGTTGCTTGCGCCGCACAGCTTATCCTAATTTGCCAAATATCTTATCTTTTCTTCCCCAATCCTAATTTTTTCCCTCACTCCTTTCTTACTCACTTCTTTCCCTTCTCATTCTTCTTATCTTTCATTTTATTTATTTGCATATTCCATTCATTGCATTTTAATTTAGTGTATATTCTTCCTTCTTTTCTAAATTCATTATTTTTCCTTTGGTGTTGAATTTTCTTATTTAACTGTTGCATCTTCTCTTGAATTATTTTGAGTGCTTAGTGACTTGTTTTATTATGGTTAGGTAATATTATTTATATCAATGTCAATCTTTTATACCTGTATCACTTTTACATTGACATGAATTTATATTATCTCTCCTTATCCACACTTTCTTCCCTCATTTTTTGAAAATTTTTACATTATTGATATGCCATGTGTCTCCACTATTTTTTCACTTGCATGTTGTAGCTACCATGTAATTGAGACGCCATTATTTGGCATTAACCCACCCAGACTTTATTTATATTCTTATTTTTATTTCTGGGTTAGTTTTTCTTCTTTTCCCTCTTTTTCCAGGATGGCCACCACAATGGAAGAGGAAAAGCTTCTTCTAGGGAGACAAACAAGTTCATCTACTCAATCTTTGGAGAAAAGCATCAGTTGAAGCAACCCGTCCACCTGCACATCTTAGCATGCACCGAGGACGGTGCAATCTTTAAGTGTGGGGAGGTCGATACCGATCTCCATGGGTTAGTACTTTCTTGTCTCAACACCAATGTTTAAATTTTCTTTGTAGCTAGTTGTTGCATTTGCATATTTATTTGATTTTGTGCATATTTTACCACTTGGTTGACGTAATATTTTCTTTTTCAAGAAATTTTATAGTATTTCACGCTACCAGTGAGGGTTTAATGCTTGATTCTATGTTCCCTGCTTTCATTAGCTATCTTCTTACAAATTTACTTGCTTTCTATTCTGTGATTTGAATTAGTGGAATTTAATTCATATTTGTCTTGAAGAACTTATTTACTTTTAACCAAGTAGGTAGAAATATTTTGCATGTAGTTACATTCATATAGATAGGTTGCATTTCATACATTCTTTCATTCATCTTCACTCCTTTATAGCTTCTCTTGAGCTTAGCATGAGGACATGCTAATGTTTAAGTGTGGGGAGGTTGATAAACCACTATTTTATGATTTATCTTGTGCTTAATTGAGTGGATTTTATCAATCTTTCATACATTTATTCATATGATTTGCATGTTTTACAATTCCTTCCAAGAATTTGTTCTATGATTGAAAACATGCTTCTTTGGCTTTTATTTTCTTTTATTTAATCATCTCTTATTACTATTAGATGCCTTGATATGTGTGTTAAGTGATTTCAGGGATTACAGGGCAAGAATGGCTTAGAGGATGGAAAGGAAGCATGCAAAAGTGGAAGGAATACAAGAAGTTGAAGAAACTGCAAAGCTGTCAACCTGACCCTCTTGCACTAAAACGACAATAACTTGAGCTACTGAGGTCCAAATGATGCGGTTTTACTTGCATTGAAAAGCTAACGTCCGGAGCTTCGATTTGATATATAATATCCTATAGTTGCCCTGACGCTAGGCGACGCGAACGCGTCATTCACGTGGACGTGTCGCAGTTACGAAAATCAGCGTAGCAGATTTCTTCTCCAGCGATTTCTGGGCTGTTTTCGACCCAGTTTGCGGCCCAGAAAACACAGATTAGAGGCTATAAAGTGGGGGAATCCATTCATACATATTTATGCTCTCATAATTCACAATTTTAATTTTAGATGTAGTTTTTAGAGAAAGAGGTTCTCTCCTCTCTCTCTTTAGGATTAGGATTTAGGATTTAGGACTTCTCTTAGTTTTAGGAGTGACTCTCAATCCCAGGTTCAATGTTCTTTCACTCTATGTTATTTCTTATTTTCAGGCATTTGAATGCTTGCTTGTATTAGTTATGTTGCCTATTTGGCCTATGCCACTTTCATGATGATTTTCTTATTTAATGATATTTGAGATATTTCAGTTTAATATTGCTTGATCTACTTATGCCATTGATTCTTCCCAATCTGAAGATGCTTTTATTCCAGTAGATTTAATTTCCTTCCTTTTGGTATTGGTTAAGAAATCAGTAACTCAAGAGTTATCTTAGCTCAAGATAATTGATAACTGTTATCTTGCTAATTGAATTGAACTTCAATAATCCCAACCTTTTCTTAGGAAATAAATAGGATTCGAAGGTCTAACTAATTAGTCCCTTGACTTTCCTTTGCTCTAGCAAAGGTTAACTAAGTGGAATTAAGATTCAACTTTCATTATTATTGTTAAGAATAACAAAGTCTGAACTTCCAATTTCTCATACCTTGCCAAAAGTTTGCTTTACAGTATTTATTTATTTTAATTGTCATTTAAATTATTTGCCATATTTTTTCCTCATTCTCAAAACCCCAATTTACAATCTCCATAACCAATAATAAGAACATACCTCCCTGCAATTCCTTGAGAAGACAACCCGAGGTTTAATACTCGGTTATCAATTTTTAAAGGCGTTTGTTACTAGTGACAACCAAAACGTTTGTACGAAGGGATTTCTGTTGGTTTAGAATCTATACTTACAATGCAACTTTATAAAATTCTTTACTAGTAAAAATCCTAACGTCAGTGAGCGAACAGCCACCAAGGTCCTCCAATGTGGCTTCTACTGGCCTACACTCCATAGAGACTCCCGAGAGTTTGTACGTAACTGTGACAGTTGCCAGAGAGCTGGTAATCTGCCTCATGGTTACGCCATGCCTTAATAAGGGATCTTAGAGATTGAGTTATTTGATGTATGGGGTATTGACTTCATGGGGCCTTTCCCACCATCATACTCAAACACTTACATTCTGGTAGCAGTCGACTATGTATCTAAATGGGTGGAGGCAATTGCAACACCCACTAATGATACTAAGACAGTACTGAAGTTCCTCTAGAAACATATCTTTAGCAGATTTGGTGTCCCTAGAGCACTAATCAGTGATGGAGGCACTCATTTCTGTAATAAACAGCTTTATACTGCCATGGTCCGATATGGGATTAGCCACAATGTGGCAACTCCATATCATCCACAGACCAATGGGCAAGCTGAAGTCTCTAATAGAGAACTAAAAAGAATCCTGGAACGGACTATAATTGCCCGTAGAAAAGATTGGGCAAAGAGCTTGGATGATGCTCTATGGGCATACAGAACAGCATTCAAGACTCCTATAGGAACCTCCCCATACCAGCTTGTGTATGGAAAGGCCTGTCACCTGCCTGTGGTACTGGAGCATAAAGCCTACTGGGCAACCAGATTCCTAAACCTTGATGCCAAATTAGCTGGAGAGAAAAGATTGCTCCAGCTGAATGAGCTAGAGGAATTTAGACTCAATGCTTTTGAAAATGCCAAAATTTACAAGGAGAAAGCAAAGAGATGGCATGATAAGAACCTGTCATCCAGAGTCTTTGAGCTAGGACAAAAGGTTCTGTTGTTTAACTCTAGGCTTAGGCTATTCCCTGGGAAACTAAAATTCCGGTTGAGAGGACCATATGTGATTACAAGTATGTCACCATATGGATATGTAGAGTTTCAGGATATTGACTCTGACAAAAAGTTTATTGTTAATGCACAGAGAGTTAAGCATTATCTTGAAAGAAATGTCGAGCAAGAATGCTCAAAATTGAGACTAGATTAAAGCTCAGTAAAAGTCCAGCTAAAGACAGTAAATAAGCGCTTATTGGGAGGCAACCCAATCTTATTTATCTATGTTAATCACTTCCTCATTTCATTTTCCATTGTTATTTTATGTTTTCTTTAGGTTGATGATCATGTTGAGTCAAAAAAAACAACTGCAAAAATCAAAGAAAAATCCAAAACAGCATTAAAAATAACACACCCTGGAGGAGAAACTTACTGGCATTTAAACGCCAATAAGGATAGCAGAATGAGCATTTAACGCCCAGTCTGGCACTATTTTGGGCATTAAACGCCAGAAATAGGCTACAATCTGGTGTTAAACGCTAGAAACAGGTTGCAGCCTGGCGTTTAACGCCAGGAAAGTAATAAAAGCTGGCATTTAACGCCAGAAATAAGCAACAGTCAGGCATTAAACGCTAGGATTGCACATTAAGGGCATTTTTGCACGCCTAAATGGAGCAGGGATGAGAAGTCCTTGACCCCTCAGGATCTGTGGACCCCACAGGATCCCCACTAATCTCAATTCATTCTCTCTCCCTCTATCTCCTCCATTCTTTTGTTCTTCCCCTTTTTTCTTTCTTCTTTTGCTCGGGGACGAGCAAACCTTTTAAGTTTGGTGTGGTAAAAGCATTGCTTTTTGTTTTTCCATAACCATTTATGGCACCTAAGGCTGGAGAAACCTCTAGAAAGAGGAAAGGGAAGGCAAAAGCTTCCACCTCCGAGTCATGGGAGATGGAAAGATTCATCTCAAAGGACCATCAAGACCACTTCTATGAAGTTATGGCCAAGAAAAAGGTGATCCCTATGCAATTCAGCTGGAATTGTCATAGAGGAAGACATCCTCATTAAAGAGGACAAGCCCATCACTAAGAAAAGGATGGAGCAAACAAGAGAGCCCACTTATGGACCTCAACAAGAGCATGAGAAATTCCCTCATCAAGAAATCCCTGAGATGCCTCAAGGGATACATTTTCCTCCACACAACTATTGGGAGCAACTAAGGATAAGAGCACCAAAATCACTAGGGATGGAGCAACAAAGGCAAGGAAGAGACATAGAGGAGCTCAAAAGCACCATTGGTTCTTCAAGAGGAAGACGCCACCCTCACTAAGGTGGACTCATCCCTTAATCTCTTTGTCTATTTATTTTTCTATTTTTGGTTTTGAGCTTTATGTTTGGCTATGTTTTGCGTCTTCACTACATGATCATTAGTGTCTGGTGTCTATGTCTTAAAGCTATGAATAATTCCATGAATCCTTCACCTCTCTTAAATGAAAAATGTGCTTAATTACAAAATAACAAGAAGTATTTGGATTTCAAATTTTATCTTGAAATTAGTTTAATTATTTTGATGTGGTGGCAATAATCTTTGTTTTCTGAATGAATGCTTGAATAGTGCATATTTTTTATAGTGAAATTTATGAATGTTAAAATTGTTGGCTCTTGAAAGAATGATGAACAAAGAGAAATGTTATTGATAATCTGAAAAATTATGAAATTGATTCTTGAAGCAAGAAAAAGTAGTGAAAAAAAAGTAGCGAAAAAAAAAAGAAAAAGAAAAAGCAAGCAGAAAAAGCCAATAGCCTTTTAAACCAAAAGGCAAGGGTAAAAAGAATCCAAGGCTTTGAGCATGAATGGATAGGAGGGCCCAAGGAAATAAAATCCAAGCCTAAGCGGCTAAACCAAGCTGTCCCTAACTATGTGCTTGTGGCATGCAGGTCCAAGTGAAAAGCTTGAGACTGAGTGGTTAAAGTATTGATCCAAAGCAAAAAGAGTGTGCTTAAGAGCTCTGGACACCTCTAACTGGGGACTTTAGCAAAGCTGAGTCACAATATGAAAAGGTGATGAACGGATTTTTGATGGTTTAGAATTTCACTAATGAAATCTTGTTGTAAAGTATAGTTTATAAACCAAACAATAATCCTTTCATACAAAAAGTTGTTTATCACTAGTACAAACCCCTAAAATTTATAAACCGAAGTATTGAACCTCGGGTCGTTCTCCCTAGGAATTACAATAAAGTGCCTTGTTATTGGTTAGAAATGTGTTTTGGGGTTTTGGATAAGAAGCATGAAAAGTAAATGGCAATGAAAATAAACTAACAACTATAAAAGGCTCTTGGCAAGGTATGAAAATTAGAAGTCCTATCCTAGTTATCCTTCTCAATTGTGATGAGAATTGTTCATTGCTACCACTTAGTTAACCCTTACTAAATAAAGGAAAGTCAAGTGGATGAATTGACTTGAGCCACAAGTCCTAGCCAACTCCCAAGGAAAGACTAGCTTTAGTGCACTCCAAACCAATTAGCAATCTCTCCAATTACCAATCAACAAAGGAATTAGATAACTCAAGTGTCACTAATTACTCTACCTAGGCCAAGAGGAATAAAATCGATACTATATCTAGAAGAGACATTTCAACAAACACATAAAAGGCAATAAAAGTAAACAACATAAATTGCAAGAATTAAAGAGAAATCTAACTACAAAGGCAAGAGATCAACAATAGAAAAGCAAAGGAGAACAATTATTATGAATTACCTTGATTGAATTGAAAGAGAAAGGAAGGAACAAAAGTAGAGCTACAACAAAACACAAGAACAACATAAAGGAAATTACAACAAAAGAATGAAAGAAGAATGAATGTAATAATAAGGAATTGAGAAGATAGAAGTAGAAGAAGATGAATTAAAATCTAGATCTAAGAACTAAACCTAATTTTAATCCTAATCCTAGAGAGAAGTGAGAGCTTCTCTCTCTAGAAACTACTTCTAACTACTAAACTAAGCTAATGGTAACTAACGTCTCCACCTCTCTTTAATCCTTGGCTTAAATAGGATCAGAAATGAGTTGGATTGCGTCCACAAGGCTTGTAAATTCGCTAGCCACGAGTTTGCATGAAGTGAATCACGTGCACCAACAGCGCGTACGCGTACAGTGCATGTACGCGTTCTTATACGTATACCAACTATGGAAAATCGTATATCGTTTCGAAGCCCCGGATGTTAGCTTTCCAACCCAACTGAAACCATATCATTTGGACCTATGTAGCTCAAGTTATGGTCGATTAAGTGCGAAGAGGTCGGCTTGACAGCTTTTGCGATTCCTTCATTTCTTCATGAGTTCTCCATTTTTACATACTTTTCCTTCATTCCCTTGGTCCAATCCTTGCCTCATAAATCTGAAATCACTTAGCAAATATATCAAGGCATCTAATGGAATCAAGGAGAATTAGATTTAGCTATTTTAAGTCCTAAAAAGCACGTTTTCACTCTTAAGCACAATTAAAGGAGAATATACAAAACCATGCTATTTCATTGAATAAATGTGGGTAAAAGGTGATAAAATCCCCTAAAATCAATACAAGATAAACCCTACAAATGGGGTTTATCAACCTCCCCACACTCAAACCAAGCATGTCCTCATGCTTAAACCAAGAATGAAGTAAGGGTATGGCATTTATTCAATGGGAACTAACTAAGTGCGCGATGCAATCTACCTATATGCAACTATCTAAATGAATGTAATTGCGCGATGCAATCTACCTATATGCAACTATCTAAATGAATGTAATTGCTTGGTCAAAATAAATCAATTCCCAAGAAGCATATATGCACAAGGGCTAAGGACTAGCAAGTCTAATCCAAAATTGAATTGAGTTATTAAATATTTTTACAAACTTGCATGAGAAGAGATGATCATAGGTGGAAACATGTAATTGAGCATCAAACCCTCATCGGATGTATTTGCACTCTATTCGCTCAGTATTTCATGCATGCATACAATTATCATGAGGTCTTTTCTTTAGGTTGTAATGGGGTTAGGGTCAAGGTAGGATGCATATATGGTTAAGTGAGCTTGAAATTTGAATCTTTGATAAGCTTAAACTTCACACCTAACCTATGACATCCTATACAATTAAGTTCTAACCTAACTACCCATTTTTCACTTTTTCACATACTCATGTATCCCTTTTCATTTCACAACACTCATGCATTGATTTTATTGAGCTACACTTTGCTTTCGGGCATTTTGTCCCCTTTTTGTTTCTTTCTTTTTCTTTCTTTCTCTATTTTTTTCTTTTCCTTTTCCATATTATTTTTCTTTTCTTTTTCTTTTGTTTTTCTCATTTTTTTTCTTTCTATATACAAGAACCTCAATGCATAAGGTTTTACATTTGATCAATACATGAGTATGTACCCAATTCCCAATATTTTCAATAAAAATACAAAACTACCCTTTTATTCACCCAATGTCCCAAGATTCCCACACTTGAATGATACTCACACACACTTGCCTAAGCTAATCAAATATCCAAATAAGGACATTTATTGTTTTCCGCTTTAAGGCATGTAATGTGCTAAATTAAAGAACCAAGTCGGTTAATCGTAGGCTCAAAATTGGCTAACAAAGGAAGATAAAAGGTAAGGCCATTTGGGTAAGTGAGCTAATGAAATGATGGCCTCAATCATATAAATGCATGAATACACAAAATAATGGACATAAAGAATCAAACAAATCAAAAATTACAATCGTAGAAAGAGAATAATGCACACACGAAGGAAAATAAGTGGTTATAAGATGTAACCACACCATTAGGCTCAAGTCTCACTTGCTTGTGTTCTTAGCTCAAAAACATGATCCACAAGATATATAATTCAAGCAAGTTCTATGAAAAGTTTTCACTCAAATCAATTGGTGCCCTATAGATAGAAATCTTGAAAAATTTTATTATTTTGACTAAGCTTATTGTGTATATGTATGCAAAAAATAAGAAAATGAAACAAAAATCCTAAGAGACCTAAAAAAAATATGAAATGCAAAAGTGTTGAATTTAGAAACTTGTCACCCAAAATCGCCGATCGGTCAGACGACCTCCCCACACTTAAAAGTTTGCACCGTCCTCGGTGCTCTCAAAGATGAGCAAGGGGGTACGGTGACTCTCCGGATTGCTACGTGTTCTTAGTCTTGCTTCCGTATTGCTTGTGGTGCATTGTTCATGAAAAACAAAAATATAACACCATAAGATGAGAAAACAAAAGCAAGGAAGCATACAATGTTGGAATGAGGTACTAATCACTAGAAATGAGTGAGTGGATTAGTGTGACATGAATGACAAATAAGTGTGTAAATTCTAAATTACGCGGTTTAGAACACACATTAGCCTAAAAGTTATGTCACAAAAGAAGCATGCACTTCACTTATCCTAGTGTGCTTGAGATGCTTTAAGTAAGCTTGTAAGGTAAAACAAGCATTAGAGAAGCATGGAAGCATTCAAGTCAAACACATATGGATGCATATGATCATGAAATACAATGCATTAAGGTAAATGCACATCATCCTTCATCAAGAAATTGCCCACTCAAAGAGAGAGTTCAAATCACATGGTGGCTAGCTACAACATGCAATTCAAAAGAGTTACAAGCTCGAAGGCAATTCTCATCACTTGGTATTTTTCAAAAGGTAAGCATGAAAAACTCAAAACCAAGTAGCAAAATATAACCTCAATCATAAAATCCAACAAAGATTATCTAAAAAAAACATTCATGCTAAAATAGCATTTAGGCAATAAGGGGCAGCAATGTATAGTAAACAAAGTCAATAATCCAACACTTATGATGAAAAGAGAGAAAATAAAATGAAAACTAAACTAAAACTAACTAATCAACTAACTAACTAACTAATTAACTAACTAACTAACAACTAACTAAAATAAATTGTTATCGATGGTGTTTGGAAGTGTTGGATGAGGGGTAGGAGGAGGGAAAGAAGAAAGGAGGAGGAAAGAAATGGAACAAGGAGAAGAAAAGAAAAGTGGATGGATGGAAGAGATCCACGCGTACGCACGCATGCCGCGTGCGCGCGGATGGTTTATTTCGAGAGTTGTGCGTACGCGTCATGTGCGCGTGCGCGCGAGTGGGGTTATGCCAAAGGCACAACGTTGGCGCGGCGTAGGCATAACTCTCTGGAAAATATAGGGAATGTGGAACTTCTCAATCCACACGTACGCACGCATGGCGCGCGTGCGTGGATGGTCGAAAATGCTTGATGCACGCGTACGCGTGCAGTGCGCGTATGCGTGGATGGTGCTTTGTTTTTCAAAAATTTTTGCTATGTTTTTGCACCAATCCAAGCATTCCAAACCTCCAAACAGCTACCAAAACAACATAAAACCTTATTTAACATACTTAAACTACCAAATATACTCAACTAACTAAACAAAACATGAAATTAGACTAATTCTACCAATATTTACAAAAGAGGAAAATGAAAAGATTTTACCATGGTAGGGTGTCTCCCACCTAGCACTTTTATTTATTGTCCTTAAGTTGGACTTTGGGGAGCTCCTCATCAAGGTGGCTTGTGCTTGTATTCATCTTGGAACTTCCACCAATGCTTGGTTCTCCATTGTGCCCCAAGATTCTTCATGGATTGAGGCGAGTTTTGATGGAGTTCTTCACAAGCTTGGGGCTCCCAAAGTTGGTCCTCTTTTTCTAATCCGGGGTCCCACACTTTATTTTCACACCCTTCTTGAAGTTGATCATCATTATTAGTCCATCCGGGTGGTGAATAAGGTGAATTCTCTATATAGTGGCCAACAATCCTCCTAGACCCATCTATTTGAGCACTACTCCAACCTTTATATCTCATGTTTGATGCATCAACCATAATGAGCCTTGATTTGCAACGCCCACCACAAAACCTTTTCCGTTTACGCTTCTTCCCACAAACTTTCCTAAGTTGGTCATCCGTTTCAAGCAAACCATATTCAAGTGGAATAATAAAGCTAATAGAAATGAATTTCACCCACTCAAATGAAGGTGTAGATGGCAACCTAGGCAAAGATGCTTCCAAAGATCTTGACAAAGCATAACCAACCCTCGTTCTTCTATTTCTAGGGACTTCCACCTCTTCACAAGATCTCTTAATCTCAATCATTTGTTCAACAATTTTATCTAAACCTTTTCCTTTACTTAAATCATAATAGGGAGGGTGAGAAAAATTTACCTCCTCAACGCTTTCAAATCCAACCGGAGAAGGTTCTTCATGCTCAAAGGATTCTTCACCACTTAGACTTGATGCTTGATCTTCATCACCAAGGAAACTCAATTCTTTCTCTATCCCATCCAAGCCTTCATATGGAATATGCCTTAGAAGGTGTGCACTTTCCTCCCTAGCATCAATTTCAATCATCTTGGAGGGGTTTTCTTCAACTCTATGTTCCCATGTAGGCTTCGCATCTCCTAAGTCTTCTACCACTTCTTCCTTGTCTACAACAATTAAAGCTTCCTCCAATTGTTCCAATACAAAGCAACTTCCTTCATTTTCCACCAGAGTTTCCAATCTCTCCTTCATGCTATGTTCTTCATTTGATTCTCCACATGTATCCATGGGAGTTCCTTGAGTGTTCAAGCATTGGGAGGCTAATTGATTTGTTACCGCATCTAAGGCGGCCATGAAATTTTGCACATCCCTTTTCATCTCTTCTTGCCCTT
>NC_029777.3:38097950-38104910 GCF_000817695.3 Arachis duranensis | reverse complement strand
CTTGTTGCACAACACACTCCATGGTTGCTTGAAATTGATCCAATGCTTCCTTGAGACGATCCCTTGACTCTTGTTCCGCTTGGATATCATGATAGGGATCATATGGGTCTTGGATCGATGGACATTAATATTTTTCCATGTGAGGTTGTGGTGGAAGGTAGAATTCATCTTGTGGTTGAAAATTTTCATATATTGGGGGTGGTTCATCTTGGTAATAATGTGGAGGAGGTGGCTCTTGAAAATATTGATGTTGGAATTGTGGTGGCTCTATATATGGTTCATATGGCTCATATAGTTGTGGGTAGGATTGATATGGATTAGGGTCATATGAAGGTGGTTGGTAAGAAGGGGCTTGTGAGTATGGTTGAGAGTTATGTTGAGGATATAGATCATAGGCATATGGTGGTGGTTCCTGAAAGTCACAAGGAGATTCACCATAGCCATTGGATTGATATGCATCATAGAATGCCTCTTCTTCATAGTGCATTGGTGGGGGTTGTTGCCATGAGGATTGATCATATGCATATGGCTCCTCCCACCTTTAGTTATCCCATCCTTGATACACATTATCATTATAGTTCTCATCACCTACAACATAGTTGTAACCATACTCATAGCCAAAGTGAGAATTCATAATGAAAACAGAAAATAAAATTCAAAAGCTAATAGAAATCAGGAGAAACAAAATTCTACAACTAGAAAATAAAGCAAAAGGCAATATATTCTCAATATTCACATATATACAATAACCACTAACACAACACCATTGCAACTCCCCGGCAATGGCGCCATTTTGATGAATGGATTTTTGATGGTTTAGAATTTCACTAATGAAATCTCGTTGTAAAGTATAGTTTCTAAACCAAACAATAATCCTTTCATACAAAAAGTTGTTTGTCACTAGTACAAACCCCTAAAATTTATAAACTGAAGTATTGAACCTCGGGTCGTTCTCCCTAGGAATTACAATAAAGTGCCTTGTTATTGGTTAGAAATGTGTTTTGGGGTTTTGGATAATAAGCATGAAAAGTAAATGGCAATGAAAATAAACTAACAACTATAAAAGGCTCTTGGCAAGGTATGAAAATTAGAAGTCCTATCTTAGTTATCCTTCTCAATTGTGATGAGAATTGTTCATTGCTACCACTTAGTTAACCCTTACTAAATAAAGGAAAGTCAAGTGGATGAATTGACTTGAGCCACAAGTCCTAGCCAACTCCCAAGGAAAGACTAGCTTTAGTGCACTCCAAACCAATTAGCAATCTCTCCAATTACCAATCAACAAAGGAATTAGATAACTCAATTGTCACTAATTACTCTACCTAGGCCAAGAGGAACAAAATCTATACTTTATCTAGAAGAGGCATTTCAATAAATACATAAAAGGCAATAAAAGTAAACAACATAAATTGCAAGAATTAAAGAGAGATCTAACTACAAAGGCAAGAGATCAACAATAGAAAAGCAAAGAAGAACAATTATTATGAATTACCTTGATTGAATTGAAAGAGAAAGGAAGGAACAAAAGTAGATCTACAACAAAACACAAGAACAACATAAAGCAAATTACAACAAAAGAATGAAAGAAGAATGAATGTAACAATAAGGAATTGAGAAGATAGAAGTAGAAGAAGATGAATTAAAATCTAGATCTAAGAACTAAACCTAATCTTAATCCTAATCCTAGAGAGAAGTGAGAGCTTCTCTCTCTAGAAACTACTTCTAACTACTAAACTAAGCTAATGGTAACTAACGTCTCCATCCCTCTTTAATCCTTGGCTTAAAAGGTTCATCCAGTTATGTGTCTGTGGCATTTATGTATCCGGTGGTAATACTGGAAAACAAAGTGCTTAGGGACACAGCCAAGACTCATAAAGTAGCTGTGTTCAAGAATCAACATACTTAACTAGGAGAATCAATAACACTATCTAAACTTCTGAGTTCCTATAGATGCCAATCATTCTGAATTTCAAAGGAAAAAGTGAGATGCCAAAACTATTATGAAGCAAAAAGCTACTAGCCCCGCTCATCTAATTGGGACTAAGTTTCATTGATATTGTGAGATTCGTTGTATATTCTCTTCTTTTTATCCTATTTGATTTTCAATTGCTTTGAGACAAGCAACAATTTAAGTTTGGTGTTGTGATCAGTGGATAATTTATACGCTTTTTGGCATTAGTTTTAGATAGTTTTTAGTATGATTTAGTTAGTTTCTAGTATATTTTCATTAGTTTTTAAGCAAAATTCACATTTCTGGACTTTACTATAAGTTTGTGTTTTTCTGTGATTTCAGGTATTTTCTGGCTGAAATTGAGGGACCTGACTAAAAATATGATTCAGAGGCTGATAGAGGACTGCTGATGTTGTTGGATTCTGACCTCCCTGCACTCGAAGTTGAATTTTTAGAGCTACAGAAATCCAAATGGCACGCTCCTAATTGCGTTAGAAAGTAGACATCCCGGGCTTTCCAGTAATATTTAATAGTCCATACTTTGCCCAAGTTTAGACGACGCAAACTGGCATTTAACGCCAGCTTACTGTCCTATTCTGGCGTCAAACGCCAGAAACAAGTTGCAAAGCAGAGTTAAATGCCAGAAATAGGTTACAAACTGGTGTTTAACTCCAAGAATGGCCTATGCACGTAAAATCTTCAATACTCAGCCCCATCACACACCAAGTGGGCCCCAGAAGTAGATTTCTGCACTATCTATCTTAGTTTACTCATTTTCTGTAAACCTAGGTTACTAGTTGAGTATATAAACAACTTTTAGAGATTTATTTTGTACCTCATGACACTTTTACATCTGAAATTATACCTTTGACGGCATTAGTCTCTAAACCCCATGGTTGGGGGTGAGGAGCTCTGCAGCGTCTCAATGAATTAATGCAAGTATTTATGTTTTCTATTCAATCTCGCTTGTTTCTATTCTAAGATATTCGTTTGCACTTCAACATGATAAATGAGATGATCCGTGACAATCATCACCATTCTCAACCTATGAACGCGTGCCTAACAACCACTTCCGTTCTACCTTAGATTGAATGTATATCTCTTGGGTTTCTAGTTCACGAGTTTGACAGCCTCTCCTGACAACAGAGTGTTCAATCCGTGAGTCCAGAGTCTTTGTGGTATAAGCTAGAATCAATTGGCAGCATTCCTGAGATCCAAAAAGTCTAAACCTTGTCTGTGGTATTCTGAGTAGGATCCGGGAAGGGATGATAATGACGAGCTTCAAACTCATGAATGCTGGGCGTGGTGACAGACGCAAAAGGATCAATGGATCCTATTCCAACAATGGTGACAACCAACAGATGATTAGCCATGTACATGGACCCTTTTCACAGAGAGGATGGCTGGTAGCCATTGACAACTGTGATCCACCAACATACAGCTTGCCATGGAAGGAGACCTGCATGTGTGAAGAAGAAGACAGTAGGAAAGCAGAAATTTAGAAGATAGAGCATCTCCAAAACTCCAACCCATTCTCCATTACTGCATAACAAGCAATTATTTAATGTTCTTTTATTTGTTGCAATTAAAACTAAGAACCCTATTGATATCCTGACTAAGAATAATAAGATAACCATAGCTTGCTTCAAGCTGAAAATCTCCATGGGATCGACCCTTACTCACCTAAGGTATTACTTGGACGACCCAATGCACTTGCTGGTTAGTTGTGTGGAATTACAAAGTGTGATTGTAATTTTCGTGCACCACCTGTGCAACCGCTTCAGTATGAGATCCCTGAGATTCCTCAAGGGATATATTTTCCTCCCCAAAGCTATTGGGATCAATGGCAAACTTCTCTTGGAGAATTGAGCACTAACATGGAGCAATTGAGGATGGGGCATTAAGGACATGTTACCACCCTCAATGAAATAAGAGAAGACCAAAGAGCCATTAGGGAAGACCAAAGGGCTATGAGAGAAGAGCAACAAAGGCAAAAGGATGACATAGAAGAGATCAAGCAGCACATTGGATCCTCAAGGAGGAGCACTAGATGCCACCATTAAAGGTGGACCGTTCTCTTTTTATTGCTTTCCTTTATTATTTTTCTGTTTTCTGTCTGTTTATTTTCTGTTCTCCTGTACTAGTTGCATGATCATTTGCATTTGATGTCTTAAAGTTGTAAAATGTTCCATATATCTCTCACCTTACTTAAAAGAAAATTTTTTATTGAAAAGAATTGAGAGGTGCATGAATTTCAAATTTAAAATAAGGTTAGTTTAATTAGTTTCATGTGGTGTCATTTGCTTTTGTTTTCTGAATGTATGATTAAATAGTGCATATTTGAAGCTAAAATTTATAAATGTTGGTTCTTGAAAGAATAAGAAAAAAGAAAAAATATTATTGGTGATCTGAAAAATCCATAAATTAATTCTTGAAGTAAGAAAAAGCAGCAAAAAGAAAAAGAAGAAGCATGTTGCAAAAGAAAAAAAATACATGCATGCAAGAAAAAAAATTGGCAAAAAAGAAATAAGAAAAAAATAAAAAGCAGAAAAATCCATTACTGCCCAAAAATGTAGGAAAAGGAAGGCAGATTGAAAAAGCCAACAACCCTTTAAACCAAAAGACAAGGGTAAAGGGGCCCAAGGCTTTGAGAATCAATGGTTAGGAGGGCCCAAAGGAATAAAATCCTGGCCTAAGCGGCTCAATTCAAGCTGTTCCTAACCATGTGCTTGTGGCATGAAGGTGTCAAGTGAAAAGCTTGAGACTGGGCGGTTAAATTCATGGTCCAAAGTAAAAAGAGTGTGCTTAAGAACTCTGGACACCTCTATTTGGGGACTCTAGCAAAGCTGAGTCACAATCTGAAAAAGTTGTGAATACTGGAAAACAGAGTGCTTAAGGTCACGGCCAAGACTCAGAAAGTTGTGTTCAAGAATCAAAATAAGCTTAACTAAGAGAATCAATAATATCATCTGGATTCTAAGTTCCTAAGGATGCCAACATCTTTGAGTTTCAATGTATAGTGTGATGCCAAAGCTTTTCAGAAGCAAAAGGCTACTAAGTCCCGTTTATCTGATTTTAACAAAGCTTCTTTTGAAACTTAGAAATTTATTGTATCTTAATTTTCTTTTTTATCCTGATGTGTTTTTATTTGCTTGGGGACAAGCAACGGTTTAAGTTTGATGTTGCGATGAGTGGATATTTCATAAGCTTTTTGACATCATTTTCATATAGTTTTTAGTAGTTTTTGTTTCGTTTTTATTAAGTTTTTATAGGTTTTAGTGTTAAATTCACATTTTTAGATTATACTATGAGTTTTTGTGTTTTTGTACAATTTCAGGTATTTTTTGGCTGAAATTGAGGTGCTGGAGTAGAAGTCTGATTCAGAGATAGAGAAAGAACTACAGATTCTGTCCAGATCTGACCTGCCTACATTTGTAAGAGCTTTTCTGGAGCCACAGAATTTCAAATGGAAAGATTTTAAAGACTATGGAAAGCTGACTTCTAGAGCTTTCCAGCAATGTATAATAGTTTATACTTTGCTTCGGATTTGAAGGCCTAAAATTGGCGTCCAACGCCAGCTTCCTGCTAAAAACTGGCGTCCAGCGCCCAAAGAGCAAAAGCCAATGTACAAATTCCCAGAGAGGACCCCCTGGCTGGCGTTCCATGCCTAAAGAGCCTCATAGCATGTGGATCTCATCAAAGCTCAGCCCAAACACTCACCAAGTGGGCCCCAGAAGTGGATTTTAGCACCAAATTGATTGTTTTACCCTTACTAGTCATCTGTTTAGTATTTAAAGTTATTTTTACATAATCATTGGTAGAGAGACACATCATAGATATCATAGACATCACATACACTTTGCAGATTATTTTTATTTTACCATTGTTTTTACTTCAGTATGAGTTTCTAAACCTCCTAGGTTGAGGGAAGGAGCCCTGTTAAGCCCTATGAATTAATAAAAGTATTACTGTTTCTTCTTCGATCAGTGTTTGATTTACTTCTAAGATGTATATCCGATTTTCATCATGGTGAATAGGATGATCTGACAAATTAGCTCTGTTCATCACATTAAGTGAACGTGCCTGACAAACACCCGCGTCTACTTGGTTTCGTGTGAATACTTGGAAGGAAAGCACGAGCCAACAGCTATGTTTATACATCTCTCAGATGGTTAATTCATGACTCGTTGGGAACTTCTCGAGACACCAGTTCAACTAATTTTTGGGGAGATTAGGGTCTCCATAGTATAGGCTAGAATCCAAAGAAGCAGCGTTCTCTGATCCGGAAGATTCGACCTTGTCTGTGGCATTTTGAGTAGGATCGCCAAGAGAATGACTTGCGAGAGCTTCACCCTTCGTCAGATTGAATGACCACGGGTAATGGCATTCATTTTACACGTGTAACATTCAAGCTCAGCCCAAGCACACACCAAGTGGGCCCGGAAGTGGATTTCTGCATCAATTACTTACCTCTGTAAACCCTAAGTAGCTAGTTTATTATAAATATGACATTTTACTATTGTATTTTCATCCTGGATTGTATTTTTGATCCTGTGATCACGTTTGGGGGCTGGCCATTTGGCCATGCCTGGACCTTTCACTTATGTATTTTCAACGGTGGAGTTTCTTCACACCATAGATTAAAGGTGTGGAGCTCTGCTGTACCTCAAGTTTTAATGCAATTACTACTATTTTCTATCCAATTAGATTTATTCCTGTTCTAAGATATTCGTTGCACTTCAACTTGATGAATGTGATGATCCGTGACAATCATCATCATTCTCACCTATGAACGCGCGTGACTGACAACCACTTCTGTTCTACCTTAGACCGGGCGCACATCTCTTGGATTCCTTGATCAGAATCTTCGTGGTATAAGCTAAAATTGATGGCGGCATTCATGGGAATCCAGAAAGTCTAACCTTGTCTATGGTATTTCGAGTAGGATTCCGGGATTGAATGACTGTGACGAGCTTCAAACTCCTGAAGGCTGGGCGTTAGTGACAGAT
>NC_029777.3:38096687-38097909 GCF_000817695.3 Arachis duranensis | reverse complement strand
TTTTCTATTTATTTTATTATCATTATTTAAACCAATAATCTCTTAATCCATTTAAATTTGCCTGACTGGGATTTACAAGATGACCATAGCTTGCTTCATACCAACAATCTCTGTGGGATCGATCCTTACTCACGTAAGGTATTTCTTGGACGACCCAGTACACTTGCTGGTTAGTTGTGTGAAGTTGTGACAAAGTGTAATTCATGTTTAAGAGCACCAAGTCTTTGGAGCCATTGTTGATGATCACAATTTCGTCCACCAAGTTTTTGGCGCTGTTGCTGATCACAATTTTGTGCACCAAGTTTTTGGCGCCGTTGCCGGGGATTGTTTGAGTTTGGACAACTGACGGTTTATCTTGTTGCTCTGATTAGGTAATTTTCTTTTCAAAAACTTTTCAAAAATCTTTCAAAAAAATTTTTATTCCTATTTTCGAAATTTTTTTTAAATAAATCATTCTATGGCTTCAAAACATTTAAGAATGGATTCTAGAGTTTCATGAAGCATGTTGAATCCTAGCTGGCTGCAAAGCCATATTCAAACTCCTTTGGAATTGGTCTTCAACTAATCACCATAATGCATGTAATTCCATCCTCAAGTTGACTGGCTATTAAGCCATGTCCAACCCTTTGATTGGAGCTTTGGGCTAATATTGGAAGATTCCTGGAATTCTTCTTAAAGATTTTGAATTTCTTATTTTCTTTTTCCTATATGTTTTTCGAAAAAATAAAATAAAATACAAAAAAAATTAGAAATTAGAAAATCATAAAAATCAAAAATATTTTGTGTTTCTTGTTTGAGTCTTGAGTCAATTTTTAAGTTTGGTGTCAATTGCATGTTTTTAAAATTATTATGCATTTTTCGAAAATTCATGCATTCATAGTGTTCTTCATGATCTTCAATTTGTTCTTGGTAAGTCTTCTTGTTTGATCTTGATGTTTTCTTGTTTTGTGTATTTTCTTGTTTTTCATATGCATTTTTCGTTTGTTAGAGTCCAAGCATTAAAGATTTCTAAGTTTGCTATTTTGCATGTTTTCTTTGCATCAAAAATTTTTCAAAAATATGTTCTTGATGTTCATCATGATCTTCAAAGTGTTCTTAGTGTTCATCTTGACATTCATAGTGTTCTTGCATGCATCATGAGTTTTGATTCATAATTTTTATGTTGTGAGTCATTTTTGTTGTTTTTCTCTCTCATCATTAAAAATTAAAAAAAAAATAATAT
>NC_029777.3:38094938-38095453 GCF_000817695.3 Arachis duranensis | reverse complement strand
AAAAAGTGTCCTTCTGACATGTTTTCAGAGTGGACCATATTAGATATATTCTATTATGGTCTATCTGAGTTTTCCAAAATGTCATTAGACCACTTTACAGGTGGATCCATTCACCTAAAGAAAACGCCTGCAGAAGCTCAAGAACTTATTGACATGGTTGCAAATAACCAATTCATGTACACTTCTGAGAGGAATTCCGTGAATAATGGGACGCCTCAGAGGAAGGCAGTTCTTGAAATTGATGCTCTGAATGCCACATTGGCTCAGAATAAAGTGTTGACTCAGCAAGTCAACATGATTTCTCAAAGTCTGAATGGATGGCAAAATGCATCCAACAGTACTAAAGAGGCAGCTTCTGAGGAAGCTTATGATCCTGAGAATCCTGCAATAGTAGAGGTAAATTACATGGGTGAATCTTATGGAAACACCTATAATTCATCATGGAGAAATCATCCAAATTTCTCATGGAAGGATCAACAAAAGCCTCAACAAGGCTTTAACAATGGTGGAAGAAA
>NC_029777.3:38091233-38093725 GCF_000817695.3 Arachis duranensis | reverse complement strand
GCTTTTTGTTTTTTCATAACCATTGATGGCACCTAAGGCCAGAGAAACCTCTAGAAAGAGGAAAGGGAAGACAAAAGCTTCCACCTTTGAGTCATAGGAGATGTAGAGATCATCTAAAGGGTCTATATCTCAGTGGTAGAACATTTAACTGTAAATCAAGAGATCCCTGAGATACCTCAGGGGATAAATTTTCCTCCACACAATTATTTGGGAGCAACTAAGGATAGGAGCACCAAAAATCACTAGGGATCATGCAACAGAAGCAAGGAAGAAACATAGAGGATCTCAAAGAGCACCATTGGTCCTTCAAGAAGGCACCACCCTCACTAAGGTAGACTCATTCCTTGTTCTTATTTTCTCTGCTTTTCGGTTTTTATGTTATATGTTTATCTATGTTTTGTGTCTCTACTTCATGATCACTAGTAGTTAGTAACTATGTCTTAAAGCTATGAATAATTCCATTAATCCTTCACCTCTCTTAAATGAAAAATGTTTCTAATTCAAAAGAACAAGAAGTACATGAATTTCGAATTTATCCTTAAATTTAGTTTAAATTATATTGATGTGGTGACAATACTTTTTGTTCTCTAAATGAATGCTTGAACAGTGCATATTTTTTATCTTGTTGTTTATGAATGTTAAAATTATTGCCTCTTGAAAGAATGATGAATAAGAGAAATGTTATTGATGATCTGAAAAATCATAAAATTGATTCTTAAAGCAAGAAAAAGCAGTGAAAAAGCAAAAGGCTTGCGAAAAAAAAAATACGAAAAAAAATAGAAAGAAAAAGAAAAAGCAAGCAGAAAAAGCCAATAGCCCTTAAAACCAAAAGGCAAGGGTAAAAAGGATCCAAGGCTTTAAGCATCAATGGATAGGAGGGCCCAAGGAAATAAATCCAGGCCTAAGTGGCTAAATCAAGCTATCCCTAACCATGAGCTTGTGTCATGAAGGTCCAAGTGAAAAGCCTAAGACTGAGTGGTTAAAGTCGTGATCCAAAGCAAAAAGAGTGTGCTTAAGAGCTCTGGACACCTCTAATTGGGGACTCTAGCAAAGCTGAGTCACAATCTGAAAAGGTTCACCCAGTTATGTGTCTGTGGCATTTACGTATCCGGTGGTAATACTGGAAAACAAAGTGCTTAGGGCCACGGCCAAGACTCATAAGTAGCTGTGTTCAAGACTCAACATACTTAACTATGAGAATCAATTAACACTATCTGAACTCTGAGTTCCAAGAAAAGCCAATCATTCTAAACTTCAAAGGATGAAGTGAGATGCCAAAACTATTTAGAAGCAAAAAGCTACAAGTCCCGCTCATCTAATTAGAATTAATATTCATTGATATTTTGGAATTTATAGTATATTCTCTTCTTTTTATCCTAATTGATTTTCAGTTTCTTAGGGACAAGCAACAGTTTAAGTTTGGTGTTGTGATGAGCAGATAATTTATACGCTTTTTGGCATTGTTTTTAGGAAGTTTTTAGTATGATCTAGTTACTTTTAGGGATGTTTTCATTAGTTTTTATGCTAAATTCACATTTATGGACTTTACTATGAGTTTGTGTGTTTTTTTGTGATTTCAAGTATTTTCTGGCTGAAATTGAGGGACCTGAGCAAAACTCTGATAGGAGGCTGACAAAGGACTGCTGATGCTGTTGGAATCTGACCTCCCTGCACTCAAAATAGATTTTCTGGAGCTACAGAACTCCAAATGGCGCGCTCTTAACGGCGTTAGAAAGTAGACATCCAGAGTTTTATTCGTAATTAGATGACATAAACTGGCGCTCAACGCCAGTTCCATGCTGCATCCTGGAGTCAAACGCCAGAAACACGTCACGAACCAGAGTTGAACGCCAGAAACACATCACAACTTGGCGTTCAACTCCAATAAAAGCCTCTGCACGTGTAACATTCAAGCTCAGCCCAAACACACACCAAGTGGGCCCCGGAAGTGGATTTCTACATCAATTACTTACCTCTGTAAACCCTAAGTAGCTAGTTTATTATAAATAGGACATTTTACTATTGTATTTTCATCCTGGATTGTATTTTTGATCGGGTGATCGCGTTTGGGGGCTGGCCATTCGGCCATGCCTGGACCTTTCACTTATGTATTTTCAACGGTGGAGTTTCTTCACACCATAGATTAAAGGTGTGGAGCTCTGCTGTACCTCAAGTTTTAATGCAATTACTACTATTTTCTATCCAATTAGATTTATTCCTGTTCTAAGATATTCGTTGAAATTCAACTTGATGAATGTGATGATCCGTGACACTCATCATCATTCTCACCTATGAACGCGCGTGACTGACAACCACTTTTGTTCTACGTTAGACCGGGCACATATCTCTTGGATTCCTTGATCAGAATCTTCGTGGTATAAGCTAGAATTGATGGCGGCATTCATGGGAATCCGGAAAGTTTAACCTTGTATGTGGTATTCCGAGTAGGATTCCGGGATTGAATGACTGTGACGAGCTTCAAACTCCTGAAG
>NC_029777.3:38089238-38090388 GCF_000817695.3 Arachis duranensis | reverse complement strand
CAAAAAAAATTAGAAAATCATAAAAATCAAAAATATTTTGTGTTTCTTGTTTGAGTCTTGAGTCAATTTTTAAGTTTGGTGTCAATTGCATGTTTTTAAAATTATTATGCATTTTTCGAAAATTCATGCATTCATAGTGTTCTTCATGATCTTCAAGTTGTTCTTGGTAAGTCTTCTTGTTTGATCTTGATGTTTTCTTGTTTTGTGTATTTTCTTGTTTTTCATATGCATTTTTCGTTTGTTAGAGTCCAAGCATTAAAGATTTCTAAGTTTGCTGTTTTGCATGTTTTCTTTGCATCAAAAATTTTTCAAAAATATGTTCTTGATGTTCATCATGATCTTCAAAGTGTTCTTAGTGTTCATCTTGACATTCATAGTGTTCTTGCATGCATCATGAGTTTTGATTCATAATTTTTATGTTGTGAGTCATTTTTGTTGTTTTTCTCTCTCATCATTAAAAATTTAAAAAAAATAAAAAATATCTTTTCTTTTTTTTTTCTCTCAAAATTTTGAAAATCTGGGTTAACTTAGTCAAAAAATTTTAAAATTAGTTGTGTTTCATGAAGCATGTTGAATCCTAGCTGGCTGCAAAGCCATATTCAAACTCCTTTGGAATTGGTCTTCAACTAATCACCATAATGCATGTAATTCCATCCTCAAGTTGACTGGCTATTAAGCCATGTCCAACCCTTTGATTGGAGCTTTGGGCTAATATTGGAAGATTCCTGGAATTCTTCTTAAAGATTTTGAATTTCTTATTTTCTTTTTCCTATATGTTTTTCGAAAAAATAAAATAAAATACAAAAAAATTAGAAAAAAAATCAAAAATATTTTGTGTTTCTTGTTTGAGTCTTGAGTCAATTTTTAAGTTTGGTGTCAATTGCATGTTTTTAAAATTATTATGCATTTTTCGAAAATTCATGCATTCATAGTGTTCTTCATGATCTTCAATTTGTTCTTGGTAAGTCTTCTTGTTTGATCTTGATGTTTTCTTGTTTTGTGTATTTTCTTGTTTTTCATATGCATTTTTCGTTTGTTAGAGTCCAAGCATTAAAGAATTATAACTTTTGGTGTCTTGCATGTTTTCTTTGTATAAAAATTTTTTCAAAAATATGTTCTTGATGTTCATCATGATCTTCAAAGTGTTCTT
>NC_029777.3:38085067-38088172 GCF_000817695.3 Arachis duranensis | reverse complement strand
GATGGAAGAAGCATCTCAATCCCTACCATTGGGGCAAACAATTTTGAGCTGAAACCTCAACTAGATGCAACAAAACTGCAAATTTTATGGACTTCCATCAGAAGATCCCTATTAGTTTTTAACTAAGTTCTTGCAGATCTGTGAGACTATAAAGACGAATGGAGTAGATCCTGAAGTTTACAGGCTCATGCTTTTCCCTTTTGCTGTAAGAGACAGAGCTAGAACATGGTTGGACTCACAACCTAAAGATAGCCTGGACTCTTGGGATAAGCTGATCACGACCTTCTTGGATAAATTCTTTCCTCCTCAAAAGTTGAGCAAGCTTAGAGTGGATGTTCAGACCTTCAAGCAAAAAGATGGTGAATCCCTCTATGAAGCTTGGGAAAGATACAAGCAGATGACCAAAAAGTGTCATTCTGACATGTTTTCAGAGTGGACCATATTAGATATATTCTATTATGGTCTATCTGAGTTTTCCAAAATGTCATTGGACCACTTTACAGGTGGATCCATTCACCTAAAGAAAACGCCTGCAGAAGCTCAAGAACTTATTGACATGGTTGCAAATAACCAATTCATGTACACTTCTAAGAGGAATTCCGTGAATAATGGGACGCCTCAGAGGAAGGCAGTTCTTGAAATTGATGCTCTGAATGCCACATTGGCTCAGAATAAAGTGTTGACTCAGCAAGTCAACATGATTTCTCAAAGTCTGAATGGATGGCAAAATGCATCCAACAGTACTAAAGAGGCAGCTTCTGAGGAAGCTTATGATCCTGAGAATCCTGCAATAGTAGAGGTAAATTACATGGGTGAATCTTATGGAAACACCTATAATTCATCATGGAGAAATCATCCAAATTTCTCATGGAAGGATCAACAAAAGCCTCAACAAGGCTTTAATAATGGTGGAAGAAACAGGCTAAGCAATAACAAGCCTTTTTCATCATCTTCTCAGCAACAGACAGAGAATTCTGAGCAAAGCCCCTCTAATTTAGCAAATTTAGTCTTTGGTCTGTCTAAGGCCACTTTAAGTTTCAAAAGTGAAACAAGGTCCTCCATCAGAAATTTGGAGGCACAAGTGAGCCAGCTGAGTAAGAAAGTCACTGAAACTCCTCACAGTATTCTCCCAAGCAATACAGAAGAAAATCCAAAAGGAGATTGCAAGGCCATTGATGTAATCAATATGGCCGAATGCACAAGGGAGGAGAAGGATGAAAATCCTAGTGAGGAAGACCTCCTGGGACGTCTCTCAAACAAGAAGGAGTTCCCTATTGAGGACCTAAAGGAATCTGAGGCTCACATAGATACCATAGAGATTCCACTAAATCTCCTTCTGCCATTCATAAGCTTTGAAGACTATTCTTCCTCAGAAGAGGATGAAGATGTGACTGGAGAGCAAGTTGCTCAATATCTAGGAGCCATCATGAAGCTAAATGCCAAGTTATTTGGTAATGAGAGGAAGCATGAAAAGCTTCTCTTAGTACAGATTCAAATAGAGCCCCCATAGTCAAACTCTAAGTTTGGTGTTGGGAGGCCACAACCAAAATCTAAGTTTGGTGTTGAATCCCCAAAACCAAACTCTAAGTTTTGTGTTGGGACTATACAACATTGACCTGATCTCCTGTGTGGCTCCATGAGAGCCCACTGTCAAGCTATTGACATTAAAGAAGCGCTTATTGGGAGGTAACCAAATTTTTATTTATCAAATTTTATTTTATTTTCACTGTTATTTTATCTTTTATTAGGTTCATGATCATGTGGAGTTATGAAAAAAATACAAAAATTAAAAACAGAATAAAAAACAGCAGAAAAAATCACACCCTGGAGGAATGACCTACTAGCGTTTAAACGCCAGTAAGGAGCATCTGGCTGGTGTTCAACGCCAGAACAGAGCATGGAGCTGGCGCTGAATGCCAGAAACAAGCATGGAACTGGCGTTCAACGCCGGAAACATGCTGCAGATGGGCGTTGAACGCCCAGAACATGCATCACCTCGGTGTTTAAACGCCAGAATTGCATGCAAAGGCATTGTACATGCCTAATTGGTGCAGGGATGTAAATCCTTAACACCTTAGGATCTGTGGACCCCACAGGATTATCTCAAGATCTGTGGACCTCACAGGATCCCTACCTACCTCACCTTTTTTCTCTCCATTCACGGTCATCCCTTCTATTTTTCACCACTCACAACCATCCATCTCTTCCCCACCCAAACCCACCCTACATAGCCGAATACATATCTCTCTCCCTCTCCTCTATATCTTCTTCTTCTTCTTTTATTCTTTCTTCTTTTGCTCGAGGGCGAGCAACATTTTATGTTTGGTGTGGTAAAAGCATAGCTTTTTGTTTTTTCATAACCATTGATGGCACCTAAGGCCAGAGAAACCTCTAGAAAGAGGAAAGGGAAGACAAAAGCTTCCACCTTTGAGTCATAGGAGATGTAGAGATCATCTAAAGGGTCTATATCTCAGTGGTAGAACATTTAACTGTAAATCAAGAGATCCCTGAGATACCTCAGGGGATAAATTTTCCTCCACACAATTATTTGGGAGCAACTAAGGATAGGAGCACCAAAAATCACTAGGGATCATGCAACAGAAGCAAGGAAGAAACATAGAGGATCTCAAAGAGCACCATTGGTCCTTCAAGAAGGCACCACCCTCACTAAGGTAGACTCATTCCTTGTTCTTATTTTCTCTGCTTTTCGGTTTTTATGTTATATGTTTATCTATGTTTTGTGTCTCTACTTCATGATCACTAGTAGTTAGTAACTATGTCTTAAAGCTATGAATAATTCCATTAATCCTTCACCTCTCTTAAATGAAAAATGTTTCTAATTCAAAAGAACAAGAAGTACATGAATTTCGAATTTATCCTTAAATTTAGTTTAAATTATATTGATGTGGTGACAATACTTTTTGTTCTCTAAATGAATGCTTGAACAGTGCATATTTTTTATCTTGTTGTTTATGAATGTTAAAATTATTGCCTCTTGAAAGAATGATGAATAAGAGAAATGTTATTGATGATCTGAAAAATCATAAAATTGATTCTTAAAGCAAGAAAAAGCAGTGAAAAAGCAAAAGGCTTGCGAAAAAAAAA
>NC_029777.3:38083985-38084960 GCF_000817695.3 Arachis duranensis | reverse complement strand
AAAAGAGTGTGCTTAAGAGCTCTGGACACCTCTAATTGGGGACTCTAGCAAAGCTGAGTCACAATCTGAAAAGGTTCACCCAGTTATGTGTCTGTGGCATTTACGTATCCGGTGGTAATACTGGAAAACAAAGTGCTTAGGGCCACGGCCAAGACTCATAAGTAGCTGTGTTCAAGACTCAACATACTTAACTATGAGAATCAATTAACACTATCTGAACTCTGAGTTCCAAGAAAAGCCAATCATTCTAAACTTCAAAGGATGAAGTGAGATGTCAAAACTATTTAGAAGCAAAAAGCTACAAGTCCCGCTCATCTAATTAGAATTAATATTCATTGATATTTTGGAATTTATAGTATATTCTCTTCTTTTTATCCTAATTGATTTTCAGTTGCTTAGGGACAAGCAACAGTTTAAGTTTGGTGTTGTGATGAGCAGATAATTTATACGCTTTTTGGCATTGTTTTTAGGAAGTTTTTAGTATGATCTAGTTACTTTTAGGGATGTTTTCATTAGTTTTTATGCTAAATTCACATTTATGGACTTTACTATGAGTTTGTGTGTTTTTTTGTGATTTCAAATATTTTCTGGCTGAAATTGAGGGACCTGAGCAAAACTCTGATAGGAGGCTGACAAAGGACTGCTGATGCTGTTGGAATCTGACCTCCCTGCACTCAAAATAGATTTTCTGGAGCTACAGAACTCCAAATGGCGCGCTCTTAATGGCGTTAGAAAGTAGACATCCAGAGTTTTATTCGTAATTAGATGACATAAACTGGCGCTCAACGCCAGTTCCATGCTGCATCCTGGAGTCAAACGCCAGAAACACGTCACGAACCAGAGTTGAACGCCAGAAACACGTCACAACTTGGCGTTCAACTCCAATAAAAGCCTCTGCATGTGTAACATTCAAGCTCAGCCCAAACACACACCAAGTGGGCCCCGGAAGTGGATTTATGCATCAATTACTTACTC